>NW_025767089.1:104747-704747 GCF_003918875.1 Haliotis rubra
CTTGAATTGGGAAGTTTCATGGTATTCATAGTTACATGTTACATGTATTTGGAAATGTTTGGGTTAAATTATTTTTATTGGAAAATATAGGCAAATTCTGCAGTTTCTCTACATGCAGTTAATTGCTGCTTGCTGACTGCTGAGTATGTTTCATTATACCCTAGGACAGCCTCCATGGTGTAGTGGTTAGAGCTTCCGCCCGGAGAGCGGAAGGTCACGGGTTCGATCCCGACCTGCGTCATACCATAAAATATGGTACTTGTTGGTCCCTGCCTGGCTCGGCATTAATGAGTACAACAAGGACTGGTCGGCTCGAGTCAGTATAATGTGTCTGGTGGGGTATTCATGCTTCACTCGCGGCATGGTATCTCAGTGGGCTAGCACTATAAAACCAGCTTAAGTCTGGGCTAGTACAAGCAACCGCACATCCACACACACCGCATGCAAGCAGTCATATGAAGCCAAATATTCTCAAGCATGACGTTAAACCCATTTCACCTCACCTCACCTCACCTCATTATACCCTAGCCACTGGATGTTGCTCAATGTTCAGGTACTGATTTGGCTTGACTGTGGCATCAAACGAAAACCAAGCAATTGTTAGCATGGTTGGTGAACTGACCAAATCCCAGGTTAAGTCAACTGCGGTTCACAGATTTGTTTTGTCAGTGTCACTGTTAGAGTTTGGTGGAGGAAACTGAAATTTAACAAAGAAAAGTTGGCAGCAGCTTCTTTCTTTTTCTGGATCAGAGATTTGCTGTATTAATATCAAGTGGTGGAAGAAGAAATAAATGAAAATCCCATCTTTAATGGAGGTTTTCACGAAGTATTTTTGTGGAAGTTAAAGATGACTGTATTTAGATAATAGCGTAGTGAATATCCATAGATTAATATTAGACTCCATGGTATGTTATATATAAAGTAGCCATATTTTTTCTTATCCTGACTCATGCTATTTGCTTGTCTTCTTCTTCTTGCGAACACAGTGGAACACTTGTATCTCCCAATTGAAGTTCCCTTCAATGTAAAATCACTAATTAGTACTCACCACGAGTTATCTGTTCCCTCAAAAGCGCGGGAACGAGGGCGCCACCTCCCGCCATGTGCCTCACTCTCTCCTTCTTCGCCCAGTGAGCTGGACGTGTGTCTCCCTACACATTATATCCTTTAATTATATTTAGTTGTTTACCTCTTATAATCATCTACAGAGGTGTAACTAGTATCCTTATACATGATGCATTGATATTTATTCGTGTTTCTACTGTTTTTTTCACGGTTTGCCGTGTTTGCTCAGTAGATTGCGTTAATGAAAAATCTGCACTGTTTGTAAATTACGTTTCTCTGCTGCTAATAATATGCCCTAGTTGTACAACGCCATGCTCTACTGTTTCACGTTACAATTTATGTATTAAATTGTCTAATTCTGCCTTTGATAAATATTTATATTGCGTCTTGAGACGTGCAGCAGATAGATCTCGGAAACAGTCTTCAGTCATGGCTGCTAGATCAGAGTCAGATATACCCTGTCAACTGTTGGCGGACGACCCTCTACCGTCTGGTGTTCCGCTTGAGTTACCTTCGGGGGAGAAGCGTGGGGCGCAGTCCGCTATATCAAGAAGCGACCTGCATCCCAGGACATCCCGTCATCACAGTCTAAGACTAGGAGAGCTTCCGCGTCGTCTAGCGATGCATCCGCACCCCCAGGGCTACAGCCGTCGAAAGTGAAACCTCTGAAGGCTACAAAAAACTTTTCATCTGACATTCTTCCTGTTTCAGAATTGTCTCTATATGATGACGATATACCGATTATCATTCCAGATGTACGGCATAAGAAGCGACCAGTATCGGCGACCGTCACCTCAGCGCAGATCAACACGCAACCAGAGATGCCTACGCTGACGGCAGAGAATCTACCTGAGGGTCCCGTCGCTACCATAGAGAGGGCAGCGTCTACATCAGCGCAGACCGTCCCAGACGACCTGGTCAACCAGATTATGATGCTGATGGAAGACCGATCTGGTTTACAGAGGCCTCAGAGCCGCGGGCCCCAGACCCACCCCATTTAAGTCATGTAGGGCCCCAGAGCCCGCTATGACTTCGCGTAGGGCCCCAGAGCCCACGAAGCCACCATCGTTCGCCAATGAAGTTTCCACGAAGGTCTCCCTATAGAAGCCACTCGTCAGTCCGTTCAAGACATCTTCGTCCTATAGTTGTCGAGGGATTCATTAGGACCTTAGCGAAGCTACAGGTCACCCTACAAGCACAGTTCGTCGGGTTATTCACCACGTCGATCCCCTCGCCGATTTACACACAAGTATCCAGCGAAGCAGAGACATCGCAGTACTTGTCTATCAACTGTATGCCACATGCCGTCTACAAGCCTAAGCGAAGGCATTCGCACAGGCTATTTACAACGCAGAACGTCGCTGTATTATTTTATCAACAGAACGTTATATAGTTACGCGAAGTACTATTTACAGATGAAGAGCCTAATTAAGGATCTTCAGGCCGACTACCTACATCAAGGGCATCAACGACGTTTCGCAGATCTTCACAGGAATCACCATTTCCGTATATATTGCTAGGTATGCAATCCCGGACTACGATACGATTATCTACATACAAGACGCCATACAGTCACACCAAGTTGACCACTATGCAGATCTGCAGACAATTCAATAACGGAATTGAGCAGCAGCCTTGTTACAGCGAGTAAAACACATAATCGTCAACGATTTCCTGAGAAGAAATATGTACAACAAGTTCAGCATTAATTCTACAATTATGACGCTACATTGATGTATGCAGTCTACAAGCTGACAACTTGCAGCCTATATATAAGGAAGTCTGCATTATCTTCAAGACTGAAGTTACATTCACAGCAGCCAGGAAAATAACCTACCCAGCATTAATATTACAGGGCGAGGTAATTCGCGCCGAAATATTCACGCGTTTACCATTAACCCTCGAAACACGTGGTCACTCGTGTAACTTCAGGAAGCTACGGACAAGACCGGCGATTGATCTTATATCAACGACGGCACTAAATTATACAAGGTTCCTTTTCCTGCTACACCGGTGACATCACAGCGCGGGTACACTACAGAATCAAATGCCTTGTTCTGATTGGACCGCGAGGGACAACGCCCTACGCAGAGGTCGATCGTAGTTCACAGTTCAAGACATAGGTTGCAAGTGACAACAACATATCAGTGAACGAGCAAAGCCTCCATTACAGTCCAGTTAAACTGAACCTTCATGATTGGGCTGCCTTCATGAGGTTAGAGACCTCCCCTGTCAAGTAGGACGAGGGTACGGCAGTCAGGCGATTTTTTACATAAAGTTCAACGATGGCAGTCACCCCTGGTTGTTCACCTACATCGTCAAGGACTTCGCAGCGCGTTTTACCTCGACGACGGGATACAAGTGGATCCAGATCCACAGCGCTGGATCCACAGCGTCTCAGACTACAGTTGAAGTTCATCATCAAGCTACTAACACAAGTAGGATGGTTAGTAAATCTACTTAAGTCGGACCTAGAACCTACGCAAGATCTGCAATTTCTAGGTATTTGATTTGTATGCGGCGCCAGAATCGTATAATTGTACCAGAGGACCGATGGATCAAGATCCAACAGTCAATCCCACAAAGCCTTACTATCTCCGCTACCACTTTTACGACGTGGCAGAGCCTGTTGGGGTTACTCACTTCAGCTCAAGACATGACAGTCAGAGGCAGACTACAATTACGTCCGTTACAAGTCATCATCAATTAAGCATCTCGACGACTCTCTACCGTTCAGTTTACGGATCATGTCAAACCTCACCTACTATGGTGGACCAAAGAGATCGAATGTTTGCATAAGGCATCTCTTTAATAGAGCTGGAATCGAAAACACATCTCTACGTTAGGCGTGTCACTACAAGGTTGGGGAGCCCATCTCCGCCAACAGGGCGGTATCAGGGCTATGGAGCAATCAAGAGAGCAAATTACACATAAATCTGCTAGAGATGCAAGCAGTGATAAGCGCCATAATGCACTGGAGCAACTTACTACAGAATGCTCAGTTGATGATTCACACAGACAATTACGACAGTGGCGTTTTATGTGAACAAACTAAGCTCAACCAGGTCCCCGAACCTATTGACTCTATGTTTTCAATTGTTCGATTTAATCGACAATCTCAACATACATGTCAGAGCATGTCACATTCCAGGAGCAAAGAATGTAATAGCAGGCGGCTCTCTCTCTGCCACACCTACCATCAGCCGACAGAATGGATGCTCCATACAGAGATTTCACTCAAATTATCAAAGGAAATAGGAACTCCACTAATAGACCTATTTCCCTTTCGATTCAACAAACAACTGACAACATTAAGTATCGCCAGTTCCAGACCCACTAGCATGGGCAGCGGACGCACTAAGCATATCGTGGGAAGGACTCAACGCGTACGCTTTTCCGCCACCAGCGTTAATCCCACAAGTCTTACTCAAAATGAGTGAAACGCAGAGCCTCCATCTGATTTTGGTCGCGCCCTACTGGCCAGCGAGAACGTGGTTTCCAACTCTTATTCAAGGAATCGGACAACCAATACTACAATTTCAAGAGTGCTCGAATCTGTTAATACATCCGCACACCAAACAAGCGCCGCGAAAAGCCAGAAATATTCCAACTTCACGTGTGGATTGTATCAAAGTGTGTCTGAATAAGAGATTATTCAGCCAGAGCGGCAAAAGCAGTCACGCTTTTGCCCTCATGTAACTCAACTTCGCAACTTATCACGATGACAAATGGCACAGTTTTGTCAATTATGCTGCAAAGAAAGGATTTACAGCTAGATATGCTACTCATCCTCAAGTGGTTGACTACTTACGTTATCTACGTCAGACTAAGAATCTAAAAGGCTCAACTTTGTCCACCTATCTTGCAGCAATAAGCTCTGTCATAACTATGAGAACGGGCGTCAAGTTAACCAAAACCCAGAGTTACTCGCCTTGCTACGAGCATTCCGATTGGAGGATCAAAAACGGAAGTTTCACGCTCCAGCTTGGGATCTGAATATAGTGCTCCAACACCTCACAAGTGAGGCTTATGAACCGTTAGAATCTACATCATTGAATCTCTGACTCAGAAAACCTCGTTCTTGTTACCTCTAGCTACGGCTGCCAGGATGTCAGAGATTCACGCACTGGATTACGAGAGAACACGCTTTGATGATATTCATAACATCGTGCATCTGGGACTACGCTGGGAATTTATAGCCAAGAACCAATTGCGAAGTCAACCAGACAGATTATTCCACGTCCCAGCTCTCTCATCTATACTTGGACCTCATGATACGATGGATCTATCACTATGCCCAGTAAGAGCACTGAAAATATATCTCCACCGATCCAAACAGAGGAGGGCAAAATTCAAGAGATTATTTATTCCTCTATCAACAGCTACGCAGACTGAAATCTCACGTACTACTATCTCCATTTGGATCAGAACTGTCATACTACGTGCCTACAAGGCTGCAGGACTCGACCCTCCAAGAGCTTCTAATCCTTATGAAATTAGAGCGCTAGCATCTACACTTGCTCTACACGGCAACTGCTCTTTGAATACCATAATGGAGGGTTGTTTCTGGAGATCCGATATGGTGTTTGCCAACCACTATCTGAGAGATATCACCACCGAGGACGTCTCAGGTATCCACCATTTCGGTCCCATGGTCCTCGCACAACAGTTGACAGTTCCTCGGAGAAGATAAGTCAATCTTACAGATTTCTACTTATCTTATAACAGTACTAAATAGCTACATGCTATATATATTTTGCTTAAGTTCTTTTATTATCTTAAGCTCAGTACTATGGTTGTTATATCATATAATATATTAGCTAACAACTCTACAGAGTTTGCTATTATATATTTAGCTTAAGTTTAATCTTTTCTTAAGCTCAGTATTATGGTTACATTATAAATGTATTAGCTAACAAACTCTACGGAGTTTTTGCTATTATATATGTAGCTTAAGTTAATTATATCTTAAGCACAGCACTATACTCATATCATAAAAATATATTAGCTAACAAACTCTACAGAGTTTTGCTATTATATATATAGCTTAAGTTTATTCATATCTTAAGCTTAGTACTATGTTTACTTCATAAAAGTATATTAGCTAATAAACTCTAAGGAGTTTATGCTATCATATTAACAAACTTAAGTCTATTAGTCTTAAGCATTGTATTCATGTTGTATATACTTTTATCATAATAATTATATTGTAATAACCCATATGTGGCAGCTGATAAGTTAGCAGCAGGAATTCATCAATTCAGTGCCTTTATGAAGTTCCCATAAGGGTTATTACAGTCATTACAGAAATCACTAATTATCTAAAATCCAAAGTATTCTGTATTCCCACCTCCGTTTCCATCGGATTCTACAAGCAAATAGCATGAGTCAGGATAAGAAAAAATATGTAATTTTCTGATTAAAATTGATATTTTATACTTATCCTGACTCATGAGGTAAGCCCTCCTGTCCTCCCCACATAACACTTTGGATTTCCCTGAAAATTCTAGTGTTGGGCTCGCTTTATAAGGAGAGAGTGAGGCACATGGCGGGAGGTGGCGCCCTCGTTCCCGCGCTTTTGAGGGAACAGATAACTCGTGGTGAGTACTAATTAGTGATTTTACATTGAAGGGAACTTCAATTGGGAGATACAAGTGTTCCACTGTGTTCGCAAGAAGAAGAAGACAAGCAAATAGCATGAGTCAGGATAAGTATAAAATATCAATTTTAATCAGAAAATTACATGTTGCTACAAACATGGTTCATGTATGTACAATGTATTTATTTTTATGATACCATACCTTTTCATTTTCTCTGTTTGTTTTGGTTTTTGGCAGAATGAATCTGAGATTATTCCCTTCCCAAACAAGGAGGTAGAGTTCCTGCTACCTGAAGTCGACTACCATTCTCTAATGGATAAGCCCTACCCGAGGATTGAACAGGCATCCGTCAATGCTGAGGGAGAAAAAACAGAAGGTACACTACCATCTCACTTGTCTTTAGAGTGTACCAATTCACCGAGTAGTATACTCTGTGGCCCTGGGGACGGTGGGGTAGCCTAGTTGTTTAAGCATTCGCTTGTCACGCCTAAGGCCCAGGTTCGATTACCCACATGGGTACAATGTGTGAAGCCCATTTCTGGTTTCCCCTGTAGGTGATATAGCTGGAATATTGCTGCTAAAGGCAGCGTGAAAAACTCCACTCACTCACTCTCTCTCTCTCTCTGATATATAGCTGGAATATTGCTGCTAAAGGCAGCGAAACTCCACTCTCTCTCTCTCTCTCGTGATATAGCTGGAATATTGCTGCTAAAGGCAGCGTAAAACTCCACTCTCTTTCTCTTTTTTTCTCTCTCTCTCTCTCTCTCTCTCTCTCTCTCTCTCTCTCTCTCTCTCTCTCACTCGCCTCTCCAGATACAAGCATCACATGGTTCATCCCCATACTTACTGACTTTAAGTATGTTTATTGTTAGATACAACTTCTGCTAAAATTATGCAATGATAAGACCACAAGTGTCTACAGAGTTATGTCCCTTGGGACCTGTGAACATTCTGAACACCCAACATATGACCAACATAGACAAGTCAAACAGCTTGGCAAGTAAATGTCTTATACCATGACAACCATACCTTTTTTAAAACCTTACTGAGGCCTGAATGATGTAACCTTGATCAAACAAGGGTTTCATGATCCTCTTGGAAAATCTTGACTCTGAAATGTAGAAAGCTGAGAATGGAGATGCTGCAATAATGCCGGACATGAGGGGTTAGTTCACTGTTGGAAACTTGAAGTCATCGCTCTTGTCAGTCGTGTAGGGATTTGACACCATGGATCACAGTTTTGGCATATATCTAGGTATGAAATAGATGAGACAGTCTCACTGGTCGGTGAGTGGTCGCTGTCATTTCGTGTTGGGCACTGGACTGAGTTACTGTGCTTTAGAAACAAATTTTAAATACATTTCTGAAGAAAAAACAAGGTTAACTGTACTGAAACAATAGTGTTTTGGGGTATTTGTTTTTATCACAAAATTTCCACAGAGTTCTGAGAACTGAGATGAGAATACTTTTCATTATTTCACAAAATTCAACTTGGGCAAGAGATAGGAAACATTAGGAGATTCCAACCCGTGAAGGTCCGGGTTAGAATATTGATCTTCAGTAACCCATGCTTGTCTTAAGATGCACTAACGGGATCGGGTGGTCAGGCTCGCTGACTCGGTTGACACATGTCATTGGTTCCCAATTGTGCAGTACGATGCTCATGCTGTTGATCACTGGATTGTCTGGTCCAGACTCGATTATTTACAGACCACCGCCATATAGCTGGAATATTGCTGAGTGCGGCGTAAACCTAAACTCACTCACTCACTTAAGAGATTCCAACAGCCTTACATTCACTTGCTGAATACCATTTGAGTTACCTCCTCTTACCTCAGCATTGTTTTTATCTTTATTGATGTGGAAAGTGTAGAACAGTGCTGACATGTTTTGTTATACATTCTAGGTAAAGGATCAAAGTATGATGGGAAAGGAAGCGGCTCCTCGAATGATAAAAGTAAATATGACAAATCCACTAACAGAGGCGAAACAAAAGGCTCTTCAACCCCACATTCTAAAGAGAGTAAAAGTGATAGTAAAGGCACATCAACTCCTCATGGGAAAGATAGCAAAGGTGACAATAAATCAGGAAAAGATTCCAAAAGTGACTCTAAAGGTTCCTCTACACCTCATGGTAAAGAAGGCAAGGGGGAGGGAAAAGCCTCCTCCACCCCCCACAGTACAAAGGGAAGTAAGTCTGGGGTGTCTGGGTCGGCGGCACATCTGCATCCAGCACTCCAGAATCAACACCCAAGAGGAATACCGCGACAAGCCAATTCCACTAATGCGAGTCCAGCCACTCCATCAGATTCACAGCCCACTAAGAGAGGCAGAAGGTGATAGCTGGAAGCTCATGTTGGTGACAGTGATTGTGAATATTCAAATAACACTCTGCAGCAATATGACTAAAAACAGTTTTTTAACTGAACTTTAAGTGACAAGTGCTGAGTTCCCCTTGTGGGTTCGAGAGGTAAAAAGAGTCCTCTTGATCTCCTAATCAGGTTCATTCGTTCATATTAAAGAATGGGCCCTGTGACCGTCATACTGCAAGGTATTCTTTTTTTGAAACTGGACCCAAGTCCCAAATCATGTTTCCTTACAGGGGAATATAGATCCCAAGATACGCACCTCACCATACTCTGTGAAGGATGAACCATGCATGTACAATGTTATGAATTGTGTCATATTCTTGACTGTTTTGTACCCATGTCAGGTTATTGGTCACCTAGTGTCCACTTCGGTGGTCTAGTGGCAGTGTTCACAAATGGTGTTTCAAAGTAACAGGACATTGGGTCCTGTAAGTTTCGGATGTCTGTCTGACCCATTGAAAATTCACATGACCCATAGAATAAAATTAAACACACATTACAGATTTAACATTTCTTATAATTGGCATTGAAATTATTAACAAGCATACGATTTATAAACAGCAAACAAGTGTCACATGTCACATATAACAACTTCAGTCAAAGTCATTGTGAAATATACAGTCAGACACTGGGGCCGGCGGGTTGTACAGTTCTATCGGACCATTGGCGAATCTGCCGGATTTGTCAGAGGGTCAGGCACTATTCGTAAACACTGCTAGTGGATGAAGCTTCTGCTTGGAGAAGAATAATGACACTTTTTATGGATATACAACTTCTTTTATTCTGTGGAGGCGACGTTTTGAGATATATTCTAATGTTGTTGTCAAGCAAGTGATTCTTGACAACAACATTAGAATCTATGTCAAAACGTCACCCTCCACAGAATAAAAAAGAAGTTGTATATCCATAAAAAGTGTCATTATTCTTCATCAACTCACTTCTAAAATGTCCATCAAAGACGTCTGCTTGGAGTGTGAAAGGTCAGTGGTTCAATCCCCAGGTGCATCATACCAACAGATATTCTTCAAAGATTTGTTTTTCTGTCATATCACGATGTATTCCTGTCTAGTGCATGTCACTAATGGGAGGATCCATTGATGATGGGATTGAATCCCAAAGTGGCAAGCATCTGCAACACACATCATTTTGGACTTTCCTTCCAGATTTGACTGACATGCTGTTATGCAAACAGGTAGTGTTATAAAACTGTCAATGTGTTACCTGATGTAGGTGTACAGTACCTACTGAGTCCCCATCTTTAGACAGAGCCCCTGTAGTGTTTCTGGGTTAAAAAGGCGTCTGGAGGAGTCACTGCTGGTGGTAAAGGGCTACTTGTTTTCATCTGGTGGTCATTACTGGAGACTTGTTTGGTGGTGTCATTGCTCACAATGTCACTGTATAGTCTTGTCTGGACTTGATCTTTTAATCGCCACCATTAAACAGCTCCAGAGAAAATATGTTGACAATAAAGAAATGACTGTGCATGACTATACATGGCTATAGCAGTTGGAGTCTATTTGCATTGATCACATAATTTGCAGATTTGCCATCTTGACCTAAAATTTCAATATGCTTGAAACTTTCATGTATGATTTGAAATATCTGAATGACTGGTATGGAATAAAGAAATATTTTGTCATTTGGAATCATCATCTTTTGTTGTAGCATTCATAATTTTGACCTACGGGCTGAAACCACTTGATTTCGGGACAGCTACCCATGGTCAGAAATATCAAGGTGATAACTATTTGTGTCTGATGGAACAGATCAGCTGTGAACATTGTTTAAAGCATTAAAGGCTTTGACAAGTAATGAGGTACATTTGTATATTCATGAGGATGACACTAGTGTGTCATACCTGGTGACAGGAGACAGTCACCAGCAGAGGAAGAGGGGTGGTGTCACAACAATATTGGGTGTAACATCTATTTGCTGTGATAAGGATGAGTGAGTTTGGTTTTGCGCTGCTTTTAGCGATATTCCAGCCATATCACGGCGGTGAAGACACCAGAAATGCAGTCTAAGTAAACTTAGGCTCAGTATTATTATACTAGCAGTGTAACGAATAATATTGAGCCAAAGTTTACTTAGACTGCCAGAAATGGGCTTCGCACAATGTAACCATGTGGGGAATTGAACCCGGGTCTTCGGTGTGATGTGCAAATGCTTTAACCACTAGGCTACCCCACTGCCCCTGATAATGATGAGGCAATGATGGCACAGATTAGACACCAGGTGATTGAAACGGGACTTGTAGGTGCTGTTCAAAATGAACCAAGGATTGGCATATATGAGCTGGCATTACCTGTTGGTTCTGTTCCTATTGTAGGGGATGTTCCATCTCATCTTTAATTCATTTCGTGATATGAATTCTATTGCAGATGTCTATCATTCTCTGTTAGAGATATATTTAATTAATATATGATATGTTCAATTAATTTCAAGATATTATGAATTTAATTCAAGATGCTCTTAAAACAAATAAAGATATCAGTAATTTCGAATGTGAAAACGGCTTTCCATAATATTGTGAAAAGAATTGATTGATGTGTTAAATTGAATCAATGATATCAGAATAAGATTTAAAGACATAAACAAATTCATGTTTTCAATGGTATTAGTAATTAAGTACCTGTTATTTTGCAGTTAAATACAGATAAAAAGAATTGATGTGTTAAATTGGATTAATGATATCAGAATAAGTTTAAAGACATAAACAAATTCATGGTTTTAATGGTATTAGTAATTAAGTACATGTTATTTTGCAGGTAAGTACAGATAACATTCATTATTCATTGATATCTTCAATGGGTGATATTTTTTGTGACTGGAATAATTTGTTTGCCTGGTTTCCAATTACTAATATTACAGATATTTAGATATCTTCAAACAAATTTCATTAACAAGTCAGCATATCTTGAATATGATTAAATAATAATTGATATGATGAATGATATCTCTAATTGAATTAAAGATATCTTTCAATGAGTAGATAATATCTACAATGTACAGTTTGATTGTAATTGTTTTATTGATATCTCAAACACAGAGATATCATGGAATAAGAGAAGAATTCAAAGGTTTTACAGATTTTTGAAAAAGAGAGTATTTACGGTATTTATTTTTGGAGTCATTTTCAATATTTGGGAGTCATGAAATATTTTGTGTACTATTTCTTTATGTATATCAAAAAGCAATGGTTTTGCAGAGATTTTGTTGTTTTGTGTTGTATTGTCATTTCTATGTTAGTTAATAAATAGTATATTTTTCACTGTTCAATTCAGTAATAACAAACTTCAGTATACTGAACAAATAAATAATCATGCTTGTGATTTAGTCACTGTAAGATAACATGAACTGAAAGAAATATCGAAATTAATGAAGAAAAACTATCATTGTTTGCTTATCAAATCGATTTTATTGAACTGTATTCTGAGAGTCAGTGATAACACTTGCGTCAAGCTCGACTCGTATGATAATATTTTGAAAGTCATTTACAAAATTGTTGCGTCAAATGCAGGAATCAGGTGTCATGTAACATCCTGAGAATTCTTATTGGACAGATCCTGATGTCTTCTAGTCGTTAAAACTATCAACAGGAAAAGTTCGAAAATATGCTAGACTAAGTCTCTGATCTTGATGGTGGACAGAATCAAGAAGTTTATGGTAGCGTTTAAGTCCACCATAGACGATGGACCCATAAGCGAGCTTAGAACGGATGAGTGTTCTATGTAAATGTAGATTGGTTCCCTGCCCAACTCGAGAAGGCGCAACTTGTATTATATTAAGCGCCTTCAGGCATTTATTCTCTAAATAGTTTATATGTGGCCGAAGGGTCAAACGGTGATCGAAAAGTATTACCAAAAACGTGGCCTCCTTCACAATTTTAATAGGAGTACACACTAAAATTAACCCCGGCCGTCGACAAGAAATAGTAAAGTCATCCACCAACAGCGAACGATCAACTGAATCGTTTAACACTTTTGATAAACTATCGATTTTTTATGCTAAATAATGTGACAGACAAAATACCGCCTTGGGGGACACCCTGATCCTGATTATAATGATCAGACAGGTTGGAACCCCTGCGGACTGCCTGTCGTTTGAAAATTTGGATATGAATAGAAGTAGGCGGCCATGCATGTAGTCAAAAGTCATGTAAATCTTTAAAAATCCCGCATTTCCATGTAATGATTCTACACGCACTAAATGATGAATGGTACTTCACAGAAACTACATTGTACATCAGTATAAGTAGATTGTTGGTTTCCTAGTACCAAACTAATCGATTATATTGATCGTGCGTTCGATAATTTTGCTAACGCGGCTTGTTAGTAAAATTGGTCGATAATTTGAAGGATCGATATGATCACGTCCAGGCTTAGGTACAGGAACAGTTACAGCATCAAGCCATGACAAAAGGCATTTTCCCTTGACGCCCAAATGTAATCAACAATATATGAAAAGGGCCTCCAAACATGATTCTGGTAAATGCTACAGGACCTCATAATATATGAGGGGCGGTGGGGTAGCCTAGTGGTTAAAGCGTTGGCTCGTCACGCCGAAGACCCGGGTTCGAATGTGTGAAGCCCATTTCTGGTGTCCCCCGCCGTGAAGTTGCTGGAATATTGCTAAAAGCGGCGTAAAACCAAACTCAGTCAGTCAGTCACAATGTATGATTTGCTCCTTTAGCAGGATTGTGAGCTTGTTCAAGAGCAGTATATAGATAGAATACAAGATATTTCATTGTCATCTTGTCTTTTGTCTGAATTGAAATTTATAGTTTTCTCTTCTTGGTGATTTTCAGGAGGAATAATGTTTTTCCAAAGTTTCACCAAGTCTATCAACAATATTATAGTTACTAACTGGTCTACGTCTTTTAAGATGTTTAATGCCAGATTTAGAGCCCTTATACCTTTGATTTTTATGGACCATATTCCATACCGTTTATGTCGACGTTCGTGAAATGAGTTTGGATGCATATTTTCGCCGTGCTAAGCATTGAACATTTGGGATGGCGACGGAAATACGATCAGCCTAACTTTCTTTGCCTTTACCAGCGTTTGCAGTCATCATTAGAAGCGGTGGTTTTACAAGAAATTTTCAGATGACCAATGTAGCCAATACTGTCAGCTATGCTATACTTCATCAGAAAAACAACATTTTATAACATTACTAACGTCTTTAAAGAGTTTCGAATGAGTAAGTCTTGTTACGACACAGTGCTTTCTTACATTTGCCACTCGCCATTCATGCGGAAAGTTTTAGAAGTTATAAGATATATATTCAGATCCATAAAGCGACCTCAGCATTACTATATATGTTAAAGGGAATTACGATGATTTAACGCTAAGATCACTTTGTGGATCGGGGCCAAGGCCTTTACTCACTTACAAGGTATAAACAGATCGTACTCCGAGCTCACGAGCACGAACTGAAACAGAGAAACGGGTAAAGTGTTACCAAATGTTATTAGCACTGACTGGGGTTGGCTAAAATGATCGATAATCGGAAATATCGTATTTAGGAAAAATTAATGATTATCGCTATGAAAAGCGTTATACATAATGAATGAGGCCGCGCCTCAGGAAATACGGCATTAACAAGGGTCTTACTGTCCCGTACACCCTTTCCAAACACCGTGTATCTAATATTATGCAGTAACTTCTGTGACAGAAACAAGGTTTTTTTTAATTTGTTCACACAACATACTAATTTAGGACTTCATGCATGGTCTGCTTCTAAATTATGTTCTTGACGCTGTCTTGCTGGTAGTCCATGCAAAACATGCCACTACTCACAAGTGATGTGAAATATATTCATTTCTTTTAAACTTTTGGGCATTTTTGTTCAAAGTTATGCCTCTAGGTTTATCGATTATCGATCCATATTTAATTGACGATCATCGATTTCTGATCTATATCGATAGCCAGCCCTTACACGGACAAAGGGTTGTCAGTATGCCCTTGAGCAGGGGAAAAGTCTCCCATCACAAAGAGAGTCGAGAGAAATAGGGTTTCAAGATAACCGCCCCTTCCATAATGGCGTATGTTCGTCTCTCTACGTGGGCCGGACTGAAGCAGTTTTGTAGTGGAAACTGGCCGAGGATACTCATGCCCAAACTTCAGCATGACCACACCACTAAAACGGTAGCCCCTTCCAGCCCTTTTATCCCCTCTACGCTGAGCACCAGGCAAGGTATCAACAAGTACCGTCTTTGAAGGTCTTCAAAATCTTAAAGTAGGACTGGTTGTTCAGCGACAACTTTGCTAAGAGGGATTGAAACATTTGACCTGTTACTGCCCCCAACGGTCAACCAACGGTCAACCAACGGTCAACATTCAATTGATTGGATTGTCGGTGTCCTCCCATTTGTGAGAACAGTTGTGAGACACATTAATTAATGGTTCAGTGCACACAGGTGGTGCTTCCCCATCCCTACGATGAAAGTGGGAACAGCCCTGTTGCTGAAGAGTACCCGCAGGAGGCATAGTTCATTAATGAGTTAATTAACACAGAAGACATTGTTCGTTGAAGAGCATTTATTGTTTTCAATAGACACTGAAATACTGAAAAAGATTATCCTGATCTGGTGATATATTCTACTTGTTGAAGGCCTGCCATAATGGTGATCGGAAAGAGCAGTCAAAGGTTAATAAATACATTTGGATTAATTATAGTTACAACAGTTATTGCTAGATATTTCAAACACGTAAATCTGAGTAGGTAAATTAATTTCTCTTTCAAATTACCTACACAAAATGTTTTTTAAAAGCCATTTATCTGAGTAGGTTTATTACTTTATCTTTTAGAGTTTCATTAAGTTACCTCCCCAAGATTCAGTTAAATAGCTAATCCATTATTAGCTGGGGTTAATCCATTCTATCAGATAGGAAAGAAAACACACCTTACTCCCCAAAGTAACTACTCCACTGTCTCACAACTGGGAGTTCTCACAAATGGGAGTAGACCGGATGGTCTGCTTAACGCTGGATTCAGCAATATTGCCGCAATCGGGATACGATGACGTGTCAACCAAGTCAGCGAGTCTGACCACCTGATCCCGTTAGTCGCATCTTACAAACATGGGTTGTTGAAGATCAATTCTAACCCGGATCATCACGGGGATCGATTACTCAAGGAAAGGTTAAACATCCTTACTTACATGATATATTTTGGATTACATTATCTTAAATTACAGATTCGCTCACTGACATGACTTGGGTACAGGCAGTGTTGCTTGTGGATAATGTTTGTTTTTACAATGCGACATGAAACATATAAACTTTAAAGTTAAGCCAGACGACGTGCAATGTTACTGGGAATTAATGGCTTATCTGTGCCCCGACTCGTATTTACAGGTCACTATGATATAGCTGAATATTGCTGACTTAACAACCATTACTCGGTTTTGTCGAGTTCTCCAGAATATATGTACCGGAAATTTTAATTTTTTTCAAGGTTTGAAGTTAGTATTAAGGAGTGTAGGTTCTAATTCTTCACGGGACTCAAACCAAAAAAAGTACTAGAATATGGAATATTATTAAAAAAGGCATAAAACCTTACTCATTCACAGACAGTGAAGGTACCTACCAGGAGCATCAGTACAATCATCCCCGTGACCTCCATCACTGAACCGTGCATCAGCCACAATCCTGATGATGTCTGCTGCTACCTAGAAGGGGAAGGTCAAAGGTTAAAAGGGGAAAAGTTACTCACATATACAAATAATCGTCCACGCAACTATGTACACTGAAACCCAATGTTTCGGGACATTTTCCCTATCTCGGAATTGCTATATTTGAAACCGCCTAAATATTTATAACATTATACGCCAAATACACCGATTGATGTATTATTCACTGCCAAAAAAGTGTACATTTACAAGCTTGTAAAGGTGAGATTTACAAGACATTTACAATTTGTAACGATGGTTACAAAAAAATTAAAATTTTGTAAATATTCGTAAAGGGAAATAACTGCCGTGTGATGGTAAATAATATTTCTGCATGAACTAAATGCAGCTTGTACATACTGCTATAGTGGCATTAGTGTTTCATACAGATCCTGAAATAAATATACCCAATACACCGATTGTGGCAAGTCTATATTACCACGGTTTCCGGAATAAAGAAAGTCTCTGCGCTCTATAGTTTGGCATGAAATGCATGTGGACCCGGTTTTTTGTAAATATCTCTTCATGCAATGACACAATCGATCTCAAACTGTGCAAGTGGATGTTTTGTCAGACAACCTAATCACATTGTAAATCACCGATTTTATGCATTTGTATTAAAGAATCTGTCTATGTAACTGTCAACAAAATAAACAGCAGAACGCAGAATGCTTGCAGAGGGAGGGCGCCAATGACCTGTAACAGCGGCAGTGTTGGGTCATAAAGGTCAACGTTTGTCAATGTAGGTCAGCTATGCACGTGACAGGTATGAAGAGGTGTCAGAGGTCGTGAATAGGGTAAGGTGGTTGCCAACTGTTAACCATCATACGGAGTTTGTTTCCCTGAGTTGTTCAACATTAACCACAAAACCCATTAGTGAGAATTATTCTGTAGGTTAAAATCTTAATTTGTGCAAATAGCCGGCGAATGACATCTCTGATGACCCTGATGTCAAAAGAATCTAACTTTGGATGCCTACCTTTTTGTACAAGGTTTGGTTTATTGGTTGTTGGTTTACTTTTCACAATTTTTAGCACGATGTTCTTTTTCATGCCAAGAGCAAAAGTTGTACGTTTCATGTAATCCGACACCTTATAAATCAGTTTGCTACGTTTGCTCTCTTTTTTAAAAAAATTCAACACATTTCTAATTAAACGTTTAGCATCATCTGAATAAGCTTTCATGATGACAGCTAGAAGTAGTCAATGTGAATGATCCAAACGGTCTATCACTGTGCAGTGTACAGGTAACTATCATGAACTGCACGTGCATTGACCTTTATGACCCAACACTGCCGCTGTTACAGGTCATTGGCGCCCTCCCTCTGCAAGCATTCTGCGTTCTGCTGTTTATTTTGTTGACAGTTACATAGACAGATTCTTTAATACAAATGCATAAAATCGGTGATTTACGATGTGATTAGGTTGTCTGACAAAACATCCACTTGCACAGTTTGAGATCGATTGTGTCATTGGATGAAGAGATATGTACAAAAAACCGGGTCCACATGCATTTCATGCCAAACTATATATCATATTTTTTTAGCATGATTTAGGAGCCATTTTTCGGTAAGATATATGTTCCAAGATTAGTTGTGCCGTGTCACATTACTTAATGCCAGAGCTATACTTAGTACTGTGTGGATTGCACAGACGGTGAAAGTTGCGTTGTGTTGAATTTGGTCGATGACGTGTGAATGATCAACTTAGAATTTCATAACATTTAAATCAAGTGAGTGAGTGAGTTTAGTTTTACGCCACACTCAGCAATATCCCAGCTATATGGCCGCGGTCTGTAAATAATCGAGTCTGGACCAGACAATCCAGTGAGCAACAGCATGAGCATCGATCTGCGCAATTGGGAACCGATGAAGTCAGCGAAACTGACCACCCGATCCCGTTAGCCGCCTCTTACGACAAGCATAGTCACCTTTTTATGGCAAGCACATGGGTTGCTGTAGACCTATTCTACCCCGGATCTTCACGGGTCTTTTAATCAAGCTGCACGTCGCTTGTTCCATGGTCAATATCGCAATGTTTATGAAAATGGTATACGACGACGGTGATGATGAATTTGATATTTAACGTGCGCTTTCCGACATAACGCGTATCTCGAACACGAGCCCGCCAGGCCATTTACTGTTTGATCGAAAGAGGGGCGATCTGATCGAAATATAGCAACCTGAAGGGGGCGTTAGGGTTGCATAATTGAGAAAGTGAGTTTAGTTTTACGCCGCCCTCAGCAATATTCCAGCTATATGGCGGCGGTCAGTAAATAATCGAGTCTGGCATAGACAATCCAGTGATCAACAGTATGAGCATCGATCTGCGCAATTGGGAACCGATGACATGTGTCAACCAAGTCAGCGAGCCTGACCACCCGATCCCGTTAGTCGCCTCTTACGACAAGCATAGACACCTTTTACGACAAGCATGGGTTACTGAAGACCAATTCTAACCCGGGACCTTCACGGGTTGCATAATTAAGAGAAGAGATAGAGCGCTATGGGATAGTTTGGTTGGTATTGTTTTGTTTGCTTTTATGTTTTGCATTAGGTTCTGTTAGCACAAGATGGTTATGTGGGATTATGAGCGACTTAAACGGCCAGTTTAGATAAGAAATATGCCCGAGGCGTGGAAGGTTTGGGTGTTATTTAGTGGGATTAGGACTGACTGACTGAGTATAGTTTTACGCCGCTTTTAGCAATATTCCAGCAACATCACGGCGGGGGACACCAGAAATGGGCTTCACACATTGTACCCATGTGGGGAATCGAACCCGGGTCTTCGGCGTGACGAGCCAACGCTTTAACCACTAGGCTACCCCACCGCCAATAATGGGATTAGGAGTGTTTTGTAGTGTTAGGTGTCCAGTGAACACTGGAGTACCATTCTGTGTTGGTAGTGCAGTAGGACGTGTTCGGGCGTATTATACGGACGTTTGTTTCACATCTATAAGAGCAGTGACGTTAAACCCTCTGTTAGTTAATTGTCAGCCTGCAGTAAACCGTATGCAGCAACACATACCCAACACCTGGCGGGCGTACTATAGATTATACGGCGTATAGTTGCCTTTGGAATCTGCTGGTACTCCTCCTGAAGCGCAACGCCACGTTCCTGGAGATTAGCAGGTCCTGGGCGCCGTGCACGAACTCATACCCAACACAATGTTCAATGGGCGACAGGTTTGGAGATTTGGCAGGCCACGGAAGTGCTATAATGCCTTGTTGTCCGACAAGTCAACCGCAACACGAGCCCTATGGGGTCTTGGGGTATCATTTTGAATGATGAAGTTACGTCCAACCCTGCGGGCTATCGGAGCAACAAAGGGGCGCAAGATTTCGTTGACGTAATGCTGTCCTGTCAGGTTACCGGGAATAAGAAGAAAATCCGCCCTCCTGTCGTAGGAAACACCTCACCAGACCACAACACTCCCTCCACCGAAGGAAACATGCTGTCAGAGAACATGACGTGACGCCCTCGATGTATAGGCCAGCCCTGACGTTGCCGACACCATTGTAGACGAGGCCGTCTGTGATCGTCTGAAATAACGCCAAGATAAGGACGCCTTGCTTTCAGTCCAGCCTCACGGAGTCTGTAACGGACTGTGTCGTAGCAGGAACTCTTGCTTCAGTTCTGGTGCAGTAATGAACCAGTTACGAAGTGCAAAAACGTGCGAGAGGCGTTCTTGTCTGGCTGTATTTTTACAATGGTGTCCACGGCCCCTCCTCATTTTGATGTCACCAGTCTGACTGTGTAGAGCAGCAAGCCGGGAGATTTCGGGATTTCCCGAAAAACGTGGCTACTCGATTCTGGATTTCTCCGGAGTGCAACGTTCCTATGCATTGCCATTTTTTAGCTAGTGTTAAATACTGTCGCGGTGGCATTTTGTGTGTTGTGACACTCACCTGCGTATCATGCCTTAAGTAGCCTTCCATGCATGCCGTGTACGTGCGTTTAGGTGTTCTGGGCTTGGAGTTCAGGTTTTGGAACAGTTGAGTTGTAAACTCACACTATCATATCAAGTCAGAAAATATCAGTGTTGGGTTCCCTTATTTTTTGAGCCACGTATATATGCAAATATTTGAGAAAACGCATGCTGTGACCGGATTTACGTATGTTTCCAGAATAGTAGTTATGCTTATATATAGAATTGGTTCCTAGTTAATCACAGAGGACGGCGGCAAATAGAAAAACACTTACTTTAAACACTATCCCAACTTTTAAAAAAAGTATTGAAAGACATTATGTATGTTATCTCTTCAAGCATCAGATGCAGTTGCATGAATATAAAGTAAAAATAGAGAACATTAAAATACGACTTGTTCCTGCAGTTCTGATGTATAAATATGTCACATGTAAGAAGTATTGTGTACGTCAACAATATGAACTCAAATAGTGAGTGAGTGAGTGAGTTTAGTTTTACGCCGCACTCAGCAATATTCCAGCTATATGGCGGCGGTCTGTAAATAATCGAGTCTGGACCAGACAATCTAGTGATCAACAGCATGTGAACTCAAATGGAACAAAAGATGCATGAAATAGTCTATGCACTCCTCTGACACTTACATTGGAGGGGCATTGAAACAGGTAAAGGATAGTGTAGTGGTAAAATTCCTCCAAACATTTTTTACAAGCTTTGTAAATATCTTTACAAAATTTGTAAATAGTGAGCTATGGCGGCTCTTGTAAATATGAACTTTACAAATTGTAAATGTTTGTAAATTAAAATAACTTTTTTTTTTGAGTGAGCGAGTTTAATTTTACGCCAGGTGTTTGGCGTGACGAGCGACCGCTTTAACCATGAGGCTACCCCACCGCCCCTATTTTTTTCTTTTCTTATTATTTGGAGAAGTATTGTTATCCATTATTTATTTAACGCCGTTTTTAACAGCATTTTGGTTACATCACAGCATCTGCTTACCAGGGAGCTATCATTTACATTGCTTCTTGCTGGTGATGCCGTTCCAAAATAAAAATGTCGGCCTTTCCCTCAAAATCTAATGGCTGCTCCACAAGCCCACATATGGCCGTTGGTGTTTTAGCTTTTGCTAAAAGTCCAAAGTTTGGTGCCGACAAATAAATAGCAATATTCCGGCTATATGGCGCCGGTCAATAAACAACGGTTTTTGGCGATATTTAAAAATATTCTTGCAAAGTCATAGCGTCGAAATCCAGTGACCAATAACTGAGTCGGTCCTCTGAAAACCTAGATGATGGCTGCAACAATCACGTTAACCAGCAATCATCGATATAACAACAATTTCTTAACTTTGTGCAAAGAAATAGTAAATAAACGTACCCCGTATCTGCGGCTGCAATTCAGCTGTATGTGATGATGGACAGTCTCAATGCACGAGAAACACGTGTTCCAGGTGCACGCACAAAACGAGGATGTGTTTTAGTGTCACGAACTATGAAAAGGTTTTCGGCTAATGCTACCAGTCAGTGTTCTTCTTGTTTCCCAAAGCTTCAAAACAGGGAAGATTCTAACAGACACCAAACAGTAAAAAACACTATTGTAATGGATTTGGAATACTTAACGTTGTGTATTGTTTGTGTTTGAGGTATATAGTGCAATAAATGAAAAAAAGATTTGGACAGATTATCTGACGTAATTCCAGGATAGGTAGACAGGTGTAAGTGAGTCAGTGAGTATGGTTTTACGCTGCTTTTAGCAATATTCTAGCAATACCACGGCGGGGGACACCAGAAATGGGATTCTCACATTGTACTCATGTGGGGGATCGAACCCGGGCCTTCGGCGTGACGAGCCAACGCTTTAACCACTAGGCTACCCCACCGCCCCCTTAACGCTAAGATAGCTTTGTGGATCGGGGTCAAGGCCTTTACCCACTTACAAGGGTTAAACAGATCGTACTCCGCGCTCACGTGCACCACTAGCCCACCCCACCGCCCCCTTCTCTGACACGAGACCCGTGAAGGATCCGGGTTAGAATGAGCCTTCACTAACCCATGCATGTCGTAAGAGGCGACTAATGGGATCGGTTGGTCGGGCTCGCTGACTTGATGGACGCATGTCATCGGTTCCCAATTGCGCAGACTGATGCTCATGCTGTTGGTCACTGGATTGTCTGGTCCAGACTCGATTATTTACAGACCGCCGCCATATAGATAGAATATTGCTGAGTGCGACGTAAAGCTAATCCTGCCACAATGGCTGATTGTGTATCCTTATCCTGACACAGAGGCTGATTGTGTATCCTTGTCCTGACACAATGGCTGATTGTGTATCCTTGTCCAGACACAATGGCTGATTATGTATCCTAGTCCTGATACAATAGCTGATTATGTATCCTAGTCCTGACACAAAGGCTGATTGTGTATCCTAGTCCTGACACAATGGCATATTGTGTATCCTCGTCCTGACACAATAGCTGATTATGTATCCTAGTCCTGATACAATAGCTGATTGTGTATCCTAGCCCCTATACAATAGCTAATTGTGTATCCTAGTCCTGACACAATAGCTGATTGTGTATCCTAGTCCTGACACAATGGCTGATTGTGTATCTTTGTCCTGACACAATAGCTGATTGTGTATCCTTGTCCTGACACAATGGCTGATTGTGTATCCTAATCCTAACACAATGGCTGATTGTGTATCCTAGTCCTAACACAATGGCTGATTGTGTATCCTTGTCCTGACACAATGGCTGATTGTGTATCCTAGTCCTGACACAATGGCTGATTGTGTATCCTAGTCCTGACACAATGGCTGATTGTGTATCCTTGTCCTGACACAAAGGCTGATTGTGTATCCTTGTCCTGACACAAAGGCTGATTGTGTATCCTAATCCTAACACAATGGCTGATTGTGTATCCTAGTCCTGACACAGTCTAAGTAAACTTAAGCTCAGTATTATTCGTTACACTGCAAAACAGTCTAACAAAACCTTGTGGAAGGTCGCGTCAGCTGACCTTTCAATGGGCCAATCAGAACACAGCTTACCAAATCGCGAAAGTGGACATTTGCACATACCTTTTGAACTTTTACCTCGAAACAGTTTTGTACCCGAACGATTCCGAATGCTATTTTCCGTACGATCGCTTCTGAGTGATGCACATGGAGCACGCAACAACAGTGAGTAAACAGTCGCTGAGAATGGCGTTTTGTCAGTATTCAAGGATGTCAGCTTACGGAAATATTAGCTAATGATAGACATGTCAACAGAAACCCAAAAGCGTATATTCTGCAGGTCATATATCTGTGTTTTATGCGGGTTTTCATTTGTTATGAGATCAGTGTTCGCGACCGGGGAAGAGACAATCCATTTTTGTAAGTCCCGCCAAACCCTAAATAGTAGCCGTTGTCTGATTGGTCACATGCAACCAAAAAATCAAACATAATTAAAACACAATTATCACTTATTCATGACATATAATATACATTGCTGGTTATGAAAAAACATATAAACAAAATTATAAGCGTACAATCGCAAATCAAAAGTGCAATATTGTGTACTTGGGTTTACTTCCCAAGAAACGAAGCAGCCGGGATACCGAACCCAGTCAGAGCGGGTGGGTGTGCACTGAAGTGTAACGGCTGGTTAATTTGCAGATGCCCTCACGGCTCATTGTGTGTGTGTATATATAGAGATGTTGGGGTTTGTAAATACATGCTCATTTTTGTGTATAACATTTTGCAATCAACAGACATCATAACATGTCATGTGTTCAAGTATCACACCTGCCTGTCTGTGTAATTACATAATGTGACAGAGACCGAACTCGGGCCATAAATCAATGCATTTTGTTTTATGGTGTATAGCCTGATTGGTGTTAAGTTCAAATTGCATGTGGTCAGTGATAGCAGCTGTGTATTGAAATATTGTCATTAGCAGACAGGCAGGCAGACACACAGGTGTCAATAAAACAAGACATTGAGTTTTGTCTGTGACAACGACATATCTATATCACAGTTAGAAATTCTGTCAACGCTAAATAATGACATTGCTTTTAAGTATCGAACTGAGAAAGTGACTCGGTAAGAAGAACGTGTGGTGAAATAGACAAATGAAATTATATAAACAGTTAATTTACTGTAATAAAAAAAAAAAGCTCGCGCCTGTGAGATATCAACAAAACATTAGAAAATAGCTCACACCAAAGCCTTCACCAAGTATTCACCGGACAACCCGCTTCCAAGCTGCGCGAACCTATTTCACTGCGCACGTGCTATGAGCGCAGCCCAGCTGTTGAAACCCGCTTTCCCCCGAAAAGTCGGGGGAAAATTAGTGAAACGTTTGAACTCCGATTTCGCGCGTTTTTTTTCATCGCGTCATTTTTCAACTTTATAAGTTGAATTTGCTTTTTTGACGATTTGTTTCGGTAAGTCCATACCGAAAGGTATCAGAATCTGCAAAGTTGTGTTTTACGTTGCATGTGACCTTTAAATCCGTTCGGCCGTCTCGCGTTTGACTGGACTATTATGACATGTGTCAACCAAGTCCATGTGACCACCCGATCCCGTTAGTGGCTTCTTGCTTCAAGCGTTGCTTACTGAAGATCAATTTTAACCCGGGTCTTCACGAGTGTCTTCAAAATGAAATCATGTTTGTTGAAAAGTTTATAGTACAACCCAACAGGTTTCTTTGCACTTCATGTGCTTCATATTTGTGAGAAGGGTCTCTGCGGACAATAACACAAAACACGTACTTAACACATCGTTGAACAAAATCTGTGCATGTACCATCCTGTAAAGAGATTTCTGCTCCGTCTCCTGATTGGTTTGTTTTCATGTCACGTGCCGTAAGTACCGCAGTGCAAACTGTACACGTGGCGTGAGGTAACTGCGTGACAAGACATGCCTACCAATCCCTCGATAAACCTGTCTGTTTGATAGAATAAACCCAAAAAACTTTTATTACACGCTGTCAATATATATTCAGACCAGGGGCTCCTTTCACGAAGCAACCTTTACTAAGGTTAACCTTAACTCCCATTCTTTAACATTGCACTAAGGTTACCTTAGTGACTTACGATCACCTTAGTGCTTTGTGAAAGGAGGCCCTGGACTGTAGTTAAAAATGTGAGTGTGATAAAGGGCGTCTGGATTTAGGCACACTATTTTAGTGTCTCAGTGGCTGTGACACTCTCTATAGCCTATTGACTCAAGAAACAAGTAAAACGCTCAGTGACACATTCAAACGTTTTGAGAGCAAATGAAAGGACTACATGGTCTTTTCGTGTCGCACAATGATGCATTGAAAATAGTGTAGCTTTCTAAACTAGTCACGTATCCAGTCTGACCATAGAAATCTCAGAAGGGACGCTTTATAAGCATTTTAGAACACGCAATTTGATGAATATGGACAATTTTATCGATTTCATCTTCCTTTTATTCTAAAATTAAAAAACAAGAGATAAATAAATAAATCAATGAATAAATAAATAAGAATAAAAAGAAGATGAAATCCACAAAATTCTCTCGTGATAGGACCGCGTCCGTGATGTATTGGTTAGAGCGTCCGCCCGGAGACGCGGAAGGTCTCGGGTCCGATCCCCGGCTGCGTCATACCAAAAGATGTTAAAATATAGTACTTGTTGGTCCCTGCCTGGCGCTCGGCATTAATGGGTACAACAAGGACTGGTCGGCTCGGAATCAGTATAATGTGTCTGAGTGGGAAATTCCTGCTTAACTGTGGCATGGTATCTCAGTGGGCTAGCACTATAAAACCAGCTTCAGTCTGGGCTAGTACAAGCAGCCACACATACACACGCATGCACGTCGTCATATGAGCGAAATATTGTTAAGTACGACCTTAAACCCCATTTCACCTAACCCGTCGTGATGTTGTTGGAGTATTGCTAAAAGCGGCGTAAAACTAAACTCACTCACTCCTCTGAATTATGGACGGTCATAGGTCGCTCAAAGGTTACCTGACGCGACCTTCCACAACGTTTTGTTAAGACTCAGTATAGCAGTGTAACAAATAATACTGAGCCTATGTTTACTTAGACTGAGTCCTGACACAATGGTTGATTGTGTATCCTAGTCCCCACATTATGGCTGATTGTGTATCCTAGTCCTGACACAATGGCTGATTGTGTATCCTAATCCTGACACAATGGCTGATTGTATATCCTAGTCCCCACATTATGGCTGATTGTGTATCCTAGTCCTGACACAATGTCTGATTGTATATCCTAATCCTGATACAATGGCTGATTGTGTATCCTAGTCCTGACACAATGTCTGATTGTATATCCTAGTCCTGACACAATGGCTGATTGTGTATCCTAGTTCTGACACAATGGCTGATTGTGTATCCTTATCCTGACACAATGGCTGATTGTGTATCCTAGTCCTAACACAATGGCTGATTATGTATCCTAGTCCTGACACAATGGCTGATTATGTATCCTAGTCCTGACACAATGGCTGATTGTGTATCCTAGTCCTGACACAAAGGCTGATTGTGTATCCTAGTCCTGACACAAAGGCTGATTGTGTATCCTAGTCCTGACACAAAGGCTGATTGTGTATCCTAGTCCTGACACAATGGCTGATTGTGTATCCTAGTCCTGACACAATGGCTGATTGTGTATCCTAGTCCTGACACAATGGCTGATTATGTATCCTAGTCCTGACACAATGGCTGATTATGTATCCTAGTCCTGACACAATGGCTGATTGTGTATCCTAGTCCTGACACAAAGGCTGATTGTGTATCCTAGTCCTGACACAAAGGCTGATTGTGTATCCTAGTCCTGACACAATAGCTGATTATGTATCCTAGTCCTGATACAATAGCTGATTGTGTATCCTAGCCCTTATACAATAGCTGATTGTGTATCCTAGTCCTGACACAATGGCTGATTATGTATCCTAGTCCTGACACAATGGCTGATTGTGTATCCTAATCCTGACACAATGGCTGATTGTGTATCCTAATCCTGACACAATGGCTGATTGTGTATCCTAGTCCTGACACAATGGCTGATTGTGTATCCTAGTCCTGACACAATGGCTGATTGTGTATCCTAGTCCTGACACAATGGCTGATTGTGTATCCTAGTCCTGACACAATGGCTGATTGTGTATCCTAGTCCTGACACAATGGCTGATTGTGTATCCTAATCCTGACACAATGGCTGATTGTGTATCCTAGTCCTGACACAATGGCTGATTGTGTATCCTAGTCCTGACACAATGGCTGATTGTGTATCCTAGTCCTGACACAATGGCTGATTGTGTATCCTAGTCCTGACACAATGGCTGATTGTGTATCCTAGTCCTGACACAATGGCTGATTGTGTATCCTAGTCCTGACACAATGGCTGATTGTGTATCCTAGTCCTGACACAATGGCTGATTGTGTATCCTAGTCCTGACACAATGGCTGATTGTGTATCCTAGTCCTGACACAATGGCTGATTGTGTATCCTAGTCCTGACACAATGGCTGATTGTGTATCCTAGTCCTGACACAATGGCTGATTGTGTATCCTAGTCCTGACACAATGGCTGATTGTGTATCCTAGTCCTGACACAATGGCTGATTGTGTATCCTAGTCCTGACACAATAGCTGATTGTGTATCCTAGTCCTGACACAATGGCTGATTGTGTATCCTAGTCCTGACACAATGGCTGATTGTGTATCCTAGTCCTGACACAATGGCTGATTGTGTATCCTAGTCCTGACACAATGGCTGATTATGTATCCTAGTCCTGATACAATGGCTGATTGTGTATCCTAGTCCTGACACAATAATGGCTGATTGTGTATCCTAGTCCTGACACAATGGCTGATTGTGTATCCTAGTCCTGACACAATGGCTGATTGTGTATCCTAGTCCTGACACAATGGCTGATTGTGTATCCTAGTCCTGACACAATGGCTGATTGTGTATCCTAGTCCTGACACAATGGCTGATTGTGTATCCTTGTCCTGACACAATGGCTGATTGTGTATCCTAGTCCTGACACAATGGCTGATTGTGTATCCTAGTCCTGATACAATGGCTGATTGTGTATCCTAGTCCTGACACAATGGCTGATTGTGTATCCTAGTCCTGACACAATGGCTGATTGTGTATCCTAGTCCTGACACAATGGCTGATTGTGTATCCTAGTCCTGACACAATGGCTGATTGTGTATCCTAGTCCTGACACAATGGCTGATTGTGTATCCTAGTCCTGACACAATGGCTGATTGTGTATCCTAGTCCTGACACAATGGCTGATTGTGTATCCTAGGCTGATTGTGTATCCTAGTCCTGACACAATAGCTGATTGTGTATCCTAATCCTGACACAATGGCTGATTGTGTATCCTAGTCCTGACACAATGGCTGATTGTGTATCCTAGTCCTGACACAATGGCTGATTGTGTATCCTAGTCCTGACACAATGGCTGATTGTGTATCCTAGTCCTGACACAATGGCTGATTATGTATCCTAGTCCTGACACAATGGCTGATTGTGTATCCTAGTCCTGACACAATGGCTGATTGTGTATCCTAGTCCTGACACAATGGCTGATTGTGTATCCTAGTCCTGACACAATGGCTGATTGTGTATCCTAGTCCTGACACAATGGCTGATTGTGTATCCTAGTCCTGACACAATGGCTGATTGTGTATCCTAGTCCTGACACAATGGCTGATTGTGTATCCTAGTCCTGACACAATGGCTGATTGTGTATCCTAGTCCTGACACAATGGCTGATTGTGTATCCTAGTCCTGACACAATGGCTGATTGTGTATCCTAGTCCTGACACAATGGCTGATTGTGTATCCTAGTCCTGACACAATGGCTGATTGTGTATCCTAGTCCTGACACAATGGCTGATTGTGTATCCTAGTCCTGACACAATGGCTGATTGTGTATCCTAGTCCTGACACAATGGCTGATTGTGTATCCTAGTCCTGACACAATGGCTGATTGTGTATCCTAGTCCTGACACAATGGCTGATTGTGTATCCTAGTCCTGACACAATGGCTGATTGTGTATCCTAATCCTGACACAATGGCTGATTGTGTATCCTAGTCCTGATACAATGGCTGATTGTGTATCCTAATCCTGACACAATGGCTGATTGTCCTATCCTGATTGTCCTGACACAAATGGCTGATTGTGTATCCTAGTCCTGACACAATGGCTGATTGTGTATCCTAGTCCTGACACAATGGCTGATTGTGTATCCTAGTCCTGACACAATGGCTGATTGTGTATCCTAGTCCTGACACAATGGCTGATTGTGTATCCTAGTCCTGACACAATGGCTGATTGTGTATCCTAGTCCTGACACAATGGCTGATTGTGTATCCTAGTCCTGATACAATAGCTGATTGTGTATCCTAGTCCTGACACAATGGCTGATTATGTATCCTAGTCCTGACACAATGGCTGATTGTGTATCCTAGTCCTGACACAATGGCTGATTGTGTATCCTAGTCCTGACACAATGGCTGATTGTGTATCCTATCCTGACACAATGGCTGATTATGTATCCTGATCCTGACACAATGGCTGATTGTGTATCCTAGTCCTGACACAATGGCTGATTGTGTATCCTAGTCCTGACACAATGGCTGATTGTGTATCCTAGTCCTGACACAATGGCTGATTGTGTATCCTAGTCCTGACACAATGGCTGATTGTGTATCCTAATCCTGACACAATGGCTGATTGTGTATCCTTATCCTGACACAATGGCTGATTGTGTATCCTAGTCCTGACACAATGGCTGATTGTGTATCCTAGTCCTGACACAATGGCTGATTGTGTATCCTAGTCCTGACACAATGGCTGATTGTGTATCCTAGTCCTGACACAATGGCTGATTGTGTATCCTAGTCCTGACACAATGGCTGATTGTGTATCCTAGTCCTGACACAATGGCTGATTGTGTATCCTAGTCCTGACACAATGGCTGATTGTGTATCCTAGTCCTGACACAATGGCTGATTGTGTATCCTAGTCCTGACACAATAGCTGATTGTGTATCCTAGTCCTGACACAATGGCTGATTGTGTATCCTAGTCCTGACACAATAGCTGATTGTGTATCCTAATCCTGACACAATGGCTGATTGTGTATCCTAGTCCTGACACAATGGCTGATTGTGTATCCTAGTCCTGACACAATGGCTGATTGATTGTGTATCCTAGTCCTGACACAATGGCTGATTGTGATTGTGTATCCTAGTCCTGACACAATGGCTGATTGTGTATCCTAGTCCTGACACAATGGCTGATTGTGTATCCTAGTCCTGACACAATGGCTGATTGTGTATCCTAGTCCTGACACAATGGCTGATTGTGTATCCTAGTCCTGACACAATAGCTGATTGTGTATCCTAGTCCTGACACAATGGCTGATTGTGTATCCTAATCCTGACACAATGGCTGATTATGTATCCTAGTCCTGACACAATGGCTGATTGTGTATCCTAGTCCTGACACAATGGCTGATTGTGTATCCTAGTCCTGACACAATGGCTGATTGTGTATCCTAATCCTGACACAATGGCTGATTGTGTATCCTAGTCCTGACACAATGGCTGATTGTGTATCCTAGTCCTGACACAATGGCTGATTATGTATCCTAGTCCTGACACAATGGCTGATTGTGTATCCTAGTCCTGATTACAATGGCTGATTGTGTATCCTAGTCCTGACACAATGGCTGATTGTGTATCCTAGTCCTGACACAATAGCTGATTATGTATCCTAGTCCTGATACAATAGCTGATTGTGTATCCTAGTCCTGACACAATGGCTGATTGTGTATCCTAGTCCTGACACAATGGCTGATTGTGTATCCTAGTCCTGACACAATGGCTGATTGTGTATCCTAATCCTGACACAATGGCTGATTGTGTATCCTAATCCTGACACAATGGCTGATTGTGTATCCTAGTCCTGTCCTGACACAATGGCTGATTGTGTATCCTAGTCCTGACACAATGGCTGATTGTGTATCCTAGTCCTGACACAATGGCTGATTGTGTATCCTAGTCCTGACACAATGGCTGATTGTGTATCCTAGTCCTGACACAATGGCTGATTGTGTATCCTAGTCCTGACACAATGGCTGATTGTGTATCCTAGTCCTGACACAATGGCTGATTGTGTATCCTAATCCTGACACAATGGCTGATTGTGTATCCTAGTCCTGACACAATGGCTGATTGTGTATCCTAGTCCTGACACAATAGCTGATTGTGTATCCTAATCCTGACACAATGGCTGATTGTGTATCCTAGTCCTGACACAATGGCTGATTGTGTATCCTAATCCTGACACAATGGCTGATTGTGTATCCTAGTCCTGACACAATGGCTGATTGTGTATCCTAGTCCTGACACAATGGCTGATTGTGTATCCTTGTCCTGACACAATGGCTGATTGTGTATCCTAGTCCTGACACAATGGCTGATTGTGTATCCTAGTCCTGACACAATGGCTGATTGTGTATCCTAGTCCTGACACAATGGCTGATTGTGTATCCTAGTCCTGACACAATGGCTGATTGTGTATCCTAGTCCTGACACAATGGCTGATTGTGTATCCTAGTCCTGACACAATGGCTGATTGTGTATCCTAGTCCTGACACAATGGCTGATTGTGTATCCTAATCCTGACACAATAATGCTGATTGTGTATCCTAGTCCTGACACAATGGCTGATTGTGTATCCTAGTCCTGACACAATGGCTGATTGTGTATCCTAGTCCTGACACAATGGCTGATTGTGTATCCTAGTCCTGACACAATGGCTGATTATGTATCCTAGTCCTGACACAATGGCTGATTATGTATCCTAGTCCTGACACAATGGCTGATTGTGTATCCTAGTCCTGACACAATGGCTGATTGTGTATCCTTGTCCTGACACAATGGCTGATTGTGTATCTGATTGTTGTGTATCCTAATCCTGACACAATGGCTGATTGTGTATCCTAGTCCTGACACAATGGCTGATTGTGTATCCTAATCCTGACACAAATGGCTGATTGTGTATCCTATTATGACACAATGGCTGATTGTGTATCCTAGTCCTGACACAATATAGCTGATTGTGTATCCTAATCCTGACACAATGGCTGATTGTGTATCCTAGTCCTGACACAATGGCTGATTGTGTATCCTAGTCCTGACACAATGGCTGATTGTGTATCCTAGTCCTGACACTGATGGACTGATTGTGTATCCTAGTCCTGACACAATGGCTGATTGTGTATCCTAGTCCTGACACAATGGCTGATTGTGTATCCTAGTCCTGACACAATGGCTGATTGTGTATCCTAATCCTGACACAATGGCTGATTGTGTATCCTAGTCCTGACACAATGGCTGATTGTGTATCCTAATCCTGACACAATGGCTGATTGTGTATCCTAGTCCTGACACAATGGCTGATTGTGTATCCTAATCCTGACACAATGGCTGATTGTGTATCCTAGTCCTGACACAATAGCTGATTGTGTATCCTAATCCTGACACAATGGCTGATTGTGTATCCTAGTCTTGACACAAAAGCTAATTGTGTATCCTAATCCTGACACAATAGTTTGATTGTGTATCCTAGTCCTGACACGAAGGCTGATTGTGTATCCTAATCCTGACACAATGGTTTGATTATGTATCCTTATCCTGACACAATGGCTGATTGTGTATCCTGGTCCTGACACAAAGGCTGATTGTGTAATCTAGTCCTGACACAATAGCTGATTGTGTATCCTAATCCTGACACAATGGCTGATTGTGTATCCTAATCCTGACATCAATGGCTGATTGTGTGATCCTAATCCTGATCCTGACACAATGGCTGATTGTGTATCCTAATCCTGACACAATGGCTGATTGTGTATCCTAATCCTGACACAATGGCTGATTGTGTCTCCTAGTCCTGACACAATGGCTGATTGTGTATCCTAGTCCTGACACAATGGCTGATTGTGTATCCTAGTCCTGACACAATAGCTGATTGTGTATCCTAGTCCTGACACAATGGCTGATTGTGTATCCTAATCCTGACACAATGGCTGATTGTGTATCCTAGTCCTGACACAATTGCTGATTGTGTCTCCTACTCCTGACACAATAGCTGATTGTGTATCTTAGTCCTAACACAATGGCTGATTGTGAATCCTAGTCCTGACACAATGGCTGATTGTGTATCCTAGTCCTGACACAATAGCTGATTCTGTATCCTAATCCTGACACAATGGCTGATAACGTATCCTTGTCATGACAGAATGGTTGGTAGTATATCATAGTTGTGATGCAATAGCTGATCACACAAGCAAGTACTCGTCTCAAGTATGTACAAGATGTTGACACTGCTGGAGTATTATTGAATGCATGAAAGTGAGGTCACAGGTCAAAACGTTCCATAAGTATTTTACAGCAGTAGTGTGTGAGTGAGTTTAGTTTTATGCACCAATCAGCAATATTCCAGCTATATGGCGGCGGTCTGTAAATAATCAAGTCTGGACCACACAATCCAGTGATCAACAGCATGAGCATCGATCTATGTAATTGGGATACAATGACATGTGTCAACCAAGTCAGCGAGCCTGACCACCTGACCCTGTTAGTCGCCTCTTACGACAAGCATGTTTTACTTAAGATCAATTCTAACCCGGATCCTCACAGGTCACTTCATGAAAGAGTTTACAGACCCTTGAAAACAAAACATCATCTCCTTCTTCCTGTATACTGTTTATTGTAGAAGGCATAGTACAAGTTCAAGACAGCAAAAGGAAGGGCATCACTGCCTGGCATTGTATAAAATAGGTCATTATGCTACAAGGATTACAAAAATTTACATCATAATAAGATAATAGTCAATGTAACATGTAAACGTAGATCTTGATTCCAAGTCCAAGACAAATCCCAGTTATGCATCAACATTCAAATCAAGTACTGATGGAATATGTAACCAATTGTTTGTTCCAGGTTAAGTTACCAACTTGCCCTAAGATGTTGGGCCCTTGTTTAAAAAAGCTATGTTTGTCTAAAGCTGTTGTCCTATAATTTAACACAAAAATGTGTTCCCTGTTGAAACGGGCCAAGATCCCTGTCAAAGTAATAATGTCATACCAGTGCTAAGATTGGTTATTGGACTGACTGACTGAGTCAATATTCCAGCAACATCACAGCGGGGGACACCAGAAATGGGCTTCACACATTGTGCCCATGTGGGGATTCGAACCCGGGTCTTCGGCATGACGAGCCTACGCTTTAACCATTAGGCTACCCCACCACCCCTTGCTTATTGGAACAAGCCCCTGGGTGACAATGTTCACAGCAACAGGGGCCCCATTTCACAAAGTTCTCGTAAGTCTAAGATAACCTTAGTGCAAAGATCAATTTGGACAAGGGCAACAATGTCTGTATGACGAGCTTGAAATAATAAACAATGATACATAAACAGCACCATATCAATAGTCTCCTTTCAGAATATGGATGGCCAAATACATTGACCATTTCGATGACCAATTTTCTTTGCTTGGCAGATGTTAATGCAATATCAACTTATAGAATTTTAAATATAATACATTTCATATTTCAGACATTTAACTGTTGCAGACATAACATACAATTTCAGCCAAGGGAGGTAATTCTTTAGGTCAACAAACTTTCAATCTCAAAAACAAAAGGATAAATTTCTAGACTATCCAGGTAAATACAAAATATTTTCTTCAGAGTATGTAACCATAAGATCAGACTTCCGACCAAAAGGTCAACAACAAATGATGTCATTATCTCCAGAACAGGCAATAAAACAGTCAGCACTCATAACAAATCACCAAAAATAACAAGGAGAAAATGTTCAGTCCACAGTTTGGATATACCCCTGTATATCTTGGATGAACTTTATTAGTTCTCCACTGAAACGTATCTCTACTCCTACTCATATACCTGTTATTATTGAACTGTTATGTGTAGTATATCGTCCAAAAAGATGGAATTATGTTTATATGTGGAGCTGGTTCGAGGACTACTTTCACCAATCTTCAACTAACTTAATCTGACATTGGTATAAATCTAGTAGTATAGGTAACCTATACTACTACTAATCTGCTTATGCTTGAACGATTTGTACATCTGTTTACCATTCAACAATTAGTACATCAGTTTATCCTTGAAGTCTATATTAACTGTTTATCCTTCAACGATCTATGCATAGGTATTATCCTTCAACAAAATATGTAAACCGATTATGCTTCAACAATCTATTAAATGGATAATCCTTCGACAATATATGTAAAGAACGACCGATGTGACAGGATTATCATTCCATGATCCGTTTAAAGGGATTATCCTTCGACAATATAAACTGTTTATCCTTCAACAATCTATGTGACAGGATTATCATTCCATGATCCATTTAAAGGGATTATCCTTCGACAATATAAACTGTTTATCCTTCAATGATCTATGTGACAGGATTATCATTCCATGATCCGTTTAAAGGGATTATCCTTCGACAATATAAACTGTTTATCCTTCAACGATCTATGAGACAGGATTATCATTCCATGATCCGTTTAAAGGGATTATCCTTCGACAATATAAACTGTTTATCCTTCAACGATCTATGTCAAAGCCCTGAATAGCGACATCAATGATTATTGCTGATGCTGCAGAATGCAATATTCCCTCTGTCACTCTATAATTTCACAGTACCACTCTTTACAAAAACCAGTTCCACATTTTCAAGAAACATTGTCATAGTATCACCATTACCATTCTCAACATTATGTCAATACCTTCTGGGTAAACAACAGCTATATTATGAGTTTTAACAAAATCATTATGATATCTCCACTTTCCACAGTTTAGTTTTCACATGAAGGGGTCTATGCATGCTGGACATTGAGGTCATGTTCATATAACAATTCCATATTAAAGAATTTAAGTTTGTCACAGAGTCAAGGACAGTGGACCAGGAGAGCCATGGTATTCAAGCATCACATAACTTGTCCCAAAACAATGTACAATGTATATACTTCATACTAAATGTTCATATCTATGAAATAAACTAAATTCTCGATATCTCAATCATTTAGATTCACACATAAATATAAAATGTCAACTTAATAATACAAATTACCAGCATTTGGACAAGGCTTGAACAAAATGAGATTCAATTTCGGAAGGATCCACAGCTTGGTGCCAAATCTATTAATGATATTGAACTTTAGTGAAACAAAAATGTGAGATACTGAGTTACTTTTGACCAGATCACTATTGCCACAAAGTTTTGCATTTACAAGACAGTGAAATATAATGCATATTGCAAGTTAAAGAACATCCACAATTGGAAGGCTATGTGTTGTACTACATGTACACACTAGCCTTAAAGGACTAAGCTTACTCCAATTGGAAGCATTACTACAAGCTGCATTTATAAGTTTCTAACATACTGAAATACAATGTATACTACACAAAACAAATGCAGGAACATCTACAACTGGCAGGCTGTGTAATAAATGCATTATCCACCAGTTACGAAAGATTTACCAATGTAATGAAAAAAGGGTGTTCTTTTGAGTGTATATTATCCATAGCTCAGTCATATTTAAGCGGGGCAGTTGGGTAGCCTAGTGGTTAAAGCGTTCACTCATCATGCTGAAGACCTGGGTTCGATTCCCCACATGGGTACAACATGTGAAGCCCATTTCTGGTGTCCCCCGCTGTGATATTGCTGGAATATTGCTAAAAGCGGCGTAAACCCATACTCACTCACTCATATTCAAGCTCTACAATAGCAGCCTTTAAATAATCAAGTCTGGACCGGACGACCCAGTGATCGATATTATGAGCAATAATACACACAAGCAGGTATAATGACACTGAATGGGTGAGTATGGTTTTATGACGTTTTTGGCAATATTCCAGCAATATCACGTCAGTGAACACCAGTAATGGGCTTCACACATTGTACCCATGCTGGGAATCGAACCCAGGTCTTTGGTGTGATGAGCGAACGCTTTAACCACTAGTTTTCTCCACCATCCCAAACACTGATTCTTGCACGACATTGTGTGATACTCGATTCTGATTGGCTAAGAGCTCATCAAAACCGTACTTAAATGGCAGTTTAAGACCGCTAATTAAAGTGACCGATTCACCGCGTATGAATACAACGAACTCGTTGACCCTATTGTTTGTAAACAAACATGTTGGACATCGGCAATTTCTATCTCGGCAGCATCTTTGGTGTTTTTGAAGTAAAAAGCGAATGGTTTGAAGAAGAATTTCTTCACCCTAATCCCAGTGAAGAAACTACGGAGCTGGAAAGTACGTCAGCAGTGCAAAAGCCGCAGTATATTCAAACCGGTCCCAATCTACGTGTGTTGACGCCGACAACACACGCCGCCCACACGCCCTAACCTGACTGCTTCCGTCCCGCCATAATGCCCAGTCCTTCCACTTCCACTGTCCATGTATCCCACATAAAATGTGGCATGTCAGGTCTTTTCCAAATTGGGAACAGTAGGGTGGTTATCAACAATTATGTCTGTGAATAAAGTTTGCAGCTTACTTAAACTTAGCGAAGTTCACGGGCTTGAATTTGGGCAAGTCCATAGTCATAGAATCAATATTTCAGCTTGAGAAAAATCAAATAATTGTACTTGCTCACAGTATAAACTGTATTTTGATTTATTTATGTATGCTACTTGTTACAAATACAAGCATACTGGTTCCTGAAATAAAGCATTTATGTTGTTGAAAATGTCTTATTTTGTTCATTACACAACCTGTCCCTCAACGGGACGATTCCAAGCGATTTCCAGGAAAAGGCCCCTTCAAGACCTTGTGTTCTTCTTGCGCCCAAACAGTTCGGTTTTAAAACGCTTTATCAGTCGTGCTAGAATGAAGATAAAGTTATTTGTTTTCAATTTATGGTCCTTTATCATGTTGATTTAAGACCGCTAAATGTTTAATTTAAATTACATTTAGCGGTCTTAAATCAACGATAAAGGGCCGCAAAATTGAAAACAGAGTAGCTATATCTTCTAAATGAAGCATAACCAACTAGTCTCGTAATATACAAGAATACCATACATGGAACATGATTCTACATACAAACTTCAAAAAGAGATAAAAAGAACAATTGGAACCCCATATACTGAAAGAATATATCTCACTAGAAATAAAGTCATTACTCATATATACCAATGAAGACTACCCAAGAAGGATGATCATGTGAAAATATCATTCACTTCGTAAAGTTAAGCAATAAAGTAAATTTAAAACCTTCATCCCATTACACAACCACAGATACCAAAAATATGAAGTGATGCTATTTACAAAAACTTTGAACACTGGCATGAAAATTTCATCAAAATATGATATATTTACAGATTCTGTAATATCAAAAATATGTTTGTTGCGTTTGTGCGGGGGTAATATTAATGCCAACATGCTGGACAGATACTTCAGATCTATCTAATACTTGATCGCAAAGTGTGAGTATTGTCTGTGCTAGTCTACATACCAGTAATTGAGAGAGTGAGGGAGTGAGTTTAGTTTTATGCCGCACTCAGCAATATTCTAGCTATATGGCGGCAGTCTGTAAATAATTGAGTCTGGACCAGACAATCCAGTGATCACCAGTAATTGACAAGGACAAGGGACCAGGGTTCATTATCACAAAATTTCCACAAAACAATGTTATGTATCAAAATCAGATTGCATCAGTTGATCTCCATGTAAATAGGAAAAGTGGAGAGAAAAAGAAACTTGTTCAAAAAGCTCCAAGAATTTATAACATACTTCATATCAGTTTTTTTATAACATCATCAACATTACACCTGTATTCCTATACAATACCTCAGCATGAACCCCACTGGTTGTGTCAGGTCAATCTGTTTCTAGCATGAGAAGCATTCAAACAAGCATTTTGTACTTTTTTCTTTAAAACTGAAGTTGAATATGTAGTGCCAAATGTAAATAAGTAAGGCCATCTATTAACTGTTGTGGGTATTTAATACAGTCTGTCATTTCTACACACTTCAAGGAAAGTATCATCATAGAATTATGTCACACTTTAAGGAAAGTATCATCACAGAATTATATGTATTCTGTGTTGTTGGTTAAAATCAAATTTTCCAAAACAAAGTGATAACTTGATGACAAATGAACGATACTGTTGATGAACTGATCATTACACAGACGAGTGTATAGGCACAACTTATATATACTCCAATCTGAGTGAGTAAGCATTTATTTCCTCTTTCCGTTTCATGGAATGTTTTCGATTGACCAAAGACCAGATTGACTCAAAATGTTTATAAGAATATTTACAATACAAATAACAAAATATTGAATGTAGTGCTTCCTCCTCAAGTCTTCCTTCTACCTTCAGCTGGGGTGGCAGGTCACAGGTCACAAGTCAGAGGTCACAGTTTTTTTCAGCAGTAAATGAGTCTCTATAGGAACAAGGCAGCTATGGTGAGTTGGGTTCAATGCCACTTTAAAGAGTATATAATGCATATTACTTACATCAGTGTCAGCAGGAGGAAAATATGACGCAATACTGATAAACCTACAAACATACCAGGTAGTCCGGGATTAAATCCACCATCATGTTTCCGGCATGCACAAAATATTTTGGCATCTTTAATGACCTGGCCACCATGTCACACCGATTTATGAGCATTTGGGAGCTACTTGACCTCGAACATCATATTGGCCACCATGTCACACCGATTCATGAGCATTTGGGAGCTACTTTACCTCAAACATCATATTTTAGATGTATCATAGCGCACTTTGATCAACAAGTGAGGCACAAGAGAGGAACAATCATATACCAAGAAATTAGAGACTGAACACAATGTAATTTAAATTGAGTAGACAATGAATATTATCTTTTATCAGTATGTACTAAACAGAACATGAAAAACATACCTGAAACCAAACCATTTTTATCAAAATATAGCACAATTTGTTTCTAAGATGAAATCAGAAAGACAAACTTATTTACAACTTATCAAGGAATGTTTAACATGACATGTCGATCAAAAAATAATTTGAGAATACAGATTCTCAGCATATACATTGTACTACATGTACCATGTGCCTCAGACCTGTTGGTATTGAGAATCAAAGACTACTACTATTCTACCCTGGACATCAAAGGTGGACGACTAGAATCAGTTGTCTTACTCCTCTGCAATGCCCCTTTAATCAAGTCCTAACACTGACAACAGCACAGCAATTATTCTACTGAGTATATCACCTAAACATTAAAATATCTAGAACAGATGCTACATATTCCCCAATCTGGAGACTCCATTATGTCCAATCATAACACCAGTCCCAGTACCTGGGGTTAACAGTTATACCATGTATGCTCGGTAAACATTTAAAAACGATTTTGTGCGACATTATACTTTCGCCAGCGTTAAATAAAAGAGTTGTATAACTTGTGTAATAACATAACAAGTAACACTAGTATAATGCTAATAACAAATGATAACTGTACAGTGCCTACCAAACCAAACTATACTACTCAAAATAGTTAAGGACCAACCGATTCTTTCATATTACCATTGTTCATGTGCCACAGCATGGTTTAACTATACCAATAAAAAAACTTATGGTTCTTAACTTGTTTTTGAGTAGTATATATCATGCTGTGGTACTTTTCTACTTACATAAAATATATAGCTATATGTATATGCATGTATAGGAATATAATACATCTGTATATTCAATACCAAACATGAAACCTGACTGTTATCTAATTACAGGAATACAGACATTACGGAAATGTTCATCATGGAATAAGTTGGAACAATAAATGGTAAATGTTTTTTTGGACCCCGTAAATTACTTTCCCTTTAAAAAGTGATAACAAACAAAAGTCATAAGAGTTATCTCCCTTGCGTTATCAACATTTCCCGTTCATTGGCTAAATCTGATGAATGGTGATGAATTCATCGTATATTTGGAAATGTTATCACTAAAAGAGTGAGATAACATGTTAGCAGAGGTCAGTGTCACCACTTTGGATGAAGGGAGGAAACAAAATTAAACAATTTGAGTATATTTAATATGCCGAATAGGATATTCAACATGTACATCTCGTCTTGTAAGTGCTGGTCAAACATTCAAACAGTAAGAATATCATGGGTATATGGTCGGCAGATTAAACTGTAGCACCAACTGAATAAGTTCAAAACATTCAATATTTACTGAGAACCATTTTCATTTCGAGATATTCGTTTTCACAAATTTCAAACTCCATCTTCCTGTATGATCAAACAATCTGTTTCTGTATAAAATGACACAGTAATACCTCTTTCACAATCATGTCAATTAGCAATTGAGATTCAAAATATACACATATGCCCTATTAAAAGCACTACACAGCCCAAGTCATTCAACATTAAACTATGGATATAACAAACCCAGTCAAGACCAGAAAGATAAATTGTAGTTCGTTATGGCCGTTTTGAATAAAATATACACCATGTGGCCAGAACCAGCAAATACTTCGTTATATCCACCACTAACGTGTTCGTTATAAACATAGTTTTCTGTCAATATAACCTTTGCCACAACAGCAGAGATGCCAACCCTAAGTGTAAGACTGGAGGTCAAAAAGTGTTATTTGGACCTAAAAAGTGTAATACTTAAAAAAATAATACTTAGTGAAAGATGATACACAAGGAAGCACAAATTTTTAAAACAAAAAACGAAAAAAAATTAACAAAATATTGTTAACACAAAACGCACATTTAAAAAAAAAAACCAAGACTTTTTTACAGGAAAAAATAACCAAACTGACATATGAACACAAACAGCATCAATATACTGACAGTGACATCATATCCTTTGAGGGTCAATTTTAACATTCAAACAAAATAACTATTACAAGATCATTGTCACAGACAAAGGATTACAACCCTCAGAATCTGCATGAATGTTTACAAGCACCATAACAAGAATTGATCAGTCAGACATCAAAGAACACATTCATGACATTATAGACAGCATCAACAGATACCATTCAACATTTTGTTCACTTGAGAGCAGTCTACAGAAACACATACATGTATATAGATCTTGTGTATGATATTGACTTGAGTTACTAAAAATAACATGGGAATCCCACAGGGGGTATTCCCCAACCCCAGCCAATCAGATTTGTGTATCTTGTGTATTTGTATGTAGACTGAATACTGTGAGGTCACAAGAAGGACTCTTTAGTTAGGAAATACAAATATTTAAATGGTAAAATAATCTACTGATATTATATCTTCAGTGGACTCAAGATGTCACCAAAGACGGCCAGACAGGCTTGCCATTCAACTTCGAGCAGGACAAATCAGGGTAAAACAAAGGTACCATATTCACTTCAATAAGCACTCTGATAACATAGAAAATTGATAAAAAGGCAGTTATTAAAACCATAAACAAGTTAAAATTTTGGTCAAGACTCCCGAAGAAATATACTAACGCATTTCAAACACCATTGCATGTGCTGGGAACATGTTGTATTTTCTATTCTTTAATCCCTCAGGCAAAATGGTATTTCAAATATTTTCTGGAATTTGTTCCTAAAATGTGGGAGAAACCCCACATATATGTAATGGCGTTGGTTCATAAAATCCTGTTTGGCGCTGCTAACCTCGGCTATCTTGGCAGAAAAAATGTGCAACTTTGAAATATGATATATTGCCACACCCCATCATACAATGCACACATTCTCTCTATTAATGCGTAAGAATTAGTGGAGTACCACTTTAATGATGAACCTGTCCAATAACCTGTTAATCCACACAAACTACTTGAAAGAAGCTAAGAACATGACTACTGAGACTCGGGGAAGCTGATGTTTAATCTTCTTTGAGCTCCTCTCGCGCAGCGTAGAAGAGCTTCTGTGTAAACCTAGTAAATGATCCTGCAACAGACAAGAATATTACATCAAATATTAAAACCTGCCCATGAGACCTTTGCTGCATTACCATCTATTCCCTAAGATCCTTAACGCGGCAAGAGAGAAAGATATACTGATCAGGGTTCATGGACACAGAAAACCCCAAATGAAGTATCCTTAGAGACCGAAAAAACTACTGAGAGCATACCTACAGCTCTAGTCTGTCTCACAGTCCCTGAACCACATTAATTTCCTTCTGCCCTGCCCTTTCTGCAATGCTAAAGCTCTAAATGAAGCAAGTCTTGATTTTATAAGGTTCTGAATCTCCCATCTCACTGGGACTCCTTTTCAATTTAAAAGGAACTTGTTTGTATCAAACTGATATATGTTCAGAGAGTAACTACACCCTTTCAATGCATTCAAGGACCCTTATATTACCAGCAAGGATCTGTAAAATTTATGGAGGGCCCCTTGACCTCATTTTTCGTAAGTCAAGGTAAAACTCTGCTGATACACAAGATCTTATTGAAAAGATTGTTTGTGTGAGAGATTACTGTTACACAAAATAACTGACCAGATTGTTTCTGCTCAGGAAAGTAAAACTTGTCAATGACACACAAGTACATGTAACTGACTTTATTGTGTCTACTCAGAAAAGTATTTTGTCCAACTGCATGTGCTCAGCGAAATAACTATTGCTTGTGTGACACGACTGACACACCAAGTAACCATGGTAACTGGTCTTATGGTATGTATTCAGCAAAGTAATTATTGCTGATGTAACACATCACTGACACACCAAGTAACCATGGTAACTAAAGTAAGGATTTCTTGTGTGACACATCACTGACACACCCAGTAACCATAGTACATAAAGTAAGGATTTCTTGTGTGACACATCACTGACACACCACGTAACCATGGTAACTAAAGTAAGGATTTCTTGTGTGACACATCACTGACACACCCAGTAACCATGGTAACTAAAGTAAGGATTTCTTGTGTGACACATCACTGACACACCACGTAGCCATGGTAACTAAAGTAACGATTTCTTGTGTGACACATCACTGCCACACCACGTAACCATGGTAACTAGTCTTGTTGTACGTACTCAGCATTGATGTAAACGCCCGTGGTTTCTTCTTCCACATGACCCCCAGGAAGTAGACGGGGATCCCCGTGGCGATCATCACGAGGCCCATCAGACACTCCATGGGGCTGGACGTCAGTGGCGTAATCAGCAGGAACAGGCAGATCAATAAGAAGAACACGGGGAAGAAGATGTTCACCTGTAGCAAACAACAATCAGGGTGAGTGAGGGAGTTGGGTTACTTAAGAAGTGACATCAAGAACATACAGATCGACCAGGCCCACAGCTTAGAAACACTAAGTATTGTATTAAGGAAAACATCAACACAGGGGCCATCTTAGATACCACTATGTCACTAAACTATCACACCCATTTCTTTTAATGTGAATAGTTACAATATCTCCATGATTGACCTTCAATTATGTAAGGTGTCTCGCTCTCTGTAAATCTTTTTGCAGGTTTAACTGTTCTGTTTATTTGGTCAGAAAATCTTGTTGGTACAAAAGAAAAACAAAAAATATTTGGGATGAGTGTGTTTAGTTTTATGCTGCTTTTAGCAATATTCCAGTAATATCATGGTGGGGGACAACAGAAAAAAGCGTCACACATTGTACCCATGTGGGGAATCAAACCCGGGTCTTCGGCGTGACGAGCAAACGCTTTAACCACTAGACTACTCCACCGCCCCCAAAAGATTTGGAAGCAATACCTGATATGAAGAACTTTTATGAATAGCTATAAGATTCTTACCTTGATTGGACGTTCCATATTTGGACGGGTATATCTGAGAAACAGCAGGCCAGCCACAGAGAGTGCAATGAAGAGTGACTCCACAAATGACCCGTAGTTGATTAAAGCATACACATCGTTGCTGCACAACATCACTAGAGACATGATGCACTGAAATCATGATCAACACGACCTGTAGTCTACTAAAGCATACACATCGTTGCTGCACAACATCACTAGGGACATGATGCACTGAAAAACATGATCAACAATACACGTTGCTGCACAACATCACTAGGACATGATGCACTGAAAACATGATCAACACGACCTCACTACACATCGTTGCTGCACATGTAGTCTACATAAAGCATACACACATCATCACTAGATCAACGACAGTCTATTAAAGCATACACATCGTTGCTGCACAACATCACTAGGGACATGATGCACTGAAAAACATGATCAACACGACCTGTAGTCTACTAAAGCATACACATCGTTGCTGCACAACATCACTAGGGACATGATGCACTGAAAAACATGATCAACACGATACATGCATTGCTGCTGCGCAACTCTAGGGACATAGTCTACTAAAGCATACACATCGCTGCTGCACAACATCACTAGGACATGATGCTGAAAACATGATCAACACGACCTGTAGTCTACTAGGCACATGATGCACTGCAAAACATGATCCACTGAAAAACATGATCAACACGACCTGTAGTCTACTAAAGCATACACATCGTTGCTGCACAACATCACTAGGGACATGATGCACTGAAAAACATGATCAACACGACCTGTAGTCTACTAAAGCATACACATCGTTGCTGCACAACATCATAAGAGTGACTGAGTGAGTGACTTGGGTTTTACGCCGTTTTAAGCAATATTCCAGCAATATCACAGCAGGGTCAACTTCACACATTGTACCCATATGGGGAATCAAACCTGAGCCTTCAGCGTGATGAGCACACGCCTTAACCACTAGGCTACCACACCATGCCTAACATTCTAGGAGGTGATGTGAGTGAGTGAGTGAGTGAGTAAGTTTGATTTTACATCGCTTTTAGCAATATTCCAACAATATCACAGGGGGGGACACCAGAAATGGGGAATTGAACCCGGGTCTTCGGCGTGACGAGCGAACGCTTTAACCACTAGGTTACCCCACTGCCCCCGGAGGAGGTGATGTGAAATGGGGTTGAACGTCACACTGAAGGATATTTCGCTCATATGACTACATGCATGCATCTGTATGTGTGGCAACTTGTACTAGCCCAGAATTAAGCTGGTTTTATAGTGCTAACTCACTGAGATACCATGCCGCAGTTAAGAATGAATAACCCACTCAGACATATTATACTGACTCCATGCCGACCAGTCCTTGCTGCACCCATTAATGCTGAAGCGCCAGGCAGGGACAAACAAGTACCATATTTTAACGTCTTTTGGTATGACGCGGTCGGGGATCAAACCCCGAGACCTGCTCTCCGGGCAGACACTCTAACCACTACACCACGCAGTAACATCCTGGGAACATGATCAAAACAACCCATAGTTGATTAAAGCAGACACATCTTTGATGCACAACATCACCAGGAACATGATGCACTGAAAACACGATGATACGTAGCATCATCACGATGGCACTCAGTTTAACATCTGAGCTGAAAAAACTTTGGTAATTCCATATCACTCACCCCAAACAGCAATGAAGGCAATGGTGTCATCGTCTTCAGACTAATGGTTGCTAGGAAACCAGGCAGATGACCTTGACGAGCTCCCACGAAAAATAACCTGGAAAAAAGTGAATACCCACCATGTAATTACCTGTCACAAAAACATGATATCTATATACTTACCCATACGTAATATAGCCCTGAACATGGAATACTGGATAAACTTAATCTTTGATGGTATTATATGACATTCTGCAAAATATATTGCTTGATTGTATTTGGATTTGCCAGGGAAGAAGGAAGATACCTCTGCTTACCTAGAAGATGTGAAGATTGCACCATTGAGCCCACCAAACGTTGAGCAGGCCACAAATACAGGCATAATCCATGCCATAACTCCCAGAGTACGATTTGCAAAAGTCTGAAACAAAGAGTAATTGCTTTAAAACCATTCTGCTGGATACGATAGATGCACTGGAAATATTGTCCAGGCCCCTATTGCAGTGAGTGAGTGAGTGAGTGTGTGAGTGAGTGTAGTCTGTTTGAGTTCAAATGAGAACGATAAATGATTAAATATCTAGAAATAGGGATAAGTGCACAAAACATAAATAAAACACATGGTCCTGAAACCTCTGTACTCAACAGGATCTGAAATCTGACGTTTATGATCGATCACGGAAAAAGTTATTTTAGAAACCATCATGTAATATTGTGCTATTTTCACGCTTCACACCGAAGGGTGACAAACGGCTGGTGGAACAGCACCAGCACACACTCAGGTGCAACAGCACGTGAGCATCCCCGATAATCTCCTATCATAACTCCTTCTACCTCTTTCAGACTACCTCTGCATCAAATGTGTTGCCAAGTTTAAACGGTTAGATACTTTAAGAAGCGAAAGTGAGTTGTGATTGGTTCGTCATCTTCCCAACGTAGACACCTGATTGGATAAAAAGCCAGCCAAGGGAGGTAATATAATTATAGGGTCAAGCCGTGGTCGTAACGTATACCCTGGAGATTATCGAGGATGCTAGGTGAGATGACCTCAGTTAGTCAGGCATTATTCCATCCGCCATTTGTCACCTCCCACAAATTCGCCTGCCCGACGGTTGGGGGGTTAAAATTTAGACATGCATATGAAGATATTTTGTGGGCAGGTAAGTTTTGAACAGGGCTTGCAAGTTTTATATCTAACCAGCCCTGTAGAAATGGCTGAAATTTTCATACCCTGTTAACACATGCTCTCAACAGTTTTCAAGGGATATCACTTCACGTTAATGAGTGGAAGAAAGCCTGGAGATAGAGTAGCTTCTGATGTTATCACTTTAGTCCAACCCCTGGTATGCAAACCTGCATTCAAACCCACAATCCTGGTGTCCCCAAGGGTCACAACTCTGCACATTGACTTGAGCCATCTCAGACAAGTGGGCCACTGTGACCTCCTGCATTGAGTTACAAAAGATGAGGCGCTCGGATTATCTTGATTGTAGCTTTAACATAACTACATGGAACAAGCTTAAGTTCTTTTCAGTTATAAATATTTTCCCCTGATGACTTACGACAGCTACTGCATCCGACTGCAACATTTCCGCAGGCGTCATCACGGAGAAGTATGCAACGTTCGCCATTAGGTAAATGACAGTCACCATCGGCAGCGAGATCCAGATGGCACGTGGTAGATTTCTAAAATGATAAAAATATGCAAAATATTCAAATTTTCCAAAAACAATACACATGACAGGTACAGATAATTTTACATAAACCATTGGGCAAAATAAGATTAAAGAACTCTTGTTGGATTTCACAATGCTTATTTAACTATCACTCATTCCCGCAACAGTTTGTAAAACATAAACTGTGGCGAAGTAATTCTGTGTAGAAACATATTGGTTCAAAAAAGGGAAAACAAATGAATATGCAAAAACACCACCTATGTTTTAAATGTAAATTTGAGTCAACAGAACAAATATATTGATTTGCAAACATCCAAAGGCTGAGATACCCATCAGCACTTGTGTATTATGACAAATAAACATATATTAATTTTTTAAAGCTTTTAATCAAATTATATTTTTAAAAATAAAACTATGTGCAGGTATTCTTTGAATTCATAGAATACTGCTAACTTTCAAATGAACTGAAATTTAAAATCCAACAAAGCATAAAATCAACTAAGAGGTTTCTTCTCATTAGTTTGCTAAAGTTTTGCGTACATTTCCACTTGATTGAAGAACAGCGGACACCATAGGGCATCATGAAGGATTAGCAAATTGGCTGGTTTAAACAAAGTGAATTTCAAAGGACCACATTCAAGGGCATCCATCACCAATAGCATGCTTGATCTACACTGATGTATTTCTGCTCAGAGTTTACCATTGTAAAAGGAATAAAATGAAAGAAAGAACATATATGACAATCTACATCTTGAATCACATTTAGTACATTTTCGTACCAGCACACGTGTATAATTTTCTTTGTAAATGTTATGGCTGTGTTCACTGAAATAATGTTGATGATTGCTCTTGATGACAGACTGTTGTGAGTTGCATGTCTTGTAGTATTCTTGAATTTTCTGTTCTGATGAAATGTTTGATGATGGCCTGGTTATTCATTGATAGGTTAATACTTGGCAGAGCAATCTGCAAAATAACAGTGTCACAAAGACTGCACGCATGCTAGTCAATGTTCAGAGCCGACAGCTATTGTAACACTAAATCTCTCAAGCAGGGCAATCATACTGTCAGAAAACAAGACCTGTATGTAGAGAGGTAATTGGAAATTGAGAGCCGGCAACTAAAATACACCAAGCAAGAGTACACCGAGCTTAAATACTGAAAATGGGTACCCAGTGGTATCATTACGGACGGATGCACAAGCGGCATCGACTATATCCACCCACATTCCAAGCAGGGAGGATAACAATTAGAGATGAATTGAAACAATTAAAGTATGTACTTGAAACAATGTGACTATTAACCTTCTAGGGTCTCACAAGCAGCTTTGGTTATCCGTGTTAATAATGTACATAATGCTGTATGCACTTAGAGCACGTACCTGCAACTAGGAGCTCAGCACTGTATAAGGGGCCATATTATTATTATTTTCAAAATAACTTTTGTTGACACTGGAAATCAATCCCAGTTTTCAAAGATCTAGAATGCTGGATAACTTACATGCCATTTTTGAAAGAAAAAATATTCATCTCAAGATAAAATCTCACTAGCAACCCCATTCCAAATCCTATTACAGTCAACCAGTGTCTTCATTTGGTGATTTGCCCACACAAAAGGTGTCTGCCTGCTGCTGCCAAGTACTGCCCTATATATAACAACTGACCAGAAAGAACAAGGACACACTTCCATCAACGCAATCTTGGCAGGTGAGTGACATCTCTATGTTGTTACTATCATTCCAGCCCAGCTACATACAACCCTAGGCCATGTGGTCCCACTCAAACCTTCACCCTGTGTTTGTTTATACATACACACGGGAGCATCACTGCTTTCTTCTAATTCATGGGTGCAGTTTTAAAATAAACAAAACAGTTCTGAGTTATTATTAATACTGTTCATTCATTTTGTTACATAAAAAGTGACAATGTCTGTTGACAGTAGGTTTCATTGTGTCCCAATCCTGGGGGCAACAGAATAGTACCACTGGGGGATCTGGGGACAGAATAGCACTGAGTGCCCCATGCTTGTCTCCACCAGGGAATCTGGGGTCAGAATAGCACCGAGTCCCCATAGCACCGAGTGTCCCAGCATCGAGCTTGTCTCCACCAGGGAATCTGGGGTCAGAATAGCACCGAGTGCCCCATGCTTGTCTCCACCAGGGAATCTGGGGTCAGAATAGCACCGAGTGCCCCATGCTTGTCTCCACCGGGGAATCTGGGGTCAGAATAGCACCGAGTGTCCCATGCTTGTCTAGCACCGAGTACCCCATGCTTGTCTCCACCAGGAATCTGGGGTCAGAATAGCACCGAGTGCCCCATGCTTGTCTCCACCGGGGAATCTGGGGTCAGAATAGCACCGAGTGCCCCATGCTTGTCTCCACCGGGGATCTGGGGTCAGAATAGCAGAATAGCACTCCACCCAGGAGTCAGAATAGCCCCCCATGCTTGTCTCCACCGGGGAATCTGGGGTCAGAATAGCACCGAGTCTGTCCCAATGCTTGTCTCCCCACCCGGGGAATCTGGGGTCAGAATAGCACCGAGTGTCCCATGCTTGTCTCCACTGAGGGCATCTGGGAGGGTCAGAATAGCACCCGAGGGCTTGGGCATCTGGGGTCAGAATAGCATCGAGTGTCCCATGCTTGTCTCCACCAGGGAATCTGGGGTCAGAATAGCACCGAGTGCCCCATGCTTGTCTCCACCGGGGATCTGGGGTCAGAATAGCACCGAGTGCCCCATGCTTGTCTCCACCAGGGAATCTGGGGTCAGAATAGCACCGAGTGCCCCATGCTTGTCTCCACCAGAATAGCACCGGTGTCCCATGCTTGTCTCCACCAGGAATCTGAGGAATCCGGGGTCAGAATGTCTCCACCAGGCTTGCTTGTCTCCACCGGGAATCTGGGGTCAGAATAGCACCGAGTACCCCATGCTTGTCTCCACCAGGGAATCCGGGGTGAGAATAGCACCGAGTACCCCTTGCTTGTCTTCACAAAGGAATCCAGAGAATAGCAGTTTTGGCAATTACCATTTGAGTTGTGAACATTTATCACTGGATTTGCTTACAGTGGGGTTAGAAGTATCAAACTTACCAAATGTCATGACCTGCCTTTAAAAAACTAGCTTCATGACATATTTGTTTCTATAACAAACAACAGCCATGTGTGCCACCAATCTATGACATAAGTGACATGTATTTTGTTCCTATTACTAAGAACCTGTGACAATACGGGTTAGAATTGTCTTCCGCAACCCACGCTTGTAGTAACAGGCGAATAACAGGATCGGGTGGTCAGACTTGCTGACTTGTCACACATCCCAATTATGTATATTGATGCTCATGTTGTTGATCACTGGATTGTCTGGTCCAGACTCTATTACTTACAGACCGCCGTCACATCACTGGAATATTGCTCGTGCGTCAAACAAACTATATTATTAAGAACATTCAAGATATGAAAACATATTTAGGTTTGAAATTATCCCGCATATTGTATTGAAAACAATTAGAGATGAATTGAAATAATTAAAGTATGTAGTTGAAAGGTAGGGTGAGAGTTTGTTGAATTCTCTCTATGTTGCATATCCTACACAGCTACCATTCATCAGATGGATATATTTCAACCACTGAATCCATACTCTCCAGGCTTGGCTGATTGAATTCATAACACATTTAACATCAATTTAAGTCAATACAAATATCACAAATTTGCCTCAATAGCTTCTCAGTATCGATCATAATCACCTTTCTTTTTAATGAACGCATAATCTACTGACTGAACAAGCTGAATCGATTTGCTGAAGGCTAAACAGCTGTGTTTGACAATGTACCTGTAACATGGCAAAATTGTACTAATTATCACTAGGAGAAGAAAAAGTGTGAATTATTTCTGATTCAATGAATTTACATGGTATGACAATGGAGCATATCATATATGTCTACACCACCATGAATGCTATACATTTTTTAATCCAGGTACAACTGAACGACTATCTTGACAAATATTTTGCATGACAAACACGATAAAAATACTACAATTGAACATAAGACACGTTTAATATATATTAATCCACTGAATATTAGTAACATACCACTTTTATTATAAGATAGGAAGAATTTTAGTGCATGCTTGTACTTTTTGGCACAGACACAGACACAGCAACTTTCAGGAGCACCTATTCATTTTATGTGTTCAATCAAATACATTTATCTCACAGATTGAAAATTGGATTAAAAATATTACAGGAACTCATTTGATCATAGACTTTAGATCCCTTATGCTTGGATGCTAAAGATTCCGTTCTGAAAAGCCATCTCTTTCTTATTATTTATCATAAACAAAACTTGAGTAACTCTAGATGTAATGTTACTGACTTTTAAATGACCTATTTTACAAATACAACAATACTCCATTACAACCAGTGAAACGTTACTTTTAGCAGTATTCCAGCAATATCACGGTGGGGGGACACCAGAAATGTCCTTCACACATTGTACCCATGTGGGGAGTCAAACCTGGACCTTCAGCATGACAGCAAACACTTTACCCACTAGGCTAGCCCACTGCCCCTTGAGGAAAACAGCACAAACGCAATAGTAAATGAGTAATCGTTAACTACAGTAATCAAGTATCAATTATCGATGCTCAAGACGTCAATCACCGGACTGTCTGGTCCACATCTGATTATTCACAGACTGTGATAGATAACTGGAGCATTACTAAATGTGGCTTAAAACACAAACAAATGTTTATCAAAAATGTTCTGGTTGAAGTGATTTAAGAAAGATATTTTTAACTATTTCAACATTACTGGAAATGTTAAAACAGTATATGATACTATTGCTTTCATTGTTCCTCTACATTCAGTAGTATTGCAGCAGGGTAATGAGGCCCTTGACATTAACACTCCGCAGATTGCCCATCCTTATCTATCAAAATGTCACCTACAAATACCATTTCCTAGGTTCAGCAACAACTGGGGAGCTCTTTAGGAGTTAAAGGTAGTCATCAAGCAGCTCATTTAAACAGCTGCTTAATTCCAAACTAACACTCCCATTACTATATTTTTAAATCATTGCAATTTCAAATATACAGTAATGCGTTTTGGAAATTACAGGTTAGAATAGATCCTCAACAACCAGAAAATGGTCAACAAACTGATGGAGGGAGGGTCAGGGGTTTGGTTGATACGGTTATGGCCCGGGAAAGCGAAATCTGGACCAAACCTCCTCAATTTAGGTGTCGCTTTCGCGGAACGGTCAAGCTACAGTGAACACTGAATTTAGCGTTCCCGGACTCTCAATACACAAGAAAAACAAAGAAATGTGAATCGTCGTCTGATATCATAGTCATGGTAGAAATTTAATAAATAAATAAATATGTTTAACATTAGCGAGCCATGGTGAAGCATACATATTATTTTCTAGCATTTGTGATAAAACATTGTGAATTATAACTGACATTTTATTTTGATGTACATTAGTGGCAAGTTTAAACCAAACTGAAATTATTCACTTTGTAATATATACAGAGATGGGAATTCGTCCAGTCTCTCCATAGAGCATTTAGGATAGTGTGTGTACTCTTGCGTAGTTTCAGGACAGATTCATGAATAGCCTGTGAACATTTTCTAAAATGTCTGTATTTGAATGTCCCCACACCTCGCAACCATATAACATGATTGGTAGGATCATGCAGTCAAAATATTTACACAAACAGTCGATAGGAATAAGGAGATTTCTAGCCTTTGAGGGGATAATCAGAGCTACTTCTTATATTTTGTCATGGAGTGCCAGAAAGGTTGAGTTTAGTTGGGCCTTACGTCACATCGGCATTATTCCAGCCATATAGTGACGAAATCAAGTCTGCATTCATAAACATTTTAAATGAGTTTTATATTAAAACATATTTATTCATGACATTGTTATTTAAAAACAGAAAATGTCATAGCACTAACTTCAAAAGCATGCAATTCGTTATTCACATTACATGGTTACAATTTATGATACAGATCAACTTCCCGCAGGAAGTTCACAATGCCCGCTCACGCGGGAAAAGAGATATCGGTGGTACATGAGTATAACAAAGGAGTACATACAAAATGTACAACAAGATGACTAAATGATACATCAATTAAAGTGTTTACAAACAATCTTAATGAACTTGGATACATTTAAAGAGTAGATATTTTCCTTGAAAAAAGTTGACAGAACTTTGACAAATTCGGCCAGGAACATTAAGGTTCTTTTAACAATGATCATCATTCATTACATGAATTAATAAAACTATAGTTAAGTAGGGTCACTGAATGTGCTGAAAATTGAAACAACTGAAACTTCATCTCAGTTAAAGGCTCACAGATCGAGTATTGGGGTCGCGCGATACCTGCAGTACGGTAAGTCGATGTTTTCATAGCAATTCGCTTTCACGGCACTTCTAGCACAACTTCGGTTTTCGCTTTAACGGGAATAGGGAATATTGAAATTTCGCTTCCCCGGCCGACACCGTTGATACATTCCCAAGATGTATATCGTTGTTCACAATATCAATCAGTGGATTATCTGGTCTGGACTTGACTATTTATGGGCTACATCACATAATTTTGCTGAAGCAGCAATAAACACTCACAAATACTTGCATAAAACGTTGATAAAATGTTTGCTGTAAAAGTTTTCAAGTGTGATAGACGTTTAGCCACCACATTTTGTAGCCTTTTCAAGGATAAAAGTCAGACCTTCAGCTTAAAAGCTGATTTCCTTATCAGTACCAAACAAACTTCTTTTCAAGACTGAACTTCCAAATTTCAAGGCAAATTGTACTGGCGTTTCAAAGCTGAACTTTCATATTCAAGCCTCTTCGATTCAACATCTACACCTTTTGAAGTTTGTCCTTTAAGAATAAATGTGTAGTAAATATGTTCATCATGAGAAAGAGAATGTCTGACTGGCTTATTCCAGAACTTAAGTGAGTGAGTTTTAGTTTTACACCGTTTTTAGCAATATTCCAGCAATACCACAGCAGGGCACACTAGAAATGGGCTTTACATATAGTACTTATGTCAGGAATCGAACCTGGGTCCTTGGCTTGACGAGTGAACGCTTTAACCACTATGCTACCCAACCGCACCTTCCAGAATTTGAGATGACATCCCGGAACCAATCATTGATCTGAATATACAGTCTCATTTTCATCGGCACAGTGGTCAATATTAAGTTACAGCATCACGGAGTGATATCAGTATGTACCAAATCATACAGCACTCTACAGGTATAGAATGGGGCAGGATTCCAAGACAACATGTGGGACGGGATATTAATGTCAATATCGCACATGTACATCATAAACAATTGATATGCATTACATATATATTAAATATTTTATGATCTATGTACATCCAACGTGTATATTACTGCTTCACCTCCTCTGTTATCGAGGTTGCCTATACCAGGGGAAAAACATTGTCAACCAAGTAAGTTACCAGACAAAAGAGAGTGTGGTTGGTTTTGTCTTAGGATTGTTTTGTTTACGTCCACACACATACACCCCGACCCCATTTTGTGTAACTGTGTTCATCCTCACTCCCTTCAAATTTACAACAGAATGTTTTCAAAAAAATTCACAACACCACCCCCTCAGTGAGTTAAAATTTATCATCACATCGGCAATATTTCAGCCATATCGTGACGAGAACAATTAATTGTTATACATAGTAATTAATGGTAAATTATAAAAACCTGTCAACGAAGGACAGTAAAATAACTAGATTATCACAGATATGAATTTAAAACTAGTGATTAAATCTAAAACAGTTTAACTATTGACGACAATACAACATAAAAACAGGCTATAGATGGCCAACAAGTGAAGGTAGATCACCATACTAGGGACATACTACAGTACATTTGCTTCCTGCATGGACCCTCGCTGGATTTACACCATCCCTTCAGCCGTTAGCAATTTAGACACATCTAGCCATACATTAAAACGACGCATATTCTACGATTAAAAAGAGTGGATAGATTTAAATAGACTTTGAATGTTTTGGGACTTACGTATCCTCTCAGGACACCCCCACCCCCCCATACTGTTACATTGTTAGTCCTGTACTGATTCTAGGTCATTCTCACGCTAAAAAATGTCAAAGTTTATGTATAATCTGTTGTCATCTCTTCAGTAAACAAAAAAAATGTCTTGCTTGACAACACTGCAGTTCAGCTGTCCTGTTCGAAACTGACCCTTCTATGTAAGTGTCACATGGTTTAACCCTAAAACTGTGTGTTGTCATTCACATGGAACTCAGTATTCCACTACTGCTGTCATGAACAGGCTCTGTGATTTATACAGATAATACACAACACACACGTCAGTGGTTCTGACACAACCAGCGTTTGTCATCACTTTTGATGTAGGGGTGAACCGCTCTTACCACGGTAAGGTACGTATTGTGATACAAGGCCTTTGGTTCGGTTCGTTTTGGTTCGGTACGTGATATATGATCATAATGCAGAATATTGACAAAAGCCAAACCTATATCGATTCTGACAAAGTGATTTGATTTCTAGACATTTTAGAAAATGTTTAAAAATGTTTAAAAAGGTTAATAAAATGACCGTACAAAAAACGAAAATACCCAATTTTTTTTTATCATAATGCAGAATATTGACAAAAGCCAACCCTATATCGATTCTGACAAAATGATTTGATTTCTAGACATTTTAGAAAATGTTTAAAAATGTTTAAAAGGTTAATAAAATGACCGTACAAAAAACGAAAATACCCATTTTTTTTATCATAATGCAGAATATTGACAAGAACCAAACCTATATCGATTCTGACAAAATGATTTGATTTCTAGACATTTTAGAAAATGTTTAAAAATGTTTAAAAAAATTAATAAAATGACTGTACAAAAACGAAAATACCCCATTTTTGGATTGCATTACGGTATACTGAACCAAAGGCAAAATATGACGGTTCTACTAATACCGTGGTATACCGTTTGACCCCAACTTTGATGTATGTATTTGGTTAGTGATGTTTAGCGTGTGGAGGTAATTAGTAGCAATAAATCAATTGTTTGATGTGGTGGTGAAGCTGTTACATACTGTGCAATGTACCTATGGCAGAGAACCCGGAAATTATGTTTTATCACCTTTGAGAATATTGTACACATTTACATGAAAATGTTTGAGTGTTTTTCAACACAGAAGTGAATCTGGTCTTGGAGGATGAGAGAACTGTTATCAGAAGGATTCCAAACTGAATTCCTCAGCTATCACATCCGTGAAGATCCAGGCTAGAATTGATCTTCAGTAACCCATGCTTGTCATAACAGGCAACTAACAGGATCAGGTGGTCAGACTCGCTGACTTGGTTGACACATGTCATCGTATTCCAATTGCGTAGACTGATGCTCATGCTGTTGATCACTGGATTGTCAGGTCCAGACTTGATTATTTACAGACCGCCGCCATATAGCTGGAATATTGCTGAGTGCAGCGTAAAACAACAAACCTAACTGAATCCCTCAGAAATCGCATCACTTGAATGCAAATCAACGAAAATATTGCTGGTGATGAACATATTCCATAAAAATTTGTTACGCATTCAATGCAATAGGTCATCAATTTTTGTTAATATTCATGAAATTTTTTTTGCACAAATCCATATCACATAACTCAAGAACAAAAACTCTACTAGTGATGCACTGTAAACATGCAATACTCCTGTGATATCAGAAGTTACGCAATGCTGGGTACGTAAACTGCTCAGACGGATGACCATGTGGAACCTTTTTGTTGAAATGTATCAGACTGGTAATTTTGTTTCCAAGGAATGTGTCAGTGTCTAGCCATGGAGGAAAAACTGATGACACCCAGATGAGTCATATATACCAAGAAAACTGAGAACCTCCCGGAAACAATGAGATTCCGTGGGTCACTTCTGTAACATCATCGGGTAGTTCGAAGGCTCCCCTCTACATCAATATCTCATGTCCACATGTGCAACAGATAAGTTTGACCAAGCTAAGATGGCAGCACCTGTTACTGCCCCTTATCATATGTCTCACTTCATGCTAAAACTGGGTGCCATAGTACAAAAACTAAGCACTAAGGTTATCGTAACTCTCGTGCTTAACACGAGGGAGTATGTTTTTACGCCGCATTTAGCAATAATTCAGCAATATCGTGATTAGGGACACCAGAATTGTCTTTTCACATTGTACATTGAGGGGAATCGAACCCATTTCTTCGGCATGACAAGGCTAGGCTACCCTACAGCACCCGCTTTATTACAGAGTTACGATAGTTGTGTTTTGTACACTGACATCCTGGTGTTTAACATAGCAGAAAGAAAATGTTGAAACTGTATGAGTGAGTGAGTTTAGTTTTACACTGCTTTTAGCAATAATCCAGCAATATCACCAGACATGGGCTTCACACATTGTACCCGTGTAGGGAATCAACCCTGGGTCTTTGGCATAACGAGCGAACACTTTAACCACGAGGCTACTCCACCATTTTTATGAAACCTACTTATTCAATAGACATCATGCAATAAAGGCCCACCAATTTAAACAAGATGTCATCATCAGAATGAATAAGAATGAAAATATCAGATTCATCAGTCAAGCAGTACCAGGGAACATGTAAATATCATTCAAAAAGGGTCAAGGTCTTTCCCATAAAAGGCCTTTGTCGGGGTCACCAGGGGTCACGTACCTCTTAAGTAGACCCTCAAAAGAAAGGGGATACCCCTTTTTGAAGTGCCATAAATCTCCCCGCCTCAACAGCGAGGACAGGAAGAGATTTCAGCTTTGTCCAGCCAATGTGTTATTGACACAAAACTGCAAAATGCTGGCCTGGCGTCTGTGGACAATCTGGGCCGGTCTGAATATGTTTTGCTATTTTCTCCAGCATCAAATGGAGAAGAATAGCGAAAGTTTTCCCTTGTCCACCCAACAGCCTATTCTATATGCAGGTTATATTTCTTCAACCATTTTTGTTTTGGCCCAAGTTAGTTTCCAAATATGAACACTTACATTTTACCACTGATCCTCATGCATCCAAATAATTGGATGAGTGAGTGAGTTTAGTTTTATGCCACTTTTAGCAATATTCCAGCAATATCACGTTGGAAGGACACCAGAAATGGGCTTCACACATTGTACCAGTGTGGGGAATCGAACACCTCGGTGTGGAGAGCGAACACTTTACCACTAGACTACACCACCGCCCCTAATTGGATGATGAAACATGGTGCAAGGAAAATGTCCAGTGGTGGGTGAAATTTTAAACTTAACTTTCATTACGGTTACCTATGACAGCACTTTCACTTTACTGACACCGAATATCATTAGCGTTTGAAAGTACCCTAAGTCTGCTTTGTCCATGACAAGTAAATTTCAGGAATGACAAGTGACACTACCACTTTTACCATGAGGCAAATGGCAACTCTGCAACAGATCATTTTAGTGAACTCCTGAAAATAAATAGTACTTTTGAACAACGATTAATTGTTGAATCAGGGTTAAAATTAATTTTCTAGAAAAAAAGTACATGAATATTTGGCCTAATACTAAAACTAAGCCAAATTAACATACATTTAGAAAACATAGATGACCGATTATTAGCTATTAATGGACTTTAAAATATGTTCCCAGACATCATTAACACCTTTACCTGAAGATGACAAATACGTGTATATAGTTTCATGACATCTGTTGGACACATATGTTCAGTGATAGCTACATGCTATGTAAGTTTAGGGTTATTTAGTTCACTGGTTTCACATATAGGGGGGGGATGACACATACATTGGGGTGAGTGAGTGAGTGATTGAGTGAGCCAATGAGCCAGCGAGCGAGTTTAGTTTTACGTGGCTTTAAACAATATTCCACTAATATCACGACAAGGGACACCAGAAATGGGCTTCACACATTGTACCCATGTGGGGAATCGAACTCGGGTCTTCGTAGTTATAAGCAAAAGGTTTAACCACTTGGCTACCCCATCACCCCGGCATTGGAATGAAGCTATCACACTCCAACATGGCCACCAACAGTTTGCCTGTGTGTGTCAAGTATGGCTCTAGTAGTATGTGCGACTATGTTGTACAATGCAGAACTCAGCAACTGTATAGCTATAAGACAGTAACCTGGATACAGGACAATCCAGTGATTGATATAACGAGCACACTCAATCAACGAAGGCACTGAGACTACCCATTCAGTCTATTCAGATACTGGTTGGTGGAAACAAACATAATCCTAGTGTTCTCAACCTTATACTGTAAACGTATTATATATCGTGCAGGTTTTATTTTCGTACAAAATATTTTACCGCGAAAATTTATACATAGCGAATAAACCTTTCATTCATTCATTCTACCCACGCTCGCCTCTGAGTTGTTACCATAACACATCAAGTTTGAAGACAGAAATCTACGGGAATCTTAAAATTATGACTGATAGTAGTATAAAGAATCATACTTAACTGTCGCATGATTTCCCAAATCATGTCCCGACATGTTCTATTTTGACCAATCGTAGTGACAGATGGTTTGATACAAAACGGATTACCATGAAACGACTCGGAAAGAAATAATACAGCAGTATTTTATTTATTCATTAAGATTTTATTTATATTTATTCCTGCATATCACAAAATGAAATCACAAAGTCTGGAAGTCCAGGTGTCATGGGGTAGGTGCTTTCTTTAACCACATTCGCAATGCCATCGTCAGATTGTCAGAATTCGGAACATAAGACTGATGTGTTTTTCATCTCTTTATATAGTATACTAGTACCATCACGCTATCTCACTTCCTAAGTTCTTAATACATCCATGAGTAAACGTATTACTGTATATATCGCGCAGGTTGGGATTTCCTGTGAGTAAGTAATACACGCCGCCTGACAGGTTAAGCCACTCTGGTTGTTTTCATTGCTATTAGTGGCGGCCTAAGAGACAGCTGGCAGTTCCGGCAATTACTAATTGCGCGAATAATTGACCGCGCAATGTAGTCTAAACTGTCAATTCCGCGAAATTTGCACCAAACGAAAAAAGTATGTTTACAGTATCTGATGAGAAAATTTACTTTATCAAAATTTAGATTTTCTAACTTAATTTGACAAGATATCGTCTTTTGTCAAGCTCACTGACTTGGTTGACATCCCTATTTCATGGATCGATGTTCATGCTGTTGATCACTGGATTGTCTGGTCCAGAATTGAATATTTTTTACACCATATAGCTGGATTATTGCCATGTACAGTGTTAAACAACCGATTCACCGAAACCTTTGAATGTATCCCTACACTATTGGGGTAACGCTGTTTTGCAGGACATTGTCATTTGCAGAAGCCATTGGTCAATTAACTCCCCTATCCAGCTAAAATGAGTGGAATTTGTGTTAAAAAAGACAAAACAGTATCATAAACTTAATTTTAAGTTCTAACAACTTACTCACAACGGGCTGTTGACCCAACACTGTTAGATCATGAAACAAGGTTTATGACGTCATTATGGAGCGTGACGTCACCTGCTATGACGTCATTTGACAACAGAACTGATAATGGCCCGTAGTTGAGGAATCAGCGGGCCGCTCATTTCTGTAACTAGAGGGCGGTTTCATCATAATACCGTCCATTTTATCTATAATACTATGATCTATTCATCATTGTCAAATTTAGTCTGTGTGCACATAATAAACGTGTGTAGTTTGAAAAGGGAACTACTTTCTCTGGCGATGGTGTAAGTTGAAGGAGTGATATGATTAACCTTTGACCTAGAGGAACTTTGACCTGGTTTAAATAATGAATTTATTTCACGAAAAAAAAGCGTAAAACGAGTTGAATTAGACCTAAGTAGACAAATATCATTACAATTTTTTGAAAGAATTGACTGTACAGCATGCTGTTGATGTTGAATATTAATGTTTTGCCATCAATACTTCGATGCTGGACAACTGACACTGTTAGTTCAGGTCACTTGCAAGGTCAGTCAAATATGTATCTGTCATTCGTGACAATACCATCAATGTTGTAATGAAAAATGATAAATAGAAATGTTCATGGATACTGCTGGAGAACTAGATTGAATGAATGTGTGATCAATAGATCTGAACAGTCAATACACTCTAGTCAGAGTTCAATGTACAACTCAACCTTCGACAGGGACTAGGAGTCTCCAGGTGTGGTCTGAGTAGGGCCTATTGCTACTTCTACCAATATTCCTGCCATATCACAGCACATGACACCAGAAATGGGCTTCACACAATGTACCCATGTGGGGAATCAAACCTGGGTCATCTTCAGCATGACTAGTGAACATTTTAACCACTAGGCTACCCCATCTCCCCTCTACATCTCATATATATATACTCTTTAAACAAAGTAGGGGATCATAAATTATAATAATAAAATTGGATTGGCAGGTCAGGATTTGATTATTAACAAACCACAGACCTGTTTTCATTCCCCACATGGGTACAAAGTGTGAAGCACATTTCTGTGTCCCCCGCTGTGATATTGCTGGAATATTACTAAAAGTGGCGTAAAACCATACTCACTCACTCACTACATAAGACCATAATACTCCAAACTACTGAATCTCCTAGAGGCAGGGGTGGAAATAACTTTAAAATTGATAGTGTACTCCGGTATGGTGGCACATGTAAAGTCACTTGCCCTGATATTTTTTCCAGTATACCGACCATTTTCTTGCTGATTTTTTAAATAAACAACATAATTAACATCGGACAGTCAACTGGACAAATTTGCTGAATGACTGGATTCAGACGTCAGGCAATTGGTTATTTCCACCCTGTCGAGGGATGAATAATTATACTCCAGAAAACATGGCACACTAACCTGAAAATCCATATGTGATAATAAATCTCATGTCTAATGTTTTACAACAAAACAATGTGCAGGAATGAAAACATGTGTCATCTTATATGAACTCTGAACTTGTGTCTGTGCTGAAAAGCTACAAATAGATAGAATGGATGATTGTGTGTCTCGAGACAAATGGGGGGTGGGGGGTGTTTTCCCCCCCTATTTACAACCAGCACTGCTGCATGTTAACAATGGCTGCACCAGCAGGTTACCTTCAGTAACAGGTTGTACCTGGTGCAGGTAGCAATAAATCCTGCAACATATTAAAGCTGGGATAATGTGTTTTAATTGGGAAGTGAGTGACTGTAAGTAATACATTTTTCCCTGCATGACTTGTTAGGAGCAGAAACATTTCTGTACTCATAAATCATTTGCGTAGCAGTAATCATATATTTGAGATTTTCAAATAAAGGTAATGCAAAATTGAAACAGAAACATTCATCCTGGGATCAGGTTCTGTCGAATGCATCTGATACTGAGTACTTGTTGCTAAAATTGCTAAACAAGTATTTATGTTACTTTTTAGAACCAGTGACATTATTTTATGGTGCAACCAAAATTTTGAAACCTATAAGCCAGGTTGCACTCGGTGCTGGTACTGAAAAAACTAGAGTTTGCCACTGATATGGCAATGTCCCCCGCCACTAGATATGGAATATTTATAACATATTTACTACTTTTTAATTTTTTGGTCACATACAAGATGCCTGAAATGACTGGTGTCTGCATAATCACCCAATGTAGGCTGTCGACATAATTGAAGACATTGGGTGCAATGTTTTATGAGATATCGCGTTTACATAAGTTTGAAAAGTGTTCAAAGTGTGGTGGTGACCTTGAAGATAAGGTCAAGGTCACCCAAATCGACTGGTGTCAGGGTAATACCCGAATGTAGGGGCGCAAAAACCGAAATCGTACCCTGCTTCTTCACCGAACAATGATTGGATTCCTGCTTTGCTGAGACAATAATGTGCCTATTAACCTAACACATCACAGACAGCTTGGTCCGTATGCTCCCCAGGGAGCTGACAATGAAATATGAGTGAGTGAGTTTAGTTTGATGCCGCTTTTAGCAATATTCCAGCAGTATCACGGCAGGGGACACCAGAAATGGGCTTCACACAATGTGCCCATGTGGGGAATCAAACCCGGGTCTTCGCCGTGACGAGCGAACACCTTAACCACTAGGCTACCCCACCGCTACTACATTACACATGCTCAAAACTAGCATTATTATCATTATTTATTATGAAAAAATTGCTTACTTGTATGGATCTTTCAGTTCTTCCGTGACAAAGTTCAAATAACTCCTGAAAAGAAACATGGAAAGAATCAGTGAATATTCGGTGTCAAGACATTATATGTTTTATACATGTATTACGAGGAATGTCTTCTATGTATCACCACACTAGCTGGCCTCAAACAATACCTGGAACCTCAGTAACCATGGTGAAACCTCATGCTTGAACAATACCATTCCATTCCGTCAATTTGTCTGGATTTAAGTATAAATTTATAGTGCTTCAGTTAAAGTATCTCATTATGACTCGCAAATGTTCCTTTCTCAAACCAGGATTCTTAATCTTTCTAAGATGCTTCGGTGAAAGATCAAAGGTGCCGACAGTACTTTATCAGACGATAATGTGCACTTTTTGCATTACGTCACAATGCCATTCTAGTCTCCCCCCTCGTAATAGAACTATTTTGCATTACGTCACAATGTAAGCGACGTCACGATGCATGTCAGTTGTCATCGCCTCATACAGCTTCACGCAGCTAACAATACTGGTGGAAACATTACGTTTATGTTTTCCAACGGTTAAAATGTCTCCATTCGACTCACAAGTTTTCAGCGACACGGTAACGTTCGCAATGTTTACATTCCTACAAAGCAATCGTGGAATGTCGCTTGACTACTCAGCTTCATCTGGATGTCCTGATCTAATCTTACGTTGGTAGTAGCAATGCGATGTTCATATTGCCCTATATGGTTTATGTTAATCACAGATATAATTAAAATATTGTAGAGAAGATATTTAATCCCGAACGTAAACCATCATCAAACTGTTTTTCATTTTTTTTCTGGTAACGTTCACTTTAACGTAGGGGGGCAGACACATCTATAGAACAGCGTGCCAGTTAGCCCTGTGCGAGGATTCTTAATTTAGGTCACCGACACCGTCGTTTGTTTTCTGCCTTAGATTAATCGTAATTATCCTTAGAAAGAATTAAATTTGGCATCTTAGAAAAGAAATACAGTTCGCTCTACCACCATGTATAGTGTAATATACACTTTTGTTAGGAAAATATTGTTACACACAATTTGTCATGAACAGTGGTGATGAAATCCCATGATTTCTTCATCTGATTTTATTTGATTGTGAAACGGGTTCAGCAAAAAACATTTTCGGTCAGTCATTGTGGGATGGATTTCTAGATAAGCCTTGATGTGTGAAACATCTATGACCATTTTGTTTTCCTGCCATTACCATGACTCGTCATCAATGGTCATACAATGACTTGCTGTTCAAACAGTGATAAATTTAACTCACTTCTATTTGTAATAGAAAACTTTATTTTGATACAAACTTTTATGCAATTGCTGGTCAACAATGATTAAAGTGGATACAAATATACTCATAGAAACGAATAAGGGAACACATGAAAGTACAAGTGTTCCTTTATTTATGTCCAGAATTTTACTCACAGTGCAATGCATACCTTGTGAAGAAACCTGGAAAAGAATAAAGGAACACTTGTACTTTCCTGTGTTCCCTTATTAGTTTCCATGAGTATATGTTGGATAAGAAATGTTGATGCTGAAATATGCTTGACAGTGAAATGCCCTTCGTTTAACCCTAAAGCTGAGTAACAAAACCATATGTCTTAAACATGCAGATTTATATCAGACTGTCTCTCTACATTAGCCAGCGTGTACTGGTGTATCTATGAGTGGTTTCCTTAGTACATGGCCATTGGAAAACAACATACCGTTGCTGTTACAGAGGCATTAGCAAGATCCATCTGCATTATGTACCACCTGCTTCCCTTGAATATACCGACTGTATTGGTGCTTGTAACCTGACCTCTCAGCGACAGATTGTGTCAACTGCTTTCATTGTATAATGAAACAGTAAACAGCTTTTTTGGTTTTGTCGCTTTGATTTATTAAAGCTGAGTTTGTGAGTTTAGTTTTACGTAGCTTTTAGCAATATTTCAGCAATATTACAGCGGAGACACCAGAAATGGGCTTCACACATTGTACCCATGTGGAGAATCAAACCCTGGGTCTTATGGGTGACAAGCAGCGCTTGTACCACTGGGCTACCCCAGGCCCCAATTTATTAAAGGGAGATAAGCCATAGGTTAATTGTCCTAGTAAAATGTGGTGAAGTCTTCCCAAACATTTCCCACTTTATCTCTCTACTCACTCACGTTATTATGCATAAACATTTATGAGTTAATTGTTGTTTAACGCCACACGAAGGAATATTCAGAGATGCCAACCCTGAATCAAATGAAAGCGGAGTCATGTCTTGCTAAAAGCAATTCCCGAGCCCTGAAGGTGCGAGTTGTGGGTGAGCGTGAGAGGGGGCTCGGGACCCTTATGACAGTAGAGTTCTAGGGGGGCCTCCCCTGTGAAAATCTTTAGATTTAGCATGGAAATATGCCATTTCTAGGCACACTTAACCAGATAATACTTAACTCAAATGAACATATTTAAATGGCTATTTACTAGAGAAAAATCAAACTTTCTAAATTCATAAACATATTTGTAATTTTTTTTTAAATCTGAGTTTTTTATAGACAAATAGGAGAGTGGATTTTGTATTTGAAACTTGGAGTAATTCATCCAAAATCGGAGTGGTTGGCATCTCTGTATTCAGCCTACATGAAGACAGTTTGTAAATAATCAGGTATGGACCAGACAACCCAGTGATTGTCATAAACATAGACTTACACAACTGGGATATGATGACATGCTGCAACCAAGTCAACAAGGATGAACAAACACCCATGCATGTTGCGTCTTGGTTAAGCATGGGTTCACAAAGATTTAGTTGAGACTCAATGATAAAGTTCTTGAAAGGCGTTTAGAAGTTGGACGAACATGAAGACATGACACATTTTACGGATAACAACTTCTTTATATTCTTTATACAATGTTTCAGAACTAATTCTTGTTGTTTCTTCAGGTGAATAATCAGTCAGTCTGTGGATGACTCAACATTCACCTGATGTTTTCAACCTACTTTGTGTCATATTGCATAATGCAATCTTCAAACACGCTCAGATTCAGAAATCATGAAAATTAAACCCAACCCAACATCTTAACATGGCATATTTTCCCAATTTGTCTGTCAAGATACCTTGTGTGATGTCCAAGATTCCTGCATAGCCCGATGCATTAGCGATGACACAGGAAGCTGAATGTCTGTTTACCTTAATGATTATTCACTTACTCCCACTCATGGTGGTGGGCTGCCAAGCAGTAAAAGCATTCTAACACCTGGCCTCAATCTACACAATGTGTTACAGGGTGGCCCTTGCCCTCTTACTGATGGGACGCGTGATGATCCAGGTTAGAATCGGTCTTCAGTAACCCATACTTGTCATAACAGGTGACTAACGGGATCGGGTGGTCAGGCTCGCTGACTTGGTTGACATATGTCATTCCATCCAAATTGCTTATATAGATGCTCATGCTGTTGATCACTTGATTGTCTGGTCCAGACGCAATAATTTACAGACCGCCGCCATATAGCTGGAATATTGCTGAGTGCGACATTAAACAACAAAAACAAAACAAAACTGCAAAAACTGTGAAGCTAAGTATTTCTTATTTCTGATATTAACTGAAAAAAGTTATCTTTGCTAAACACTATCATTATTTATCATAACTAAATAAACAAATCAAAACTTCCAATACAGCATATTTTGTGAACATTTGCTCTAGACTGCAGTGAGGCCAAATGTAGGTCTTTGAGCAGGGTGGAAATAACTTTAAAATTGCTAGTGTACTCCGGTACAGTGGCACATGTAAAATCACTTGCCCTGATAATTTTTCCAGTATACCGACCGTTTTCTTGTTGATTTTTTAAATAAACAACATAATTAACATTGGAATATCAACTGGACACCGGTACAGTGTGATATACAAATTTCTTTGCCCGACAGAAAAAAACACTGGACTCGGGCATCGGGCAATGGGTTATTTCCACCCCTGTTGAGAATGGTCTGAGAGATGACTGAAACGTCCAACATATGATCCTATTCCGCAGGACAATAAGGACAGGTTCTCTACAAGTTTGATTCTCCTTTCAATTGAAAGGTCCTTATTTTATCTCAGATCGTATTTAAAAGTTGTCATGCCATCCCTATCCTCCTCAACATCTCCCCTTCTACTTTATTTACTCCTATAGTGCTTGCCATAAAACTAATTCTCACACCAGTATAAGCAAACAGCAGTTGAAGTATTACAACTGGGATGTGACCTATCTGGCGTGAGGAATGCAGGAGACAATTGGTCAATTTCTGCCATTAATCAGACGAATGTTTGCGCCCCGCATTGACCGGCATTGACATTTACTCACCATCCTGAGTAGGAAAATAACCCTGAGTAGAACGCCAAGGCAAATTTGCTGGGATCCGACGTAGAGCCTGAAAACGGTGCTTCAAAACTTTCGGTTGACCCTGCAAAGACAAGATAAAATATTGAAGAGACAGACAGTTGTGGAGATCCAAATGGCACCTGAAAAGACAAAGTATTGGACAGACAAACAGTATCCTTTATAGAAAGATGTGGAGCCTCCAAACGGTGCCTCAAAACTTTCAATTGACCCTGAAAAGATAAAATATTTTATTGACGGACAGTATCCTTTACACGAACATGTGGAGCTCCAAAATGGCACCTGAAAAGTTTTGGTTGAACCTTAACAGATAAAATATTGAATAGACAGAGAGTATCCTTTACACAAATACATTGAGACCCAAAATTGCACCTGAAAAATTTTGGTTGACCCTGAAAAGATCAAATATTGAATAGACCAACAGTATCCTTTACACTAAAGATGTGGAGACCCAAAATGGCGCCTGAAAACATGACAATGAACACTGAAGAAACCAGCAGTATGCTTTCTGAGGAGTCAGCACCAATGGAGATTCCTGGTAATGATATTGGCCAACAACAACCCATGCTTGTCGGAAGATGGGACTGTTATAACGTGATGTTAAAAAATAAACCACGCCAGATGAAGACAGTATGTCAGCTCTTCACTTTTTAGCAATATATACTTTATAACAATATAAACTTTATAGCAATATATACTTCATAGCTATATATATTCTATAGCAATATATACTTAATAGCAATATATACTCTATAGCAATACACATTATAGCAATATATACTCTATAGCAATACACTTTATAGCATATATACTTTATAGCAATATATAATCTACAGCAATACATATATTATAGCAATATATTCTCTATAGCAATATATACTCTATAGCAATATATACTTTATAGCAATATATACTCTATAGCAATATATACTTCATAGCCATATATACTATAAAGCAATATATACTCTATAGCAATATATACTTTATAGCAATATATACTGTAATATATACTTCATAGCTATATATACTCTATAGCAATATATAAATACTTATAGCAATATATACTCTATAGCAATACATACTTCATAGCAATATATACTTTATAGCAATATAGCAATATATACTTTATAGCAATATATACTCTACAGCAATATATACTTTATAGCAATATATACTCTATAGCAATATATACTTCATAGCCATATATACTATAAAGCAATATATACTCTATAGCAATATATACTTTATAGCAATATATACTGTAATATATACTTCATAGCTATATATACTCTATAGCAATATATAAATACTTATAGCAATATATACTCTATAGCAATACATACTTCATAGCAATATATACTCTATAGCAATATATACTTTATAGCAATATATACTTTATAGCAATATATACTACACAAAAGGGTTCAAGAACACCAGATTCCTTCATACCACGTCATGCTATGAAAGAATCAAATGTTCTTAACTTCTTTTGAATAGTATATCTGTCTTAGTATGTTGTCAGTGTTGCAAACATCAATATATTTATCCATGCTATAGATATGTATCTGGGATATATTTCGACTTGTCTAGAGGCCAATATTTGAGTCAAGTCTGCAACAAATAATAGTACAATTTTCAAATATATATTTCCCATTTCTTCATGATTTATAAACACAGAACTTTATCCACATTTCAGTGTGTCAGCCTATCATTTAATATGTGACTCATTGCATGACAGATAAAATACAGCAACATAAAAGAATTCAATGTTCCTTAACTTCTTTGAGCAGTATATTTATATTAGTATGTTTAGAGGGGTACAGATATTGATCAAACCATTCAACTGATACTGCTGTGATAGTACACTGATATCTCAGGAATATTGCTGAAAGGGGCATAAAAACCAACTCGATCACTCCAACTGATACGTTCATAGTCTGATATTGTAATAACAACAAGACAAATAATACACATCTCTAGTACAATATGCATTTATTAGTCTGGTAAATCAACTTTAAAGTACTGAAGACCATTCAGGGCTTGATTTATGCATTTGGAACTTGCACTGGTGCAATATGTGTATGTGCAAAATGCAATGTCATAGTTTTACCAACTTACACCCACTAGGTTGGGTATCGCCTAAATTTTCGTGTTGTGATATAGTGTGATATGTGTTGGCGTATTGCAACATGTATTGCAATATGTTGTGAAGGTGTAACACATGGTTTAAGGTAATGAAACAATACCACTGGCCACTGGCAGGACTCAGATGTGTTTGTACAATAGATCAGTTGAAAATGTTTCCAAATTGAAGACTTCGCTTTGGAACTTGAGAAAACGCGTCTGCAGCGGCATCCGCCATTTTGGTTTGTTTATCCCTACAACGAGGGCCGTTCCAATCTATGTTTTTTATTTATATGGTTTAAAAGTCATGCAAATGCAATTATATGACCAATATAAATTCTCAAAATTATCAATGTATAATAATATGAAGGAAATACAAATGTTATTTGTATTTTTTACTACATCATGAAAATTACCAATCACGGTCATGGATATTGCCGATCGTATCGGGTGAACCGGTTCGCGAAAAGTGTACCGCCAGGGGTGGAAATAACTTTAAAATTGATAGTGTACTCCGGTATAGTGGCACATGTAAAGTCACTTGCCCTGATATTTTTTCCAGTATACCGACCGTTTTCTTGCTGATTTTTAAAATAAACAACATAATTAACATTGGAAAGTCAACTGGACACCGGTACAGTATGATATACAAATTTGCTTGCCCGACAGAAAAAAACACTGGACTCGGACGTCGGGCAATGGGTTATTTCCACCCCTGACCGCAATATATCGTATTGTGTAGTTTGAATTGCAACATACCGGTTAATAATATTATCACCCACCTCTAGCACCCACTGCGTGTTAACATTTTTCTGTTCAAAGAACACAGACTGATGAGGAAGTGGCTTGGAGCAGTGACTGATGACTACACAGACAGTAATTTGAATGACTTTTACTGTTCATGTCATGAAATTTAATGAAGTAGAAAAATGATCTATCAGACCCAGAATAATTTTATCATAATGGTGATCTAAATCATCAATACCCAAACTCAAGCATTATGTATATTTTGTTATTGAGCAGCAGGTGCAACCTGTTATCTGGTGCAACAAGGTTATTACCTAAGGTTGCACTGAGTGTAAGTAGCTTTTATTTCCTTAAATTGATATCCGTGAACATCTGGATTAGAATTGGTCTTCTTCAAACCATGCTTGTCATAAAAGGCGACTAACGTGATAGGTGGTCAGGCTTGCTAACTTGGTTGACACATGTCATGCGTATCCAATTCTGTAGATCGATGCTCATGATGTTGATCACTAGATTGTCTAGTTCAGACTCGATTATTTACAGACCGCTGCCATATAGCTGCAGTATTGCTGAGTGTTTAACAACAAACCAACCAACCTTAAATTGAGCTCTGCCATTTGTTTGAACATTTTAGTTAGAACCTTGCAAAATTGTTGACACAAAACACTTGACCATCAGACAGCTATTGGTAGGGATTCCAAACTATATCAATGGTAGGCAACTCATTTTCAGTGAAGAAGCTGAATCTTGATTCTAAAAAAAAAGTACCTTGAAGTGACATTGTAACAGCAGTGATCACAAACAAGCTGTCAAGACTAAATATATCACATGGAAGTTATAGCTGAAACGCATAACGTTACATTTCACAAAGACGCCATGCAAGGAATTCTGCGTGTAGCTAATGTTACTTGTGGGTGGTGATTCAGCATCGTATCAGGTTATAAGTTTATATCATCTCTCAGAATGTGCCCCAGTAAGTTTTGAAAATGACGTCATGAGTTTATGCTGAAGGGATTACTGTTCCATTTGTTCAGTTTAATGGGGAATCCTGCAATCAGTTCGCTGTTTATATTTCGAATGGCTTCCCAAAAATACAAAAACGATGACCTGGGGATCAGACAACAAAAACATAAGATGACAGATTACCACAGTACAGAGACTTGTTTCTGCTGCATTTCGCTGTTACAATAGAGGCCTACAAACAGCATGGTATCAAGTAACACAACACATCTCAGCCTTATGGAAATGCTTGGCTGGGTCATGTGAAATTGACTCTACATTCAGGTCACTGAAGCTGAACAAAAACAAAGTGTGCACAAAAAATATAAAAGGCCCTGTTCCATAAGGCAAAACTGTCCCAAACCATCCCAAAACTGTCCCAAACCATCCCAAAACTGTCCCAAACCATCCCAAAACTGTCCCTTTAGAAACACACCGAAACACACCACACCACACCACACCACAAACCTAGGAAAACTGCCTCAAACTGCACTTACAAAACTGTTCTTGGGGAGACTGACCCACACCCTCATACCACCACCAACACGCCATGCACCACACCCATACCATATAGTGCCCCACGCCACGCCACGTCATGCCATGCACACATACGCCACGCCACGCTAGGCCACCACAACCCACACCACACCATACACCTATATAGTGCCCCAAAACCCTCTTAGGTAAACTGTTCAGTGGTAAACTGCCCCACACTGCACACCTACCGACCTGGCAAAACTGCCCCAAACTGTACTTAGGTAAACTGTTCTAAAGGATACTGACCCACACCAAACCAACTAGGAAAACTGTCCTTCACAACTTCTAGCTATAGGAAAACTGTCCTTCACAACTTTTAGGAAAACTGTCCTTCACAACTTCTAGGAAATTCTAGGAAAACTGTCCTTCACAACTTCTAGGAAATTCTAGGAAAAAAGTCTGTCCTTCTAAGCAAACTGTTCCCTTGAAAATTAGATTTTATCTTTGATAAGCAATAAAAATGACAGATTAACACATACTTGTTTTACTGCATTTAGCTCTTACAACAGAGGCATACGAACAACACAGTATCAAGAACACACCTCAGCCTTAAGAAAATACTGGACAAGGGTCATCTAAAACTGGCACAGCAAAGCAATAAGCATCAAGTCATTCAACTAAAAAACAATGAAGTTTGCACTCCAAAATACAAAAGTACTTTGGCAAGTTGATCAAAAACTTTGTACAAGGCCAAGCACAAGTTTGTAAGGCGATGGCTCTGGATATATCAGAACAATCTTAACGGAGCCCAAATTTTGATACTGAAAAAAGCATTCTCTAAAATCACTGGTGATGTATGCAATTTTCCTCTCAAATATTTACATAGAATAGTAGACATGATATGGCAAAGATGGAAACAAGGTTTTGATATGGGTGGGTGTAAACTCTTGAGCTGGGAACACTATGGGAACTAGACAAACTGACCTAAAAATGACTAAAACCTTGTAATTCATTCCCATCCTGTTCCATTCAAAGCACTCAAATGAACTCAGCAAGGTAAACATTTCATCAAAACCTGATCAATAATGCATTCAGTATACCTTCACACCAGCCATGTACCCAAGACATGCTAGTGATGTAACTTCAGATATTGGGTGGCTATTTTGTCTCTTTATCTAGCATATCAATAAAACATTAAAAAGCCATCTACAGGACGAACTAAAGCTTGTGTGGTGAACCAATCCCATGTTTAACTTCAACATCACAACTAATCTCTTCAATGTATGACCTGTGAATGACCTGCGTCGAACACAAAGACCCCATATTGAGCATTCAATGCCTACAAATCTTATCATTCAATAAGCAACAGCTACATAGACCTGACACTGCTATACCAGCACTACTTGTTCCATGAAGACTGTACCACCAGCTTGTATATAGAAGTCGTCAGTTATCCTCGATTCAGGTGACTAGAAGAAGCATGGAACTGTTTAAGCACGATTCTGGTCTGGATATGGGGTTCAAATCTTTATGAATCCTTAAAGGTCTCACAGTCAGTAAACTGCATTATTTTCCCTTCTGCCCAGCCCTTTATGCAATGCTAAAGCCCTAAATGAAGCAAGTCTAGATTTCTTGGTTCTGAAACTTCCAGCTCACTGGGCAACTTTTCAGTTTAAAAGGAATTGTTTGTTACCAACATTATATACATTCAGAGACTTAAGTATTAGTCTAGGTCAAGGGGTAAGAAGGCAGCTGCTCTACAGGCCAGTTGCCCCATGCCACGCCTTGGAAACTGTTCCTAGGAAAACTGGAACATTCCCACCCTACCTAGAAACACTGCCCTAATCCCCATTGAGGAAAACTGTTTCTTGGTAAACTGCCCTCAACCCCACTGAGGAAAACTGGTTGTTGGTAATCTGCCCTCACCCCACCAAGGAAAACTGTTTCTAGGTAATCTGCCCTAACCCCATTGAGGAAAACTGTTTCTTGGTAAACTGCCCTCAACCCCACTGAGGGAAACTGTTTCTAGGTAATGTGCCCTAAACCCCATTGAGGAAAACTGTTTCTTGGTAAACTGCCCTCAGCCCCACTGAGGAAAACTGTTTCTTGATAAACTGCCCTCAACACCACTGAGGAAACGTGTTTCTTGGTAAACTGCCCTAAACCCACTGAGGAAAACTGTTTCTTGGTAAACTGCCCTAATCCCCACTGAGGAAATGTGTTTCTTGGTAAACTGCCCTAAACCCCACTGAGGAAAACTGTTTCTTGGTAAACTGCCCTACTCCCCACTGAGGAAAAGTGTTTCTTGGTAAACTGCCCTAATCCCCACTGAGGAAATGTGTTTCTTGGTAAACTGCCCTAAACCCCACTGAGGAAAACTGTTTCTTGGTAAACTGCCCTAATCCCCACTGAGGAAAACTGTTTCTTGGTAAACTGCCCTAATCCCCACTGAGGAAAACTGTTCCCTTGGAAACTCCTGAACGAATTGTAACATTCCAAAATTCCCTGAAGAAACTTTGAATTTGGAATTAACAATTTTAAAGAGTAAAACACCACTTCTATTTTTCTAAATTCATAATTACTAAGACCTGATACCCTTGAATCAGCTAAAGTGACCATAATTTGTGGAAATGCTGCCTTGCAGGGTCCCTTATCATCCAACATCACGTTAATCATTGGATTATCAGGTCCAGGCTCAATTATTTACAGAGTCATCATATATCTTCAAGATTAAACAAAGTTTCAAAAAGACACACTACATGTGGACTAACCATACAAAATGTCTAAAAAAATACCAAAACTGCTGAATATTTTGTTTGCATTTATCTGCAAAAGGTGTCTGCGAAACAGCTTCAAACCAACAGAAGTGACAACTGTATTCATGTAACAGATTTACAAATTCAACCCACCAGCCACTTATAGAACACCTGTGAAAAGACAGATTTCTCTCAGCTCATTCGTTGAAAACAGATCATTTAAAAAATTATAATAAAATGTTATTCAGAGCTTTAATGGAATGACTGACTTCATTACTAAACTTATTACCAGGGATTGATTACCAAGGATTGATTACAAGGATTGATCAATCCTCTGCCTGACTGACTTGACAAACTTGGTGAGTGAAGAATGCAATCAGAGCTGGTAAACAAAGCAATCTCAGCACTAAGACTATCATGCCATACTGTATCACAGACTTATGGTACCTGTAGTGCTAAGACGATAATAGCTTCTACAACAAAGACATTTTCATCTTTTGAACGGGGTGGTGGGGAAGCCTAGTGGTTAAAGTGTTCTCTCAAGATCCTAGTTTGATTCCCCACATGGGTACAATGTGTGAAGCATATTTCTGGTGTCCCCTGCTGTGATATTGCTGGAATATTGCTAAAAGTAGGTAAAACTAAACTCACTCACTCATCTTTTGAGGACATTTTCATCTTTTGAGTGAGTTCATCACAGCTTTGAACAATATTTCAGTAATATCACAGCTTGACCATTGCCAAAAGAGTTATGTGCTCAGTTCTCACACATCATCAACCTTGATTAAAGTATGGAAGAATAACAATACATGGATGAACCACTTCTTTATTACAGTGAAAGCGACATTTTGGTGTAAGTTCTACCACTATTATCATCACCTGCTTGATAAACCACCTCTGTGGTGTAGTGGTTAGAGCGTCCGCCCGGAGAGCGGAAGGTCGCGGGTTCGATCCCCGACCGCGTCATACCAAAAGACGTTAAAATATGGTACCTGTTGGTCCCTGTCTGGCGCTCAGCATTAATGGGTACAACAAGGACTGGTCGGCTCGGAGTCAGTATAATGTGTCTGAGTGGGGTACTTATGCTTCACTGCGGCATGGTATCTCAGTGGGCTAGCACTATAAAACTAGCTTTAGTCTGGGCTAGTACAAGCAGCCGCACATACACACGCATGCACGTCGTCATATGAGCGAAATAATCTCAGGCACGACGTTAAAACCCAATTTCATCTCACCTCACCTGCTTGATAAGAGTGTATAAAAAGTAACGAAGAAGTTGTTCATGCATGTAATGTTATACTTCTTTTGTACTTCAACTTCTAAATGCCTCTTAAACAAATTTCACTGATGTAACCTGCACTGTTATGGTCTGACAGACCAACATATATAATCATGATGTACAACTGATCCTACAACCCCTAAGGGACACAACTCTGACACAACTGAGCTGACAAAGCCCCCATTCACACAAACTTTCAATCCTTATTGCTGTTTGAAACACTTCAGACAGAGGGCAAACATTATGGTTGCCAGACTTAGAAATTCAGAGATTTTTTTTAGCTTGTACTGTTTAAAAAAGATATGAATATCTAGTTTGTTCACATTTCAGTCAGTTTTTATTCAGTTACAATTTGTAGCAGCATAGAAGCATTGAGAACATGTTCAGAATGGCACTCCTCAAAATGCTATGTCAATGAAGACTTCCACCATTGGATTTTACTTGTCAGCACAACTAAACAGGCTAGTCGACCAGCAGAGATTTCAAAGGCTGGAGTGCATGTCGTAAATGACTATAAAGGAAACATCCCCCATTGTAGCAGGTGTTTCATTGTGAACAAACTGACTCCAACTCCTGTTCCCCTCAACACAATAAACACCACAATGAATTACTTCAATAATTTCACTACACCAAACAAATTACATAACATCTGTAGGAGTTTTTGACACATCAACAAAATTCAGCCATTACAAGGCCACTAACCAGCATGTTACTTCTGGCAGACTAGAAAGATTAAATTCAGGTTTGACATGTAAAGAATAATTGTCTTCAGAATAGGGATGCCACGATACATCGATACTTTTTCTAAGACGATACAATTATCGATACATTCAAAACTGTATCGATATTTAGTTTTGAAAGTATCACTTTAAATATGAAATATTAATGTTCAAAATGTAACTAAATTTACGCAATAATGCCATGAAAATAGGCATCGTGATATGTATCAAATCGTGACATGGGTATCGTGATACGTATCGATTCATGAAGCTTATGTATCGTGACATCCCTACTTCAGAATGATAGGATTGATTAGTTGTATATCCAGAGAAAGGTTTCTTAATGTAAAATAACAACATTTTGGGGAAGTCACATCGAAATCCTTCTAAAATTTGAACAGGATAGTCCAATGTAGGTATTCTGGATTAGAATTGGCTTGGTTGATTGTGAGTTGGAGTACGTCAAATATTGCTTAATGTGGTGTTGTACAACAGACTAATGACAACCTGGAATGACCACATACTGATAAAAACTAACAGCTTTAGGGACTCTTCATAATTTATGGCTAGTGGGGGTGGTGATGTGAACGGGGGTTCACCCATTTTGTTCTGTGGAGGTGGGGGTTTTCATCAATTTTGTACACATGTACTAGGGGCGGCAGCAATTTTGTAGGTAAAAATGTTTAAAAATTATGCTTAAAAGTGTGTGTGTGAGTGTGTGTGTGTGTGTGTGTGTCAATCACATTGTACATGCTATTCCATAAAAATCACCACCACCACCCCTTGTCATAAATTATGAATGGTCCCTTAGTCCTTAGTCTTTACAAGGCTTTGATTTGATATAAAAATCTGTCAATGTTTCATCACACAGAATTGTCACAACATGATATGGTATCCTTGAAGACATTCTTATAGGTGCACACCTGGTGCTACTAAAAAATTATATTCAAAAAGTAAAAAAATATGCACATAAAATTAAGCCACCTACTGGCAAACAAGGGTAAGTTGAGCACCGACCTGACAATTGACCCGTCATGTATGAGTGCCGCCCACTGGCCCTTGCCATTGTGAGTTAAGGGGCCCCAGGTTGTCTGCGATCAAGTGTAGTGCTACACCGACCACGTGAGAGTCTTATGAGCCTACATCTGCTCTACCTTTCACAAACCAAATGGGTTTGCTCATTGCCGTGCACCACCTGCTTCTCGTAAAAGCGTTCTCTGCACCAGCCCAACTTATCCTTGTTTGCCAGTACCCTATTTTTAAAAAACATGTAATAGGAAACGGACATATATTGGCCTTACTGGGCAGTTTAGCAAAGATTACCATAAGTATATGTTTCTGTCAAAACCACAAGGTGTAAATGAATTCTAATGACGTACCCATGCCAAGCTTGACCATACCAGTGATGATGACGATGACGAGGGCTAGCACCTTCGTGGCTGTGAAGATGTCCTGTGTTCGGGTGGCCCATTTCACATTCGTACAGTTGATAAACGTAAGAAGAGCTGGAAATAAAACAGATATTGGTAACTCAGTAGTATATGAGAAATCATCAAAATATAAATACATTGAGGTTCAGATTATATGAAATTTCAGAAATATGGTTACACAGGTATAATTTATTTTCCAAAATGTGTTATGCTACAGAATTATTCGACCAACATTTCTGTTGCTATGGAGTTAGTTAGTGACAAAGCTTCAGGTTGCAAAATACAGTTTGGGTGGGATTCAACTCTTTGCCCATTGAAGTGTTTACCCGTGAAGATCCAGGTTAGAATTAGTCTTCAGTAACCCATGCTTGTCATAAGAGGCGACTAACGGGATTGGTTGGTCAGGCTCGCTGACTTGGTTGACACATGTCATTGTATCCCAATTGTGTAGATTGATGCTCATGCTGTTAGTCACTGGATTGTCTGATCCAGACTCAATCATTTACAGACTGCCGCCATATAGCTGGAATACTGCTGAGTACGGCGTTAAACAAACCAACCAACCAACCTTGAAGTGTTTGATGGATATATTTTTGTGTTCTCTGTTTGTCATGACCTTGATCAATTTTGCCTCTTTATATTAATAGATATGAGAAGGTTCTTGTCACAAAATACTGACTATTTACGAGACATGGATTTATTGTAATGGCAGGAATCACAAAAGATGCCAATGACATTACATAATTTACAAAATGAGAAGAATTATGTGGAACAAATCTCATCTCAGTATAAGAACTATACTTAAACTGGACTATAAAAAATCAAATCTGGCAAAGAGAGACCACGCACTATAAGCAAAAGCAGGGATAGAAATACTTTTTTTTCTAAGTGTGCCTTAGGGCACCAGACAAATATTTTAGGTGTGCCTTTCAGAAATTGAGTATGCCCACATGTTTTTAGAATAAATGACAATGATGATGATCATTTGAAATTTTTTGTTAAATAAAGAAATGGGTTTATGAGCATTCAAATATGTATGGTATTATTTAATTTGGAAAAAAATAATTGTTTTGGGGATCAAATGACTAAATGTGAGTTATGTCTCTGAAAAATCAGGCATGTCAAAAGGGCACCGAGAACATTTTTTTAGCGGTGCCATTTCAATAATTACCGGGCCAAGGCACACTACTATATGGGGTATTTCGAACCCTGAAAAGGAACTCTTTGCCTTGTGAGGGCAGAAGACAATGGTCTAGTCACCCCTCCTGATTTCAAACTAGATAAGAGATGATTCAGTATTTTGGCCATGTGGCCCAGAGTACAATTCCGTGAACAAAACATAGTCGCAGTCACGTGACTGATTAAACATTTGTCAAATTAACAACTCCTGGAAATCCTGATTGAATCCTGCAGCCAAACTGTATTTTGCTACATGTAGCATTGTTACTGGTTTGGGAACTCCAAATAAAGAGGGCGGTGGGGTAGCCTAGTGGTTAAAGCGTTGGCTCGTCGCGCCGAAGATCCGGGTTCGAATCCCCACATGGGTACAATGTGTTAAGCCCATTTCTGGTGTCCCCCTCCGTGATGTTGCTGGAATATTGCTAAGAGCGGCGTAAAACCAAACTCAGTCAGTCAGTCCAAACAAAGACTGGTTGTTTGGTTGGTTTGTTGTTTGATGTCTCACTCAGCAATATTCCAGCTATATGGTGGTTGTCTGTAAATAATCGAGTCTGGACCAGACAATCCAGTGATCAACAGCATGAGCATAAATCTACATAAATGGGATCCACTGAGGTGTCAACAAAGTCAGCAAGCCTGACGACAAGCATGAGTTGCTGAAGATCAATTCTAACCCGGATCTCCACGGGTCCCGAACCAAGATCTAATCCACGGGTCCCGAACCAAGATCTAATGGTACAAAATGCATGTGAAACATGAACATGCAGGGTCTTTCAATTGCAGCACTTGAGTATGTTGAACACTTTGATAATTTGTTCATAAGGAAGATTCAAATCTATTGAAATGGCCTTTAATGGTCTTTCAAATTGCACAAAAAATTGAAATCATTAAATAAATAATAAACAAAATTACGATTAATTCACATGTTGATGGTACATTTCTGTAGGCATACGAGGGTGGACAACTAATATACATTGACATGACTGAGGACAGACTTCAAATTCACATTCTCAATTTTGAAATTTATCTCAAAGTGCTCAAAAAATTATAAATTCCGTACAAGTTCTGAACAAAAAGTCACATTCTGCTACATTTCTACACCAAAGGGAAAGCTCTGCCAACATTCCAATCCCACACTTTTATGAAATACAATCACTGGACTGTCTGGTCCATTCTTGATTATAACCAGCTTGCCGTACCCATGTGGGGAATAGAACCCAGGTCTCCGGCATGACGAGACAAAGCTTTAACCACTAGGCTACCCCACTGCCTCGAAACACTATCAATACAAATGCATGACATTGTTTGGAAACACAGACTAACAGGAATTAATCAAACTGATAATGAATGTCGCCATATTTGAATTTGGAGGTCAATCAATTCCTGTTTCAGGTCTGCATCCTGTGTATGCCATGCAGTTTAGACAACCAGTCTATTTAAACAACTTTGGTCGTGAAAAGTCTTTTGAGCGATGACCATGTGCAGTAGGGTCTTTTTTACACTTTGTTTGAAACATGCCTTTTATCACCCAGCAGATAATGGGTACCCAGTGGGATGTCATACTGAACACTTTGTTTGAAACATGCCTTTTATCACCCAGCAGATAATGGGTACCCAGTGGGATGTCATACTGAACACTTTGTATGAAACATGCCTTTTATCACCCAGCAGATAATGGGTACCCAGTGGGATGTCATACTGAACACTTTGTATGAAACATGCCTTTTATCACCCAGCAGATAATGGGTACCCAGTGGGATTTGATATTGAACACTTGGTATGAAACATGCCTCTTATCACCCAGCAGATAATGGGTGCCCAGTTGGATGTCATACTGAACACTTTGTATGAAACATGCCTATTGTCAACCAGCAGATAAAGGTTACCCAGTAGGATTTGATATTGAACACTTTGTATGAAACATGCCTTTTATCACCCAGCAGATAATGGGTACCCAGTGGGATGTCATACTGAACACTTTGTATGAAACATGCCTTTTATCACCCAGCAGATAATGGGTACCCAGTCGGATGTCATACTGAACACTTTGTATGAAACATGCCTTTTATCACCCAGCAGATAATGGGTACCCAGTGGGATGTCATATTGAACACTTTGTATGAAACATGCCTTTTATCACCCAGCAGATAATGGTTTGAAAACATGCCTACCCAGTAGGATGTGTAGGATGTCATACTGAACACTTTGTTTGAAACATGCCTTTTATCACCCAGCAGATAATGGGTACCCAGTAGGATGTCATACTGAACACTTTGTATGAAACATGCCTTTTATCACCCAGCAGATAATGGGTACCCAGTAGGATGTCATACTGAACACTTTGTTTGAAACATGCCTTTTATCACCCAGCAGATAATGGGTACCCAGTAGGATGTCATACTGAACACTTTGTTTGAAATAATGGGTACCCAGTGCCTTTATCACCCACCCAGCAGCAGATAATGGGTACCCAGTAGGATGTCATACTGAACACTTTGTATGAAACATGCCTTTATCACCCAGCAGATAATGGGTACCCAGTGGATGTCATACTGAACACTTTGTATGAAACATGCCTTTTATCACCCAGCAGATAATGGGTACCCAGTGGGATGTCATACTGAACACTTTGTATGAAACATGCCTTTATCACCCAGCAGATAATGGGTACCCAGTGGATGTCATACTGAACACTTTGTTTGAAACATGCCTTTATCACCCAGCAGATAATGGGTACCCAGTGGATGTCATACTGAACACTTTGTTTGAAACATGCCTTTATCACCCAGCAGATAATGGGTACCCAGTGGATGTCATACTGAACACTTTGTTTGAAACATGCCTTTGCAGATAATGGGTACCCAGTGGGATGTCATACTGAACACTTTGTATCACCCTTTATCACCCAGCAGATAATGGGGTACCCAGTGGATGTCATACTGAACACTTTGTTTGAAACATGCCTTTATCACCCAGCAGATAATGGGTACCCAGTGGGATGTCATAATTGAACACTTTGTATGAAACATGCCTTTTATCACCCAGCAGATAATGGGTACCCAGTAGGATGTCATACTGAACACTTTGTATGAAACATGCCTTTATCACCCAGCAGATAATGGGTACCCAGTAGGATGTGATATTGAACACTTTGTATGAAACATGCCTCTTATCACCCAGCAGATAATGGGTACCCAGTAGGATGTGATATTGAACACTTTGTATGAAACATGCCTTTTATCACCCAGCAGATAATGGGTACCCAGTGGGATGTGATATTGAACACTTTGTATGAAACATGCCTTTATCACCCAGCAGATAATGAGTACCCAGTGGGATGTGATATTGAACACTTTGTATGAAACATGCCTCGTATCACCCAGCAGATAAAGGTTACCCAGTAGGATTTGATATTGAACACTTTGTATGAAACATGCCTCTTATCACCCAGCAGATAATGGTTACCCAGTAGGATGTGATATTGAACACTTTGTATGAAACATGCCTCTTATCACCCAGCAGATAATGGGTACCCAGTGGGATGTGATATTGAACACTTTGTATGAAACATGCCTATTGTCAACTTATCACCCATATTGAACAGATGAAACATGCCTCTTATCACCCAGCAGATAATGGGTGCCCAGTTGGATGTGATATTGAACACTTTGTATGAAACATGCCTCTTATCACCCAGCAGATAATGGGTGCCCAGTTGGATGTCATATTGAACATTTGGTATGAAACATGCCTCTTATCACCCAGCAGATAAAGGTTACCCAGTAGGATTTGATATTGAACACTTTGTATGAAACATGCATCTTATCACCCAGCAGATAATGGGTACCCAGTAGGATGTGATATTGAACACTTTGTATGAAACATGCCTCTTATCACCCAGCAGATAATGAGTACCCAGTAGGATTTGATATTGAACACTTGGTATGAAACATGCCATTTATCACCCAGCAGATAATGGGTACCCAGTTGGATGTCATACTGAACACTTTGTATGAAACATGCCTATTGTCAACCAGCAGATAAAGGTTACCCAGTAGGATTTGATATTGAACACTATTTATCACCCAGCAGATAATGGTATGACTTGGTAAAACATGCCTCTTATCACCCAGCAGATAAAGGTTACCCAGTAGGATTTGATATTGAACACTTTGTATGAAACATGCCTTTTATCACCCAGCAGATAATGAGTACCCAGTGGGATGTGATATTGAACACTTTGTATGAAACATGCCTCTTATCACCCAGCAGATAATGGGTGCCCAGTTGGATGTCATACTGAACACTTTGTATGAAACATGCCTATTATCAACCAGCAGATAAAGGTTACCCAGTAGGATTTGATATTGAACACTTTGTATGAAACATGCCTCTTATCACCCAGCAGATAAAGGTTACCAAGTAGGATTTGATATTGAACACTTTGTATGAAACATGCCTTTTATCACCCAGCAGATAATGAGTACCCAGTGGGATGTGATATTGAACACTTTGTATGAAACATGCCTCTTATCACCCAGCAGATAATGGGTGCCCAGTTGGATGTCATACTGAACACTTTGTATGAAACATGCCTCTATTGTCACAGATAAAGGTTACCCAGTAGGATTTGATACATGCCTTGGTATTGCCTCTTATCACCCAGCAGATAAAGGTTACCCAGTAGGATTTGATATTGAACACTTTGTATGAAACATGCCTTTTATCACCCAGCAGATAATGAGTACCCAGTGGGATGTGATATTGAACACTTTGTATGAAACATGCCTCTAATCATCCAAGCAGTTAATGGGTACCCAGTAGGATTTGATATTGACATGACCGTTAACCTTCTAGAGCCTCACAAGCAGCTTGGTTGTTTTTTCAGTAGCGTGCAAATTGATCTACTGACCTAGGTGTTAACAATGTACCCAATTGGACATACATTGCATTTGGAGTAAATGCTTTGCAAAGGGACCATTAAACCATTTGAAGCCTGCCTTGGCATACTCAAATTTACCCACCAATGGCGCCGTATTTCAACTTACAGGTCATACAACTCCTGCCACTGAGCACTGCAGATGGAGCAGACGGCAAATTGACAGTCATAACTACCTGGATTTGATGGATGATGAAAACAAAGCGATGACATTTTGTTGATGGGATACTTCTAGAGATTCCATGAATCTAAGTAAATTACCATAGAAGCCAAAGATATCGAAGAGGTCCCATGAACACACTCACACATCAGTTTCCCACCATGAAAGCCCCACGCTCAGGTCAGATGCTGAAGATAATCACAAGTAATTGGGCCGACTTGTCAAACAAGGGAAAATTACCCCCACATGGGTTTATAGTTGTGAACAGTAGTATAGGAAACTATCTATCTCCAGGGGACTTGCGATGGGAACAAAAAGTGATACACCTCATGCAAGACTAGTGACAGACACTTGTTCTACAGTTCAAAATCCAAAATCACTCATTTCATCAGGGGTGGAAATAACTTTAAAATTGCTAGTGTACTCCGGTACAGTGGCACATGTGAAATCACTTGCCCTGATAATTTTTCCACTATACCGGCCGTTTTCTTGTTGATTTTTTAAATAAACAACATAATTAACATTGGAAAGTCAACTGGATGCCGGTACAGTGTGATATACGAATTTGCTTGCCCGACAGAAAAAAACACTGGACTCGGACGTCGGGCAATGGGTAATTTCCACCCCTGTTCATTTGGCACACATTAAAAAAATCGCAGATTAAACATAATCTGATAATAGATATTACTACTGACAGCGTAGTTACTTTGTTCTTCCTCTGTTATGTACTCACGAACCATTTTATAAAACACTTGGTCCAGTTATCAACTCTCTGGATATATTTAAGTCGAATTTGAAGACAAATTGTACACAAATAATTTATTTTTGTTAGTGACGGTTATTGCTCACAATATGCAGATGGATAATCGGAACAGTAATCAATCAATAATCAACTGTAATCACAAACCACAACACAAAACCCATGTGGGCAATACCGGGACATCATCATGACACTGTGAAACAAAACAGGAACTGACTAATACCACGATCAAGACGATTGAGGACACTTCCTGTTGACACGCACGAGAGTATGTTGTTTACATTGTAGTTTTACGAGTCAGGAAACTGCATTAGTTGTTTATGTCTTGATTTAACAAACATAACAATAAGAAGCGTACCTTCAAAAGTATACTACCCAAAAAAAGAAACGCAAAACAAGATTTTGGTTCAATTGTTTAGGAACATTTAATATGTTAATGAATAATGTTACGAAGGAGGAAATGTGCAGCATGGAGAACACAGAAGACGAGGTCATTACAACAGGGTTGAAATGTCGCATTCAAAGGTCAAGGTCATCAACGTGGTCAGTATCGCGTATGCCAACCATTGGCATCAAGAACAGCCTGGAATTTCCTTCCCATGGACCCAAAAAGGGTCTGAATGACACGTTGGGGAATGTTGGCCCACTCCTCCTGAAGTGCTTGAGCCAATCGTTTTAGTGTCTGCAGCTGTTGTTGACGTTGACGTACACGTCAGTCATCCCATACGTGCTCTATAGTATTCAAATCCGGCGATTTTGATGGCCAAGGCAGAACCTGGACGTTGTTTGCCTGAAGGTAAGCTCGTGTGTCGAGCTGCATGTGGCCGGGCGTTGTCATGCTGGGAAATGACATTGGCGTTCCGGGTAATGGGTAGAACGTGAGGTCTCAGGATCTCGTCTGTGTACCTCCAAGCCGTGAGATTGCCCTGCACACGGACAGGATCTGTTTTTCCAGTGTGTGAGATGGCTTCCTATACCATAACACTTTCACCGCTGAATCTGTCAACTTCCTGAATACAGCATGGCGCAAAACGTTGTCCCTGACGTCTGTAAACTCAAGTTCTTCCATCTGAACGATAGAGTAGGAAACGGGATTCGTCACTGAACCACACTCGTCTCCAACGCAGTTGCGGCCATACTGTGTTGCTGACACCATTGACGACGTCGTTGACGGTGCTGTGCTGTCAAAATGACCCCACGAACAGGACGTCGAGCCCAAAGTCCTGCTTCTCGCAATCTGTTCCTCACTGTCTGTGCCGATATCCTACGCAGGCCCGGTATGTTGGATGCTGTAGAGGACACGGTTGTGGTTCAACTGTGATGACGTAACCTGATGTACCGGTCCTGCCCCCTGGTGGTCACTCTTGGTCTGCTGGATCTGGGTCGATCACATGTGGTTCCTTGGTGCTGATATCGGTTCCACAGTCTAGTTATGGTGCTTGGCGCCACGGTTAACACTCTGGCTACTGCTGAAAATGATTCACCAGCTTCCAAACGACCGACAGCATTGTTCCTCTCTGCTTCGCTGAGTCGGGGCATCTTTCCGGATCTTTCTCTAACTTCAGTAGCAAGTGACAATCAAACAAAAACCCAGCCTTTTTATTGCTAATGCATGCATGTTTCACGTGCTGTACATTGGTGCGTTAGGGAGACATGGTAAGCAAGTCTCCTTTTCGTTTTGTTAAATTATGAATGTTCATCTGTTTGAAAAAAACTGAACGAAATTTCAAACTCATTGCCAAAGGCATTATTGATTGACAACAGTAAGTATCCTTCATGAATCAAAGATTTTGGATTTTGATCAAGAATATACGTTATTTTTGCATTTTTATTCATTTTGCGTTTCTTTTTTGGGCCAGTTTATAATTTTATGCTTCATTTTTTAAAGAATATTGAATTTGTTTCCCAAACCCAACGATAATCAATGATGCAAGCGAGATCAATGGATTGATCAATTATTCTATAACTATATACTTTTTTATATATGAATTAATTGCAAGTGACTTTTCATTGACTACCTTGGATTCTTTCTGTCAACAAAAAAGAATTAAGACACACCCACTAAAGAATTACTTGTCCTGGTAATTGGCGAAGGTTTGTGATGCCTCATTGCTACAAACGATGTCACCAAATTCATACTGGCGTTGGATATTTTTGGTTAATGATTACATAAGCAGTTTGTGACATTATTACCGTTCATGTACCACTTCACAAGAACTGACCTAATATGTATTTTTAAAAATTCTTAAAAACACAAATGGCACTAGTTTTATAAGAGCCTGAAACAAACATACCCATGAAATCCCATGTCTAGAATATATAATAAGTCTAGATTACCAGATTCTGTAAATGAAGAAAGTTTCTGTCTTCTTTTCAATATATTTTATGATCGTAATTTAGTAACTGGGGCCAGTAACCATTTCTTCTGTAACAGTTGTTCATTTCAGAGACTAGTTTTTAGTCTAGTTTTATGCCAGGTTGTATATGACACATGATTCCTGTGTATTTGACGCAACAATTTGGTAAACAACTCTCAAAATATTATCATATGAGTCAAGCTTGACGCAAGTTTTATGGGTGGCCCTCACAATTCAGTTCAATAAAATCGATTTGATAAGCAAAAAATGATATTGTTCAATGATAGTTTGACTTTAACACAGCTGTCAGATTGTTCCAGAGAACTCAGAGGAGACAGTAATCCTGGCTGTTTGAACTGAACAATGCTGTAGTCTCTTTGGTGGTGTGACATGGACAGTTACATACTGAGAATGATTAACATCAAGAAATATTAAAATTTTCATGACTCCCAAATACTGAAAATGACTCCCAAAGATAAATATTGTGAGTCACCATGACTCCCATTTTTAAAAGTCTATGTAAAACCCTGTTTATGGATAGACTGATATCTGTGGAAAGTCTATAATGAAATAATGGCTGAAAGTCTTTGTTAGGCTCCAGAGACAAAACAAGATGGAGAGAAGAAAGTACTGACAGCATCAATTCATTCATCCCATGTCCACTCCATGGCTATAACAGCCATGATATCTACATATACCGTTCAGAGTCAAATAAAATAATCACCAAGCCAGTAATGCTCAGTAGTGATACCATTACAAATGTTTCATCAATGTTTAATTACTTTACGTATCTCATCAAGACCGCAATACTAAAACAGTAGATTTCTATGAATATAGTTCAGTACCTTTCAGTATAAATAATTTCTGCCCTTCTGTTTCTGAATATCGTCATGCATTGTTGCTGAAGTCAACGACAAGGTTCTCCTCAAGTCCAAGTCCAATACTATCGTCCATCAGACTTACTTTTGGCACCCTGTTTTCAGCGATTTAATTCACCAGAGTATGCTTATACATACGAAAATTAGATAGATACTATTTGTATCCATTGACAAGAAAAATCAGTTTTAGAATTTATCATCCCAAATTAAAAATATTTCCTTGATTGTTATCATTGCAATTTCACAAGAGGGACAGCATTCTCATCATGGAGTTTAAAGCAGGTGATGTCTGTCAGCATGGACAGAATGTGTGTTATACACGCTACCTGCATGCACGACCTGGTCCTCGTACTTTACTCAGTGTCAGTGCAGGTAAGAGTGTGGGGGTTGTTCTCAAATATGTTGTCAAAGGATGCTCCAGACATCATACAAAACTGTGTCCATTTAAATACACTATGAAAGTGTGTCATTGTGAAAGTGGCCACATGTCAAATGGGATTACACTTCCTCAGTAAAGTCAGGCACCTAATCACCAACACACAAAGTTAGCCCTCAGCTACTGCGGCTTCCACATTTGGATACATTTGTTTCAAAAGATACTCTAAACAGGACAACCCCTTGTTATCACTGAATTGTTACACTAAAACAACAATATATACAACCCACATATTAAGAAGATTGTTTCAAATTGTCTGTCTCACCATCCCTGAACCATATTATTTTCCCCTTCCACCTTGCCGAAACAGTCCATGGCCCTAAATGAAGGATGTTCAATCAATTCTCCACTGCTTCTGAAATCTTTTATCTGACCAGGGTATCTTTTGCAATAATATTTCATGATTAAATTTAATATTTTCAGGGACTTAGTGTCTGAAATGGAAGGACCAATTTTGTCCCCAATCCTCTATTACAACAAAATGATCCTACACAAGACAGCTTTGTCTTAACCCAGTTCATACAGTACATCAAAAAATACCAGAACACATAAACTGATGCCAGGAATGAGGGAGAAATATTTATGTCAGGTATGAGAGAGAGGAGAGAATCAACACTCTGGCACTTCATGAGTCAGGACTATTTACTGCAATAAATTTGAGCTATGATGCACTATATCAGAAAGGATGTACATAAACCTAATTATCATGGTAATTTGACACTTCAATAAACATATTTTAACTGCTCAATTGACATCGACCATATAATTTATTGCAAACAAAAGACTGGACATTCCATATATCATGCTTAGAAATTCATAATTATTATCACTTGCCTCTAGGCCTAAAAAAAATGTTGTGGTTCCGATTAACAGACCAACCCTTGAATTCTGGTGCCGACCCTAGTTTTTTTAAGAGGTATGAGTAAAATAAGCTTTCAGATACCATTGTTTGTTCCTGTTTCGCCAACGGCCATCGGTCATTCTGATAGAAAAAGTTGACATGATTGTCGCAAGCTTCACTGAATAAACAATTACATATTGAAAAATGTGTTATTAGTTCGTACTATACTTATAAAATAAAAATGTAAAAAAAAAATTCCTCCCTACCTACCCTAAATTTTAAAGAGGTGTAATCGGAACCACATTTTTTTTGTATTTTGCCCTACAAAGGTGGATCATTAACTTCCTGATGGTTTGGTTTCAACATGTTGAACTAATTGTTTGCTTAGAAGTATACCCATTTTGTATTTTTTTTGTTGGCAGTGGAAATGTTTTTAAGGATTTTTTCAATTTCAGTTCTTAATAAAACATAATAACAATTAATTTTCCTAAAATCAAATTATTTAAAAAATCATGTACAATAGACTGTAACTGAATAACTCTGAAACAAATATGAATATGTGTTCACTGAATCACATTTCAAAATAAGAAGTTACCTATTCAAAACAAAATCTGTCTCAAAAGACTCAGCATTAAAAACAATATGAATGCGTGAAGAATTCATAAATTTGATAAATACCTATGAATTCATGAAACGTTTTGTGTTACTAATGAAAATTAACATATTGTTGAATGCTGCTCAGTATTCAGTTTGCTAGAAATAGTTTAGGAAAAAACTTTCTTCTTAAAATACCCTCACCTCCCATCAACATACCACATACAAATATATCAGATGCTCTCTTAATGGCAGAATTTTTTTCTGGTCAAGAAATCACTTTAAACACTGATGATCCTTTTACAATTGATTATTCTGTTAATATTTTTTTAGCTTTTATATTTTACCATTAAAATGTTGAAATATATTGGGACAAACAACATAAACAACAACGAAAACAATTCGAACATAAATCAAGTCAATTTGTGTGCACAACATGCCAGACATCAATCCCGGATGGGACTCAATCCAAAAAAAGTACTAGAATCTCTACTTTACTAAGAAAGTGTAATCCCAAATATGACATATGTTATAACATTAATAGCCAAAACAACATACAGTCTCCTGTAAAGACGGGAATATATTCTGAACTGCGGCAGGAAAACAATAAATGGAGGAACTACTACTTTATTACAGTGGGAGTGACAGTGGGTGGAGTTTCTAACACCGTTATAAAGTAAGTGAAACCTCACTCCCACTGTAATAAAGAAGTCATTCATTCATGTATTGTTGTCTTCCCTTAGTGCTCCCAACTTCTAAATGCCTCAAAGAAGTCATTCTGATCTGAGCCAAGATCACAGCTTGAAGGATTACCTCCCACATTGTATTACACCTCCGCAACTGCACTGTACAAGGTGACAGCTGGGGATAATGACCAGCAAATGACTCTAGCAGATGCTGCATTTTAATTTATAAAGATAAAAAAAGAAATAAAAAATCTCATATTTAATGATAAATATCTTAAACTTCAAATCCGCACATCAAGATTTTTAAATAATCTTATCTATACTATTTATTTATTTAATTTTATTTAGTATTTTTATTTATGTTATCACTAGCATGTATGTGTATCATGCTCTGTGGTTCCAAAGTTCACTATAGGGAATCATCATCATCATCATCATCGGGGATATTTTTTAAAGCACACTTCCAAGAATGGAACAAATCAAGCGTACAGCATGACATGGGAATGTTGAGAAAGGGAAGGGGACATGGGAATTTTGCACCAAGGGTCAAGACCACGGTTTAACGTGACACAGAAATGTGCAGCCAGCTGAGCACCTTTAGAATACAGCACCACAACTTCTCGTGAGGACGATCTCTGCCGTAGGTCACATGCCATTAAGACAAGCAACCAGTTTGTGAGAACCCGTCGGACGCGAACCCACGACCTTCGGATTGTTAGCTCGACAGCTAACCGACTGAGCTACGTCCACACTGTTGCGCAATGTGCAAATTTATCGAGTCATTCCTGTGACGTCACGGGAATGAACGGAAAGAGTCGAATAGGTCACGGACAATTACGAATGCTACGGGTAGACTTGGTGTCGCGTGATTTTATTCTTCGGACAATTGCCGAATGGATCCGATGCCATTTGGCACACTCGTCCCCATTCCGTAATCTACAAATTAACGCGTGGCGTGGAATGAGCCGATATGCCTCAAACTGAAAAGGGTTGTTGACGCCAGGCGTCAGGCGTAGATTTCACGCGGTGCATGCATGAATGACGCTTTTTATATAAATCGGTGATTTTGTGACAGAAAAGTGATGTAGGGAACACTGTAAGGATAATGTGGATCGCACTAAGGAACGAGGGAGACATGAGCATGTGCAGTGACGGCACGAGGGTGAGTTAGCCTTCGAATCATTACTGAACAAAATTTATGTTGCGTGTGAAATAGGCTTGAGTGCAAATTCCAGGCCAATTTCCATTAGCCCAAAATTTCTACATTAACCCATTTCATAATGTACTTTCGACGTTTTTGGTTTCCCGTTTTTGTGTGAAAAAAAAGTATTAAAATGCAAAAAAGAAAAACAACAAATGGTACTCACGTATTACACCTGACATGTACCTGCTATATTGGATTAGGTCCCTAACCCTAACCCCTAAACCCTAAACCCTGAGCCCTAACCCTAACCCCTTGAAATAATCCTAATAAATAGAATGCATTGACCGAACCACCGGACATGTACCTACTATATTGCATTAGGGCCCTAACCCTAGCCCTAACCCTAACCCCAATCCCTTGAATTAATCCTAATAAATAGAATGCACTGACCGAACCGGCACAAACACGACCCTAACCCTAACCCTAACCCCAATCCCTTGAATTAATCCTAATAAATAGAATGCACTGACCGAACCGGCACAAACACGACTGACGTGTCTAGTGTAATGCATTATTACCGCTTCGAAAAATAAAATACTAATAAAACACTTTTCTATGTAATGGTGCAAATTACTGAATGACAAAAATATATATGTAAATTTAAAAAATTACAAAATACAAAATACACAAAACATAACACCTCAGCAGCCCGCAATACAAATAAATATATGAGCGTATTAGTGAAAAAGAAAAATATTTCAAACTGGTGCTTGCAAAATATTAGCATCCGCGGTATACAACTACTGGAAACTCTCAACATCGTTGGGCTTATGCAATGACATAGCTCGTAGAAATGAAACACCAGTGAGCGGAGCTTAAACGCACTCGCTGAGCCAGACAACCGTGTTGCCATGCAGGCGTCATAGGGCATTGTATCGAGAACGTGCTTTCGAACAAAATCACATTACATTACGTAAAAGGGTATTATGACGTATTTTTAAAGTTTGTGGTGCTGTATTCTAAAGGTAGGCCAATATAGAATGGCCCTAGACCAGAAAAGATAGTGCACCCAAAGGGGCGCACAATTATCACATTCATCGTACCAAATTTGTGACAAGAAATATAAAGGTCCAGAAATTAAATATATCTAATCTCGGAGTACTGTATGCTGCACCATTTCTTCAGGACCCACATATTTCCTGTAAGAACCTTTGAACTTACAAAATTGGAAGGGATGGCTTTCGATACAGATCACAGAGATTGATTATCATTAACTGAACATTGATTGATTATTGATAAATATCGGTTAAGTAACTGAGCAAATATGCCAAAAAGAAACTAACATATTCCACATGACTGCTGAGTGTCGCAAGTTTATACATGGATTCATAACAACAGTATCCTGAACATAATTTAGAAGCAGTCCACGAATAAAACCTAAACTGTATATTGTGTGAGTACATTAAAACTACATTACATCACTATAGTTTATGTGCAAAATCATTGATGACACAATTTTCAAATCAATCATCATTAATAATATTTTGTATTAAAAATTGTCTGATCACATGACTATAAACCTCACTTTTTAAATCAATATTTTTAATGAAATCAGTCCTCAACGTTCTCAAGTAAAATTACATTAATGGAACACAGAATATTACGATGACTGAAGAAACATAAAAAATACCTTACATCAAGAAAAGGTCTGTTTGACTTTCCTGAATTATATCGTTACGTCCCACAGACTGCTGAATCCTTCCATATGTTACAGCTGCTGCATCTAGATTACAGTCTAGATCTATATTCACATAAATACAATATTTACCATTGTATATTTGTATTCAATATCTATGTAATAACGTATTCCATATTATGAAGTCCTACATACGAGAACAAAACAAATCTGCCAGCTGCCATTCCTTCCTGTCTGGGGTATATTCCCAGAAACAAAAACAAAACGTCAGCGAAAACCAATTAAATAGATGCACATCTATTTCTTTAAACATCCAGGATCACATAGTCATTTTCTCTAGGGGTTCGTAAAGATCAACCACCCGTTGAACCTCGTTTTTATGCGCTCGGCTTTTTATAACGCGCAAATTGTGTGCCATAAAGCTCCATACAGCGCAGATATTGAAAACATCAAAGGAAATCAGGCAGCGCTCAATCGAATGTTGTGTGCAGTTTTACCCACGTGGGCAAGGAAACACGATGATGCAATGATGATGAAACGAAAAACAGGACGTCTAACAGTGACGATCTTGTACAACACGTATTGGTTAAACATAAAGAGTTTGTCAATATAAAAATAATATACTTACTGATACATAGAGCAGCCAGTAGACTGACCGCTGTGTCCGGCGGTCCGCAATCTGGAAAAGCTGGTTGAAGGATGTAGTTTGCAAAAGTCATTGCCGTAATGGCATTGCCGGTTGGAATGATAATAACTATGGCAACCCATAGATAAAGAAATGCCGGCATGTCACCGAATGCCTCAAAGATATAAGAATAATCAGCTCCAGACTTCAAAATGCTTGTTCCAAGTTCGGCATAACAAATGGCACCGATCAGGCAAATAACACCACACAGTCCCCAAATGATGAGTGAACTGCCGAGAGATCCTGCTTCCAGTAACACCCCCTTTGGAGACACGAATATCCCACTGCCGATGATAATTCCAACAATAATAGCCACTCCATTAAAAAGTCCCAGTTGTTTTTTAAGTTGAACGCCTTGGTTGGTACCATTCTCAACTTCGACTTTAGGTTCCTCGTCTATGACTTCGTATTCGTCACCCATGTTGATGGTACTACAGAAGTGGCGATCGTTCACTGCTATCTCACGTTACCGGTTTCGCTGATAAACAGACGCACGTTGGTTACTGTTATGACAATGAAGCCGTGCCGACTGTGACCACCCCGCTCTGTCCCCCAGTCATATAGCCCCTCTCTGTTCCATTCACATCTGTTGTCTGACGCGGGAATGCCAGCATGCTTCCGGTTGTTTTGATCGTATACCAAATCACGTGACCACGGCTGAGGGCGTCCCTCTTTTCAGCGCGCGACATTTGACATTTGTTAATCCTCAAAAATCTTCCGAAACATAGTATTTTTCGTCATATTCATGCGCGTGGTCGTACCAGTAACAAATAATTTCTGTGCTTAATCATTACTCGACACACAACAAGTTAAATTATGTCCGAATATGTCAAAGGGTTTGTTAACCCGTTTAAATAACGGTAGTTTAGTTGAATCATAGTGAGTGACTATGGTTTTACGCCGCTTTTAGCAATAATTAAGCAATATCACGAAGGGGTGGGGGACACCAGAACTATGTTACATACATTGTACCTATTTGGGGAATCGACCGCCTCCGTGGTGTAGTTGTTAGAGCGTCCGCCCAGAGAGCGGAAGGTCGCGGGTTCGATCCCCGACCGCGTCATACCAAAAGACGTTAAAATAGGGTACTTGTTGGTCCCTGCCTGGCGCTCGGCATTAATGGGTACAACAAGGACTGGTCGGCTCGGAGTCAGTATAATGTGTCTGAGTGGGGTATTCATGCTTCACTGCGGCATGGTATCTCAGTGAGCTAGCACTATAAAACCAGCTTACGTCTGGGCTAGTACAAGCAGCCGCACATACACATACACACGCATGCACGTCGTCATATGAGCGAAATATTCTCAAGCACGACGTTAAACCCAATTTCACCTCACCTCACCTATTTGGGGAATCGAACCAGAGTCGGCGGCTTCTAACACTAGGCTATCCCGTCACCCATTTGAATCAGAACGAGTCCGGAGTTGGGAGAAAGGCCCAAAGTGCCGCTCGACGTTTATTTACGAAACAATAAGAGTGAGTGATTTTGTGATTTTGGTCTTATGTCGCTTTTTTTTTTACGAGATAGAATATAGTGGCCACGCTTTTACATTGAACTTTCTCGACACTTACTTATATAAATATATTCTTTTATTAATTATCAGAAAGAGATGATTGATAAGAATATTCTTATCGGGGTCTCCAAGAATAATCGCCCTGTCAGAGATATTGATGTCTTTATTTGTACTAGAATTATACCAGTTAGTGAAGCTAGTCAAAAGTGCAGTCAATTTATGACCCAAAAAAAGAAAATATGTTCTATTGTTTCACGTTCAGTTCACGTGCAAAAACTGCAAAAATCATTATCTGTGTGACCAATTCTAAACAGGAAAGAATTGGTTGTTAAAATTCAACTTAAAAGTTTAGATTGGAAATGTCGTAGTTTGTTTTCTGCAGTACATAACTGATTAATTTTAAAGGAGCTGGAAAGATTATCTTCAGCTACAGGCATATTCAATTTTATTTCCCATTTATTACTAAGTTCAAAGAGATTATTTTGTACATCTTCACATATCTGGCGGTAAATAAACTTAGCATCTTAATGGAAATCAAGTTATTGATTAGACTTTTTGAGACTCCGAACATTCTTTGTGCTCATTTCTAAGATAGGTTCGCATCTTTTCTTATGCCGCTTCTAGCAATATCACGGCGGGGCACACTAAAAATGGGCTTCACACATTGTACCCATGTGGGGAATAGAACCCGGGTCTTCGGCGTGACAAGCGAACGCTTTAACCACTAGGCTACCCCACAGCTAGGCCCGTGGACAATGAGAGCGATGCTACTAGTGTTGTTTAGTTTTACACCGTTTTGTATCTATCAGTTTTTTAAGAAGCACCCTGTGAATTATGTTTTGGTGATTTTTGCATTTTTTAAGAATAATGCTGTTGCTTTCAACATGGTCATGCGTTCGTGGAGTGATCAACATAACCACCGATGTGCACACTTTGCGGATCAACACTGTCTAAACACTGGTTTTCGTTCACACCTCCCAAAATGTTATGAAATCAATTGTTAAATCCAGGTGTGAACAGTTTAATAAATGCCTCTTTTTCCTGATAGTTTCCCTGTATAAACACAGACATTGAAATTGCCCTTTTCCTACAAGAAGACAATCATCATTTTGACTGACTGACTTTGTTTGGTTTTACGCCGGTTTTAGCAATATTCCAGCAACATCACGGCGGGGGACACCAGAAATGGGCTTCACACATTGTACCCATGTGGGTAATCGAACCCGGGTCTTCGGCGTGACGAGCCAACGCTTTAACCATTAGGCTACCCCACCGCCCCATCATCATTCTGCTTGCCCCGGAATGACACAAGGGACCATGAATTACCTAATGACTGAACGAGGCCATTTTTGGATTCGAAGTAGGTCGGCAGTGAATCACCCACTTTTGAAGCATAAATCGGTTCATGGAGGAAGTGGTCAAATGAAGAGGACGCAGTCATTGTGGCCCTGTCGCCTATGACGTCACAATTCGATGCACAGTTATAATATATATATATATATAGACGTCACTGAAACTTATCATCATGGGTTCGAATCCTAGATCTCCGGTTACGCTTCTAGTTACGTCTCCCCACATGGGTACAATGTGTGAAGCCCATTTCTGGTGTCCCCCGCCGTGATGTTGCTGGAATATTGCTAAAAGCGGCGTAAAACCAAACTCAGTCAGTCAGTCTAGTTACGTCATTACCGTACAATGTCTGTGGGTTCCACCAAAGTGAGACCTGCAGCATTTAGGGACTTCCTGTAACATCAAGCTGACACGCCCTGGTGGAACTGAAATACTATTCAGTTCACTCACTCACTCACTCACTCAACATATTCAGAAGAGGAAGTGGTAAAGATGTGTACACTGATTTAGTTTAGAAACATTCACTATAGTGTTGGTTATGATAATGAGGAAATGGCATTTATACGAATCAATGCAGATTTAACGAGTATTAACGCACGTTGCTGGTCAATAGGTTTAATTTAACAAAGTCATGGAAACCATTTCACACGTCTAAAGGCCTGTTTACACGGCGAAAATATACACATGTGCAAATTTGCATACATGAGTAAATCTACATAGGGTGTGCAATTTGCTAGGGTGTGCAATTTGATGTGCGTTCATACGAACTTTAAGTTCTTTAAGCAAAGTGGTAGTAAATATTGATAATAGTTCATTTCTGCCCTAGCAATGGATGGAGTAAGATTTGAGATGTCAAGAAAGTATAGGCATTTCCCGGTGATCAATAGTCAGACACCCCACAAGTTACACAGTAGAGTTGGGGTGGACCAAGCGCTCACCTACATTGATAATGGAACAGTCCTAAATAGGCCTAAATGGCCTATCTCTTGCACAATAAGATCAAACTCCCATAGGTCAGCCTTGACTATTAAAGTTTAATTCCTTTTAATTGATCTACCCACATGATATTAAGAGTCTTCTTGTGCATATAGTTGATAGTGTGAGTAATTGATCAATAAAAAATGAGATAAAAAAATTTGAGACAGACTTCTCAACTCAGGTTTTCCAAAATGTCTGTACTGCTCAATAATGGCAGGTTTGCAGAAAGTTCATCACATCGCAGAGAGGCACGATTCAGATGCTCTTTGCTTCTTCAGCACCCCACGCTTGTCGTACGAGGTGACTAACGGGATCGGGTTGTCAGACTCGCCCACTTGGTTGACACATGTCATCGTATCCCAACTGCGTAGATCGATGCTCATGCTGTTGATCACTGGATTGTCTGGCCCAGGCTCGATTAATTACAGACCACACCATATAGCTGTAATATTGCTGGTAAACACCATAAACTCCACAATTCGATAAATATGCAAATGAGGGCATCAAGCCGGAACTGCTCTTCATTTGCTCCATACACCGAACAGATACCTCTTTGAATAACGTTCTATATACAGCCCAGATAAGGTTTCCGATCGTTTGCAATTTCATATAAAAAAACAACATGCATGGGTGCAAATCATTCTAATCACCCCCAGGCAATGTATTTCACACTAAATGGCTGATAATTAGACAAAAATGCAATCAGCTGATCAGAGGGAGAAAGCCATATGTTTAGAGAGAGGTGGAACCGGTAGGGAGGAGCCAGAATTTGCAGGGCGTAGTTCCGGTTCTTACGTCCCCGAAACCTGTGTTTATGGGTTCGAATCCCGGACTCGCTGTGAATATGCTTGTAGGTCTGTCAGCACCATGCCCGTCTAGAGGTAAATGTCTATACACTCTGTCACTTCCGGCTATCCTCAAACTGCAACCTGAGAAACTGTGAAATACGGTATGCCCCAGTTGCATTAAACCAAACGCACTCACTCACTCTGCTGTAGAGTGTATATAGACGCAGTAGACACTACTGCCATGCAAAAAAATTAACGTGCACCTTTTCTTACTAAAAACCAAGCAATTACAGCAAGCATCACCCTCTCGTATAGCCTCGTACCCGTTAAGATCCGGGTTAGAATTGATCTTCAGTAACCCATGCTTGTCGTAAGTTGCGATTAGCCTAAAATCACGGTTTGTCGACAAAAGTTGACCCTGTTTTGACAGAACGTGAAATGATTGATTAAAACAATTGAATAATGTCTTGAATAGATAAACAATTAGATAGTTTGACCGTGAATCTTAATGTGGGCAATATGGACTAGAATTGATCATCAGTACCCCATGTTTGTCGTAAGAGGCGACTAAAGGGATCGGGTGATCAGACTCACTCACTCACTCACCAATTTCCGGCGTCAAATGATATTGCTGGAATATTTCTTTCAGCAGTGTAAAATCCAACTCACCCTATTACCCGTAAAGATCACCTTCATTCTGTTGTAAACCACTCGCGTGCTTGGATAAATTCCTCTATAAAGCAGAGTAGAATCTGCCATTTGCTGTGTGACATCACGGATGGTCTATGATTATATATATTTTTTAGAACATAGAGAAAATATTCAGGCTTATAATTATGGTTTTATAACTTGATTACCACAGAATTCCTGTTTCATCATTAAGCTTGTGGGTGACACCGACAAGGATTGACTCACTATTAATCCCTGAATTAAATAATATTTTGAGAAACAAAAAACTCGATTTACATTGACAATGAGCCACAGTGAACTCAGAGAATAGTCCTGCTTCATTAGGGCTTTTGCAGAAAAGGTTGGATGGAAGGGAAAATAATGTGGTTCAATGACTGTGAGACACATTTAGTCAAGGATGGTCACCCTTTTTGAACACAGAGACAGATTAGTCAAGGATGGTCACCCTTTTTGTACACAGGTTAACTGATCGGTTGTAACAAGGCGGACCACTATGGCGATGTCTTTTTATTTTCAACCTTATCGACTACACCAATTAGAGCTGAATAGGGTTGCAAATATCCGATCCAGTAACACGTCATACGTGCATGCTTATTTATATTGAAGTGAGAATGGCATTACCATACTTTTAGCAATATTCCAGCAATATCAGAAAAGGGCTTCACAGATTGTGGGGAATCGAACTGGGGTCTCCGGCGGGACGAGCGAACGCTTAAACCACTCCGTTATCCCATGGATGTATTCTTTCATTTGGTACGCAGTTTTGGATGAGATATTAACACAAAACAGGTCGAAATTTAGGCGTCCAGCTATTGTAAAGAGTTAACGATATCACCTGTTCAACGATTTTTCAGTTCACCTCCTGACATTATCTATTAATACGTAAGTTAATATAGAAAACGCTACATTACATGTCTCCTACGTCAAACAAATTGAATATCTTATTGTTCGGTGATTTACGTGATTCAAGGCGATATATGTCTCCTCGATTGCAAGACCCCTTACATCCAAGGTTCCGTTACGATTTACGAGGCGATTTCTGTGTCCTTTTATTTGTTACAGTAGAAGCATGGGTGACGCAGAGGAGATACTTGATTCCATTTAGTGAGACACGATCACTTCTAGGTGGCCATACGTGTACGTTACCACGCACATGCTACCTCAAGCTCCAGATGGTGTTTTAACTGATACAAATATTAATCTTTTTGCATTTAAATCTTCTGCGTTGTCAGATTTAGGATGAAGATGTTTATCTGACTGGAAAGGGGATAATGTTATCGATAAAAGTTTCAGTTATGTTTTTCTCTGAATTACGTGTTTACTGATGAAATGATAGGAGGGTAGTCTCTCTAAACGTCACTACATTATTTGTTTGCCCCATCTATCCGATTATTTACAGACCGCCGCCATACAGCTGAATATTGCTGAGTGCGGCGTAAAACTAAACTCACTCACACTTAATGTGGACAACACGCACACCTGTTTGGCATCAGTCTAACGCACAGTGAACCCTGCCAACACCGGCACCTGTCTAACTCCTCCAGGCACGCTAGAACATTGCTGAATATAGAATAATTATCTGTCATCAACATTGTTTTAATTTGTTGCACAATTACAAAAGATCAAACGCATTATAGAGATAAAGAAGTGTAAATGGCAGCCATGTTGGAAAATGATCGTCATTGTCTAATCCGGCACAATGTCTAAACCGTTATTTTATTTCTGTTCCGTGGGGTGCCGGTTTGGACAGGTTTCACTGTAAATAAGAAAAACTATATTTCGAAACATGCGACTATTTTGTCAGGATGGCACTTTTCTTCTTCACTATTATGTGGCTATTTCTACTCATAATTATACAATGAAAATGAAAATTGCTACTTTTGTATGAACCTATCAGAATAAAACTGGACAATATGGTAGATGGCGTGGTACATAATTTTTGTACAATTCTTGGGAGTGAATGAGTATGGTTTTACGCCACTTTAAGTAATATTCCAGGAAGATCACGGCGGACGACACACATTATTCCCATGTGGGGAATCAAATTGTCTCTTCGGCGTGACGAGCGAACGCTTTAACCAATAGGCTACCCCCGCCGTCCCCCCAACGACATGGACGACGATGTGCATAGGCATATATACTTGCTATTACGAGCAATGTATGTAGGGGTGGTGGGGTAGCCTAATGGTTAAAGCGTTCGCTCGTCACGCCGAAGGCCCGGGTTCGATTCTCCACGTGGGTGAAAATGTGTGAAGCCCATTTCTGGTGTGCCCCGCCGTGATTTTTCTGGAATATTGCTACAAGCGGCGTAAAACCAAACTCACTCACTCACAATTTATATAAAAGTATTAATATATGCCCCCAAAGCAGTGATAATATATTTCTCCAAAGAAAGTACTTGTCCAAAATATAGTTTTTTCGAAATATCGAGATATCTTTAGACACAAATATGCAATCTGAATGTTGTTGAACTATGAACTATTTATACAAAGACATTAATATCAATGGCCATGTCAATATTTACAGCCACCCATTCAGTAGGCGTGTGTGTTAAAGAGAAGGGTACATCTTACTGACCACTTGATGCGTATGGACAGAATATCATATGTCTTGACACAATCCAAGTTGTGTGGACACAAGTTATGAACACAACGTTTACGATGGTTGTTTCCGCTCAGATCCTTAAGCACTTTGTGTTACTGAGATGTATAATTCATTTTAACATGATGTTAACACGGTTAGTACTTCAAATTAAACTATTGGGGTTAAGTATGTTTGAGCTTAACTCCAGGCCACTCCAAAAATGGCCTTTGAACGGTGACTTAATAACGCTCTGTTTTACCTCCTCATTCACAGTCATGTAAATTTCACACCTCCTGTCCAAAGTGATCTTTAAGCAGATTAAGATCCTGTTCGTTTTCTACTATAATATGAGTGTCATTTCCATTGGCCAAAATGCTTACATTCAGGATCAGACTTACTCCCCTTACTGCAGAGCTGATTACATGAATATAGTTTATATAAAGGTTAAAAAGTAATGGTGTCAGGATACATCCTTGTCGCAGGCCACTCTGGTGTGTGACCATTTCTGGAGTGTGACTACACCAATATATTGATTTGATGACCATATGTTGGTTTCTTCACAATGCCAGGTTCTGGTTATGCTTATGAGTGATATGATGTGATCGATGCAGATTTTGTGGGTGTTCATATCAGCCTCTGCCAAGCTAATCCCACACATGGGTTCACATCCATAACGCAGAACTCCCAAAACGCAGAACACCTAATATGTAGAATGACAATGCTCACATGATTCGATATCCGTTGACCTTAATGACCACTGCAGAACGTTTTATGTTGTGAGATCTGGCCCTGATTTCTCGAAACAAACTTAGGTTTTACTCAAATTTCAAACTGAGTTTGACAATTTGAAACAGCTGAATTTTTAACTCGACTGCATCTTTTAAATAAAAAAATCCCAAACAACTTAAGTAATCTATCCACCAAAGTCAAATTGTCTACTATTTTTCAGTTTAATATTGATTTCAGTTTATTCTGGGAAATGCATTTTCCTGTGTTTTCTCAAATTTGAGTAAAAACTCTGACTTAGGTCAAAACTCAGACTTTGTTTGTTTCGAGAAATCGGGGCCTGGGCTCAAAAGAATAAGTAAATACACCCGGTGAGGAGTGACCGACATTATCATGATAGAAAATGGCTTTGTTACATTGCATTGGAAGTGAACACGATCTCTTCTTCGTCTATCAGGGATAGTTCCCCACACCGAGAAATTTCCTCCACCGAATCGGTCGAATTCGCTAACGCTAATTAATTCGCTGAATTAGATCCATCCATCTCTGTTAATTAATCATGAAGACACTGTACAAACCAGGTTAATATTTTAATCTGTATATATTCTTCCCGACAGTTAAGGTTCATACATTGGTTTGTGTATATATGTGCTTGTTGCTTATAATTCTTTTAATAATACTGTAGATATGTAGCATTATATACTGTATATATTTAACGAATTTGTTATCGTACAAATTCGTGCCTGTGTACACAATCACATAAGTGAATAGAAAACGACTATATTCAAGCAAACCCGTGCCTTTTGTTATTTTACATAAGATTATTCTTATTCCACGGGATATCTTTAAGTAGAATTTAGAAACGGTAGTATGAATATAAACAGGATTGAATCATGGTAATTCCTGTTATTGGTGAAGTAGAACAAACAAATTTACATCCGAGTAATTCGAATTGTTTGGGCGAGACAAAGAGTGAATATGTTATATTGTCGTATGAATCTTCGTGCTACATTCATTCTTTTAAAGATTATCGTGGTATTCCATTCCTAATTGACCTCGATATTGTATTTGATTTTTATGTAGAAGTTTTTGTGTTGATGTTGCTTTAGGCTCACATGTTTTAATTATAACATGTCTGGTTTTGCTGTTACAGCTGAAAAATCTCCAGAATATCCAGTGAGGTGAGGTGAAATTGGGTTTTACGTCGTGCTTGAGAATATTTCGCTCATATGACGACGAGCATGCGTGTGTATGTGTATGTGCGGCTGATTGTACTAGCCCAGACTTAAGCTGGTTTTATAGTGCTAGCCCACTGAGATACCATGCCGCAGTGAAGCACGAATACCCCACTCAGACACATTATACTGACTCCGAGCCGACCAGTCCTTGTTGTACCCACTAATGCCGAGCGCCAGGCAGGGACCAACAAGTACCATATTTTAACGTCTTTTGGTATGACGCGGTCGGGGATCGAACCCGCGACCTTCCGCTCTCTGGGCGGACTCTCTAACCAGAATCTCCAGTAGCCATATATAGTCTCACTATTGGGATGTATACATTTTGATTACTGTATCTAGTGATCATGTTCAGCGTCGTTCTTGAATCATTGGATCCACAAAGCTGTGCTTTAAAACCCGTGAAGATCCGGGTTAGAAATGCTCTTCAGTAACCCATGCTTGTCGTAAGAGGCGACTAACGGAATCGGGTGGTCAGGCTCGCTGACTTGGTTGACACAAGTCATTGTATCCCACTTGCGTAGATGCTCATGCTATCGATCACTGGATTGTCTGGTCCAGACTCGATTATGTATAGACCGCCGCCACAGAGCTGGAATATTGCTGAGTGCAGCGTGAAACAACATGCATGGGTATGTTGTAATGGCAGGAATCACAAAAGATGCCAATGACAAAACAAAATGAACGGCGTTATGTGGAACTGTATCTGGTCTGTAAAAAATAAAACAACAGCCTAGTCCTCTTTACTACATAAAACTAGACAAGACAAGAGTATATTCTTCCCCACTCACTGTGAGTCAAGAAGGGGCGGTGGGGTAGCATAGAGGTTAAAGCGTTGGCTCGTCACGCCGAAGACCCGGGTTCGATTCCCCACATGGGTACAATGTGTTAAGCCCATTTCTGGTGTCCCCCGCCGTGATATTGCTGGAATATTGCTAAAAGCGGCGTAAAACTAAACTCAGTCAGTCAGTGAGTCAAGAACATGTCGTGAGCTTTTTATGCTTAGCGATTTGACGTGTGATTTTACTGATCTTCAGGCGACTGTAGAGTAGAATCTTGTTGACACACCTGGTGATATATGTATGTGATATAAGTACATTCAGGATACACACGTGACTGCAATAATCTAGCGAAATTATTGATTTCCTAATGATCTCGATATTATCCACAAATTATGTTGTTATGAACTCAGGCTGCGTGGCATCGTTGAGTGAACAGGGTGAACCTGACATTTACAACGTTATTCCTTGTGACGTCATTGCAATTGTGATGTAATTCAGCATGACGTATATAGAGGATACTAAACTCGCTTCCGTGTAATACAGTTTTTATATTAAACGAGTTGATGATTTGGTATCTAACGAGCGAAAGCGAGTTTGATACTAAATCTTTCACGAGTTAATAAAACTGGTATTTCATGGAAACGAGTTTAGTATTCTGTTTATTACTCTCCACCATAAATTGATAGAAACTGCCTACAGTGTGATGACTCTAAGCTTTCCACGAGTCAAGCAAGGTCTAATAACTATAAACCATTATGACATCACACGACTAGCGATTGCCGTAAAAATATTACACTGTAGTATCTTCCACGGTCGAGTAATAAACAATGTTGTCTGCATGGCGTCAACAGTGTTGCTTGTATTATTTTCAACAGTGGTATTTTAACTTCCAGTCAACAATGCTGTAGAGCGCGTGAAATCATTGTACTTCAACCAAAACTCAAGATATTTTTTTAAATTTGAAAATATTAAATCATATACACCCATATGGATAATATTCATATAACCCATAAGGATAATAGTTTGGCTGGCGTTCTAATATTATCCTAACCTCAATAGTTCAAACACCGGTACAGATATTCAGCTTGAAAAAGTTGGAATTCTCTGGTTTAAGGTCGACTGAGTAACGTCAAATACCATAAAATAGATCGTTTCAGGTAACATTCACTTTTGGATCGTACCTGAATGCAGGGATACTATAGTCTCCCTGCTGAATGACATAAAATTCGTTTTAGTAGTGACAAAGTTTGAAAATAAAAACATAGACAAGTGCGATTCGATCCTGATTCTTTTCACCGAGCGTCCTGTGAAGGCAATACAGTGCCTGTCAAGTTACCCGATAGGTGTCGCTGTATCACTTCCGCTAAAATCACGTGAAAATATCATAACAAGTGTTTCTCACCTGTTAATGAAAGGGAAGTTTTATCTGATCGACGGTGGTGGGTTTTTTAATTGATTTAACTATTCCGATCAAAGGTTCCAAAATGATTACTCTGAATACCATGTTTTGTTTCAGAAGCGGGACACACTGTCCAGGTAAAAACCGAAAACTTTCTGAAAGCAAATCGGGATAGATTCGTCATTCCTTTGCGCAAGTCAGACTCGTTCAATCAATGGTGGTTAATGAGGAAGTGATAAAACTTCCATAATTTGGCTTTTGTTCTTGCTCTGAATCATCATACTATGTCTGCAGAATCTTGAATATTTACTGCGGGATTGAATCAACCAGTGGCTGTGAAAATGAGTCACGACTCACCCTAAACTATTTACCTTATTATAGTTCGTGGTAGGTTAGTCAGATGGCCAGATGATTACTGGCCAGGTCACCAGAGTCTGACCTGTTAGTCATGTAATGACAGACAGGTCAATGTGCAGTAATTGTACTCAAATATGAGGGGGTGATTTCTCCAATGACCACTTATAAATCTACTTCAAATAAAGATATGAGTATGCCATTCATTATGTTCATATGAAACAAACAAGGTTGAATATATATCTTGTTATATATTTTTGTAAATTGCAGAGTTTTATGTGATGCAGATGTGTGTACATGTATACAGTATGCACAAATGTATGGAACTGACACACAAAAATATGTATTGTCCCAAGCAATACACAATAATATTCATTGTACCAAACTCAAGAAATATAAAGCTCCTGTTATTAAAGTGCTTATTTATTCTTACAATGCAGTACACTACACCATTTCATCACTCTACAGGACTGTCTTATTTCCTTTAATTTTGTATCCTTGGATTCCTAATTTTGTATTTCAAGGTAAAACCCAGAAGGTGGTTAGGAAAGTAATGTCTTCACAACAGGTTTTGGAAAATGGGAGAGGAATTAAAGCTTTTGCCTCTGATTTAACTGTTGATTTCTAACAGGATGTCATCCATAATTTTCATTCAGAAATCCCGCTATTTGCTGTAAATGTTCAATACTGATCAGTTTCATTGTCATTTTAGAACTTGATAATTAATATTAAAGGTGGAATACCATATAATCATGATAATATGTACTTGCAATATCTACCCTGATATACTTAGAATGTGTTTTGGAAAGTGATGTTTAATAATTTGAATATTTAGTGTTTAGTTATTGTTACCATTCTGGGGCCGGTGGGGTAGCCTAGTGGTTAAAGCGTTGTCTCGTCACGCCGAAGACCCGGGTTCGAATCCCCACATGGGTACAATGTGTGAAGCCAATTTCTGGTGTCCCCCGCCGTGATGTTGCTGGAATATTGCTAAAAGCGGCGTAAAAACAAACTCAGTCAGTCAGTGTTACCATTCTGTGATGTGGAAATTGCACTTTTCTACATTCAAGAATTATCGAAACCTTCACCCGTAGTCCCCAGTTGTGACATGGAGATCAGCTGGTCCTTTCATGTCAGTGTTCATCACTGTAAACAAGAAACAATTGATGAGATAGGAAACCTTCATCCATTTATCAATGACATATAATTTATCATGTTTATAATCATAATAATGTAATCAGCAAAGGCCAACATGTCATTATATGTGGTCAAAGTCCAACCATGATTGCTGAGTCCGGTAGCCACTCTGTTGATGATGATGATTTGGAGATTTAGCATGGGCGTATTTTGGCTCTATGTTATTAAAGGATGCAGTCAATGGCTGGAGTAAATCTGGCCCAGCAGACTGTTGTGTCTTTAAAGCACTAAACTATCCAAACAAAGCTTGTTGGTGTTTTTCCAAGTCTTCACTGTCAGCAATCAATGTATGTACAAATATATAACGGACATGAAACTAGACAGTAAGTCAATTATAGCCTTGGTTGTTTCAAGGGTATGGCAGGTTTGGAGAAAGCCTTGATTACTAATGGGAGGTTATTGTGACAGTTTGTTTCTGTGTGACTTACTAATCTGGTACAACAACAATCTACTCCATCGTGTTTGTTTATCTGAAAGCATCATTTCAACAGCAACACACAAGCACATGTCTGCTTCATTAATTAACACTTAATTTAGTTCAGTTCTGTAGTAACAACAAGGCTTGGATTTACAGTAGCTTAACTGTTTGATTTAAAGACGGTTAAGAAAGCTGGGCATACTTTGTTGATGGTACTGACAACTGGCAAGGGAAAATATTTTTGCTGTCTCAGCAGTAATTAACCAGTCTGGATATTTCCATATATTCAGTGTTGAGCATGAACTTTTGGCATTATATGGAAGGACAGTTGATGTCTACTCTTTTTAGAACAAATCTTAGTACGCTGATCATGCAAGTGGTAGTATAGACGATAACAGTGCAGCACTATTCCATTCAAGGTTAAGGATTTACATGCAGATGCAGAATGAAGTGCACATCTATACTTGTCAAGTGGTAAGATAAGTCCATTGTGTATTCCCTTGGTAAAAGCAGATAGTATACTTGCCAGATGTTGAATGTATTTTCTTTCCTCACATGTCTGATGCGCCTCTCTTAAAATACCATTAAATGACATTATATTGTAAATCATTATCAAACAACATTGATTAGACAACATTGAACAATTGAGTTCTATTGATATGCAACTGCTTTATTAGACAACATTGAACAATGGGAGAGTTCTATGGATATGCAGCTGCTTTGTTATTAATGTGAGCAACGTTTTGTGCTTGATAACAGTGTTAGTAGCTACACCAAAATGTCGCTCATGTTAGGTGAGGTGCAGTGAAGCATGAATACCCCACTCAGACACATTATACTGACTCCGAGCCAACCAGTCCTTGTTGTACCTATTAATGCCGAGCGCCAGACAGGGACCAACAAGTACCATATTTTAACGTCTTTTGGTATGACGTGGTCGGGGATCGAACCCGCGGCCTTCCGCTGTCCAGGTCGCTCATGTTAACAATAAAGAAGTTGTATATCCATAGAACTCTCCCCTTGTTCATCACTGCGACTTGTACATGCCATTCAAAGACATTATTAGACAACATTTTTAAAATTTAATTAGTCATTAAAGTCCATTTTGGATTATTTGTTTATGCAGAGTAACTAGATTTTTGGAGAAACCACAACAGTCCCTCAAGATTTTCACTTGTCTCAGAATACTGACTCCTGTCCTAGAATAATATAGATGATGTCTGATGATTAAAAATATGGTAGGTTTTTAGCTTTTGAAACTGAATCATTGTGATGACAATACTGCTGATGTAGTAGTCATGGTAACTGGTGTCTTAAAAGTTTCAAAGTTACGTTAGTTTTTAAACCCTGTAGCAGTATGATCTTGTATGTTTACTTCTTGTTCTGATCCACATCAGCTCAACAGGGGGCAGTGGGGTAGCCTTGTGGTTAAAATGTTCGATTCCCCACATGGGTACAATGTGTGAAGCCCATTTCTGGTGTTCCCTGCCATGATATTGCTGGAATATTGCTGGAATATTGCTAAAAGCGGCTTAAAGGTAAACTCAGTCACTGTTTAACAGGCGTCAGGGTCGATGTATTGATCAGGTTTTCTAATAATTGATCTTGTTGCTAGGTTGGAAAGGTCCACTGTATTGTGCTTGTTCCAATAGTTTATCAGATAGTGAAATACTTGCAACAGCAGCAATAATATGCTACTAGTCACTGAGAATGTTCATCTTACTTATCCTCAGCACAATTTATCACCTTCAAACAAGAATTATTTTCAAAGGCTACGTCAGTGATTGGATGCAATATGGAAAATGAAGTTGTACTTGTGGTATCTTGAATCAATGCCTGCAGTGAATAAATATCTTACCCTTGTCTTAACATCATTGTTTTATGTTTTGCAGAACATGATTCAACTGTCACAGCTTGAAAAGAAGAAATGAATATGTGTCTAACCACGAAAGACTCCATTCTGTTGATCTCTCAGAGGCTGCATATTCACTAAGTTGTGATCGTCACCGCATCAAGATGAATTCCTCAGGTAACCTTAGCAACCTGGACAGTGGAAGTGTTGGGATCAGTGCCACTGAAAGTTTCCACAATGACGGAACCGCAGTGTTATCGGTTCAGTTTGACCGGAAATCCTCCTTTCTGGCTCATGATCACAAGACCTCCACGCCAGGACGGACTGTGTCCAAGCCAATGAGTCTCGACATGTCCATGACGACTTATGCCTCTCTGAAGCCATCGGAAGCGCCGTCGGCCATATCTACCATCAGTGTTGGAGACGGGGACGATGATGTGAACACGACCTTGAGTTTCGAGGAATGTAGTGACCCACCAGGCTCACCTACGTTGCTGGACACGTCTGAAGGATCATCTCCAGCGATGTCCCCACCTCGCTCTGAACATCCGGGTGTTGAAGCAGACCTGCCCTGTTGACCCAAGTACCATTCCCGAGATTCGGGTGGAGGCGGAACCGGAGACACTTTACCCAGAAGACATCAGGGTGCCCATCCAGGGATATGAGGTCATGGAAGAGAGAGCCAAGTTCACTGTGAGTCATTTTAGAAAATGAATTTGAAAAGTCAGAGCTCCAGATAATCTTTTGAGCCATGGGGTAGCCAAATGGTTAAAGTGTTTTCTCGTCAAGTCGAAGACCCCCAGGTTTGAATCCCAACATGGGTACAATGTGTGAAGCCCATTTCTGGTGTCCCCCGCCGTAATATTGATTGAATATTGCTAAATGCGCCGTAAAACCATATTATTCTTCAGTATTGTCTCTATCACAGTATCATTCTTCAGTATTGGCTCCATTAAAGTATCATTCTTCAGTATTAGCTCCATCACCAGAATTATTCTTTAGTATTAGCTCCATCACAGTAATATTCATCAGTATTGGCTCCATCACCAGAATTATTCTTTAGTATTATTCTTCAGTATTGGCTCCATCACCTGTGTTATTCTCCAGTATTGGCTCCATCACCAGTATTATTCTTTAGTAATATTCATCAGTATTGGCTCCATCACCAGTATTATTCTTCAGTAATATTCATCAGTATTGGCTCCATCACCAGTATTATTCATCAGTATTGGCTCTATCACCAGTATTATTCTTCAGTATTATTCTTCAGTATTGGCTCCATCACCAGTATTATTCTTCAGTAATATTCATCAGTATTGGCTCCATCACCAGTATTATTCATCAGTATTGGCTCTATCACCAGTATTATTCTTCAGTAATATTCATCAGTATTATCCATCACCAGTATTATTCTTATTGGCATCACCAGTATTATTCTTCAGTAATATTCATCAGTATTGGCTCCATCACCAGTATTATTCATCAGTATTGGCTCTATCACCAGTATTATTCTTCAGTAATATTCATCAGTATTGGCTCCATCACCAGTATTATTCATCAGTATTGGCTCCATCACCAGTATTATTCTTCAGTAATATTCATCGGTCATCACCAGTATTATTCATCAGTATTGGCTCTATCACCAGTATTATTCTTCAGTAATATTCATCAGTATTGGCTCCATCACCAGTATTATTCATCAGTATTGGCTCCATCACCAGTATTATTCTTCAGTAATATTCATCAGTATTGGCTCCATCACCAGTATTATTCATCAGTATTGGCTCTATCACCAGTATTATTCTTCAGTAATATTCATCAGTATTGGCTCCATCACCAGGTCTTCATCAGTAATCATATTCATCAGTATTGGCTCCATCACCAGTATTATTCATCAGTCTCTATCACCAGTATTATTCTTCAGTAATATTCATCAGTATTGGCTCCATCACCAGTATTATTCATCAGTATTGGCTCCATCACCAGTATTATTCTTCAGTAATATTCATCAGTTTTGGCTCCATCACCAGTATTATTCATCAGTATTGGCTCTATCACCAGTATTATTCTTCAGTAATATTCATCAGTATTGGCTCCATCACCAGTATTATTTTTCAGTAATATTCATCAGTATTGGCTCTATAACTAGTATTATTCTTCAGTAATATTCATCAGTATTGGCTCCATCACCAGTATTATTCATCAGTATTGGCTCCATCACCAGTATTATTCTTCAGTAATATTCATCAGTATTGGCTCCATCACCAGGTTTATTCATCAGTAATGGCTCCATCACAAGTATTATTCTTCAGTAATATTCTCCAGTATTGGCTCAGGGGCTCAATTTTTTTTTAAAAGCCACATTAAGTGACTTTAAGAAAGTAACTTGTCCTGACTAATTTTCCCCTTGCCCTGATTTTATGACATAATCATGATGATGTAATAATGAAAGAATAAATCAACATGGTATTTGATGTTAATGTTTACTGGATTATTTATTGAAAAGTGATAAATAGCAAAGAAAGATAACTCTACTTTACTAAATTTAATAGCTACATTTTGAGCAGATATGAAATTAAAACCAAGTTTATTTGCAGCTTGAAACCGTAAGTGGACATTACCTAGTACTAGTAGCCCACGGACAAGTAAGATACCATTATTTGATTGTCCGAAATGAAAATGACTTGTCCCGGGCGTCGGGCGATGGGATTTTGAACCCTGTGGCTCCATCACCAGTATTATTCATTTGTATTATTCATCAGTATTGGCTCCATCACCTGCATTATTCAGGAGTATTAGTATGTATTGAGAGGTTTGGGTAAATATATATAAGCAAGATAAGAGCATCATTTTACCATGTTTATATTTTTCTTTGTAGGTCTACAAGATACAGGTTGAAAAGTCAGATCATGAATCCTGGTTTGTCTTCCGCCGTTATACAGATTTCAGTCATCTGAATGAAAAAGTATGTTCATACTATACATGCTATTGCCATAGTATTTGTGGTATTAAGGACAATAGGGTAGCCTATTTGTTAAAGGGTTAAAGCGTTCGCCTGCCATACAGAAAACTGGGATTCACACATGGATACAATGTGTGAAGCCTATTTCTGGTTTCCACCATGGTGATAGTGCTGGCAGCGCGAAACCATGCTTATTCACTCAATCTTGGTATTACTGATGTGTAAATCACCCCTGTTTAACTAAAGCTATGTGATGGTGGTCTGTAAATAATCAAGTCTGGGCCAGATAATCCAGTGATCAGCAGCATGTACATTGATGGGATACGATGACGTGTGAACCAAGTCAGCGAGCCTGATCACCTGATCCCGTTAGTTGCCTCTTATGACAAGCATGGGTTGCACAACACCAATTCTAACCCGGACCTTCACAGGTCTTGTTATTAGAGCTAATTGGCCCATTTCCGGTGTCCCCCGCCGTGATGTTGCTGGAATATTGCTAAAAGTGTCGTAAAACCAAATTCAGTCAGTAGAGCTAATTGGTGAAGATAGGATTACAGACTGGCGTATCCAAACAGGGTTGATGATTGTTTAGAAGAGGGCTGCGATGAGTTTTTGCTTCCCGGTTACCTAACCAACAATTACCTATATCTTTACTCAAATATATATGTCAAAATGAAATGTGAACTTCCTCCAAGTTAATGGTGCATTTAGTCTCTCACTGATTCTACATCTAGGAGCTGTGGTCATGTGCTGGAGTGTATGTTGATACTAGTCTTTGATGGAGTTAGATAATCACCAGAGAAAATTGTTGAGCAGACATTTCTGGGGAGTATTAATATCTGTTAGGATCCTTAGAATAGATTGGGACTAGTTCAGATTTTCTGCCTTGGTACCTAATAGCTTAATACCTGATACCCGCAAAGGTCCGGGCTAGAATATCGATCTTCAGTAACCCATGCTTGTTGATCCTGTTTGTTGCCTCTTGCTACAAGCATTGGGTTGCACAACACCAATTCTAACCTGGATCTTCACAGGTGGAAATCAGTTAGAAACATGAACTTCTGCAACTTGTAGTGTAGCTACATGGTAGCCAGTTATTATATTGTTGTGGCTATTGTGTGTGGAGCACAGTGGTGTAGTGGTTAGCATGCTGGCCTCTGATGCCAAAGGCCTGGGTTCAAATCCCGGTGGAGACACCAAAATTTGTGACCTGGGTCTCATACTATGTTGTGTCCTTGGGCAAGGCACTTCGTCCACATTGCACTCAGTCCACCCAGCTGTTTAAAATGGGTACCTGAAAAGCGGATGTACGGACCTATACGGTTGCGCTTAGCGCTTAGTAGCAGCTTTGAAAGTACAATTCCGTCAGGGTAATAATGTAACGCCCAGATAACAGCATCGTGTTGGATTCTAGGCGCAAAAATTAACATTATTATTATTATTCAACAATATATCTTGTGACTAACCATGGGTTCCTACACAGGGCCTGTCTGTCCTGTGTACCCGAGTTCCATCCGTTACGTAACTGATAACTTTTTTTTATCAGTACTAGATAAAGGAAAACTTGTGTACCTAAGGTACTTATCTTTTTCTTTTTTTCAATTTAGTTGCTGAGCATGTTCCCAGGCATCAGACTTTCTCTTCCACCTAAACGCTGGTTTCGTAGTAACTATGAGCGGGAGTTCCTGGATGATCGGTTGCAAGGCTTGCAGGCTTTCCTCAACAACGTCACAGGGCACAGTGACATCTGCAACAGGTTGGGTCAATATGCAATCCCATTTTACTTTTGTGTGATCAGCTATTATCCAGTTGTTTGCTTTCAAATCGGTTCTTCTCTACTGTAGAATCCTAGCCATGTAACAACCATGTTGGAAACCCAAACTGCTTGTCACACTAATTAAAGTATTCCCTTGATACCTGTTACCATGGTTACCAATGTTTGACATAACCATGGAGGTGAGGTGAGGTGAAATTGGGTTGAACGTCGTGCTTGAGAATATTTTGCTCATATGACGACGTGCATGCATGTGTATGTGTATGTGCGGCTGCTTGTACTAGCCCAGACTGAAGCTGGTTTTATAGTGCTAGCCCACTGAGATACCATGCCGCAGTGAAGCATGAATACCCCACTCAGACACATTATACTGACTCCGAGCAGACCAGTCCTTGTTGTACCCATTAATGCCGAGCGCCAGACAGGGACCAACAAGTACCATATTTTAACGTCTTTTGGGGATCGAACCCGTGACCTTCATCTCTCCGGGCGGACGCTCTAACCACTACACCACGGAGGCGATCGTGACATAACCATGGATAAAACTAGACTCACTACAAGGACTACCTGGGATGTGGAAGACTGCTGGTAGTACCCACTGTCCATTTCATGCCCAAATAGTCATTACACTAGGGTATAGGTGGTACAATCAGATAATACACTGTAAATCACTGTGCAGAGTTGCCTCCCTTGGGCATGCAAGGAACCCCTGATCGTGGTCCGAATCCTATATCAGCTCCATGCTCATGGGTTTCACCAAAGTAGTAAATGTGTGATATCTGTATCGCTTCAGGCTTTCCTTCCACTTTCAGTTCACATGTTATGATATGACGAGAATACTGTTAAAAAATGGAGTCTCTCACTCACTCACTCACTCACTCACTCACTCACGCACTCACTCACTCACTCACTCACTCACTCACTCACTCACTCACTCACTCACTCTCACTCACTCACTCACGCCACTCACTCACTCACTATGTTAAATCCAATTTCATGTTACCTAGCTCAGCTCCTACTTTTGATAAAAGAGAGTATCATACTCCCTCTATAATAGATGAAGATAACACTCCTTCCTTCATTACTTGCAGCAAGCCAGTTCGGGAGTTTTTCTGTTTCGATGATCCTCCCGGGCCTCATGACAGTCTTGAAGAGAGTCGGGTAAGTTTCCTGCTGCCATAGTAACACTTTGCTCAACAATATTTAAACTACATGACAATGATCTCTAAAAAAGTAACTCTGAATCAATCCAGTGGTTAACATCATGAGCATCGATCTCCCCAGCTGGGATACGATGACATGCATCAACCGAGTCTGTGAGTCCGACCACTAGGGCTTCATCAAAAATCAAATCTGACACCTTAGTTTCGATTTTCGATAACTATTATCACTATTTCGATTCAATATTTGAATACTCATTTACATTATTTCCACACAGCCAGAACACAATTTTGATTCCAACTCGAGCAGTTTCGAATGCTGAAATAAGGCGAAACATGATTGGTTGACACTGGGCAAATTATCCAATGAGAATTGTTGTTAGTAGGCATCGGCAAGTTGATGATGGGTTTCACGCTAAAAAAAGCCGAGTCGGAGAGTTAAATGAAATCTGATCTTTTTACATGTATGAAGAATCGAATCGAGGGTCCAATATCGAGAATCGAATCGAATCAAGGTCTGGTTGAATCATTGCAGCCTTTCTGACCACCTGGGTGCCGTTGTACAAAACAACCTTAGCGCTAAGGCTACCTTAAGTCAATGTTAAGGTGTGGGAGTTTCGGTCACCTTAGCGCTAAGATCGTTTTGTACAACAGCACCCAGATCCAATTTGTCACCTGTTATGACAAGGATGGGTTGCTGAAGACCAGAGACCAATTTTAAAAAGATCATATCAGGAGCACCTGCCACTGAATAGCATCTTTTATGGTTGCTGATATTGTTTGCAATCGGCCTTGTATCATTGTGATGTACCATGTGAGGATTAGGGGTTAGAACAGTTATTCAGCAACTGATGCTGGCCGTGAGACTTGACAAAATCTGCGGTAATCCTCACATCTGGGAATCTTTTCTCATTATATCAAACACTGGATTGCCTGGTCCATACATGTAGCCATCATGCAGCTGGTATGTTGCCGGGAGAGGTGCTAAACAGCAAAGCCATTGTGATGCTCTTAGCACTCCATATGATAAGCAGTTCTGATGATAATCATCATCGTCATTATGTTCATTCTTCAATTCTTCTACCATTCATGAAGTACATGCATATACTTGCATATACATCTGTCAGTATTATGCATGAAACCAGAAGAGCATTTTGTGTTACATGCCATAAAGGAATATAAAAACCTTGATCTGCAAAAGAGAAAGACTCCACTAGTAGGACATTTGTTTTGCCCATACGCCAGAATCGTTTCAACATCCTTGCATGTTGTTGAGGTCCTTGAATGAAAACAAATCCTGTGTATCTTTCAGGCTCTATGTGAGAACCTGGAAGAGACAACGTACCATCTCCGACAGGTACTGGACGACAGAGACCGGGAGATCCTATTGCTGAGGGAGGAGTTGGACCTATACAAGTCTCAGGTCGCCATGCTGTCGAAACGTCTCCGGTAGGTCAAAGCCTCTGTGATGAAATCAAACAATATCTATGGCAGTCTGTTGGGGATGTCCCAGAGTACGCACCTGCTGTAATATTGTCATAAAGGTCATAGGTCATAGGTCAAAGGTTACAGGTCACCGTGCTGTCAAAACATCTCCAAAAGGTCATGTCAAGGTCAACATGGATTTGTTCAATGATGTCTCTGCATGAATTCATGCTGTATAATTGTCAGGTTTGGAAGATGTGATTTGTTATACTATCTGCAATTTCACAACACTCATGTTGGTAAGGAAAGGAACTATCTACATGTTTCTTACATGTGGTTGATGATTCTGTCATGGTGTGTTTCTGAATGGTGACTGAAAACACAGTAATTTGCCTCCTTGTTTACTCACGATATCATCAGTCAAGGGATATCATCAGTCAGGGATATCATCAGTCAGGGATATCATCAGTCAAGGGATATCATCAGTCAAGGATATAATCAGTCAGGGATATCATCAGTCAAGGGATATCATTAGTCAAGGGATATCATCAGTCAAGGGATATCATTAGTCATGGGATATCATCAGTCAAGGGGTATCATCAGTCTAGGGATATCAGCTTTCAAGGGATATCATCAGTCAAGGGATATCATCAGTCAAGGGATATCATTAGTCATGGGATATCATCAGTCAAGGGGTATCATCAGTCAAGGGATATCATTAGTCAAGGGATATCATTAGTCAAGGGATATCATTAGACAGGGATCATCAGTCAAGGGATATCATCAGTCAAGGGATATCATCAGTCAAGGGATATCATTAGTCAAGGGATATCATTAGTCAAGGGATATCATTAGACATGGGATATCATTAGTCAAGGGATATCATTAGTCAAGGGATATCCTGTTTGTGCAGCTTTCTCTGTTGTATTATTGCATTTTATCTTCTTGTTTATCAACAGGGATTACGATGACTGTACTTTCTCAACTGAGTCTTAGCAGGTGTGCGCACTTTATCTCCAATTTCTTGTGAGAAAAATACACAATAATGAGACTTAATGCATTTTGATTTCCACATTTGAAATGCCAGACAGAAATGGGTATTTTGTGTTTATCTGATGGATGTTATCTGCAGCTGGCGGGATTGTTTCAGGATCAACACTTGGACGAATCATACATCTACACGACAGAAGTACATGAATTTGAAAAATCCTTCTAGAAGACATACACCGACCACATCCAAGCAAACTCCAAGATATAACAGCTTAGTTGTCACAATGATGGAAAGATCTCGGTATCCACGATGACTCACTGGGTCGGTGGAGTCACGTGTGTTATGTGTGCTGAAGCAGAACCAGAACCAGTCAGCTTGAGGATACTAGATTCACAGCTTCTGGAATTTTGATCAACTGTTGTGTTGTGGAGTTTTGATCCACAGTGTCTGATGGAGTTTGGACCTTCAGTGGCTGGTGGAGTTTGGACCCTCAGTGGCTGCTGGAGTTTGGACCTTCAGTTGCTGTCGGAGTTTGGACCCTCCGTGGCTGCTGGAGTTCGGCTCCTCAGTGGCTGGTGAAGTTTGGACCCTCAGTGGCTGGTGGAGTTAGGATCCTCAGTGGCTGGTGGAGTTTGAATCCTCCGTGGCTGGTGGAGGTGGGATCCTCCGTGGCTGATGGAGTTTGAACCTTCAGTGGCTGGTGGAGTTTGGACCCTCAGTGGCTGGTGGAGTTTGAACCTTCAGTGGCTGGTGGAGTTTGTACCTTCAGTGGCTGGTGGAGTTTGGATCCTCAGTGCCTGGTGGAGTTTGGACCCTCAGTGGCTGGTGGAGTTTGGATCCTCAGTGGCTGCTGGAGTTTGGACCCTCAGTGGCTGGTGGAGTTTGGACCCTCAGTGGCTGGTGGAGTTTGGATCCTCAGTGGCTGGTGGAGTTTGGACCCTCAGTGGCTGGTGGAGTTTGGATCCTCAGTGGCTGGTGGAGTTTGGACCCTCAGTGGCTGCTGGAGTTTGGATCCTCAGTGGCTGCTGGAGTTTGGATCCTCAGTGGCTGCTGGAGTTTGGACCAGCTGTGTCTCGAGGAGTTAAGATCAGCATTCACTGGTGGAGTTTGGACCCTCAGTGGCTGGTGGAGTTTGGACCCTCAGTGGCTCGTGAAGTTTGGATCCTCAGTGGCTGGTTAAGTTTGGATCGTCAGTGGCTGCTGGAGTTTGGACCTTCAGTGGCAGATGGAGTTTTGATCCTCAGTGGCTGGTGGAGTTTGGACCCTCAGTGGCTGGTGAAGCTTGGATCCTCCGTGGCTGAGGCTGGAGTTTTTGGACCCTCAGTGGCTGTTGGAGCTTGGACCCTCCTCAGTGGCTGGTGGAGCTTGGACCCTCAGAGGCTGGTGGAGCTTGGTTCCTCCAGAGTGGGACCCTGGAGTTTGGACCCTCCTCAGTGGCTGCTGGAGTTTGGACCCTCAGTGGCTGGTGGAGTTTGGATCCTCAGTGGCTGGTGGAGTTTGAATCTCTGGTGGAGTTTAGGATCCTGCTGTGGCTGGTGGAGTTTGGATCCTCAGTTTGGACCCTCAGTGGCTGGTGGAGCTTGGACCCTCAGTGGCTGGTGGAGGTGGAGTGGCTGGTGGATCCTCACCCTCAGTGGCTGGTGGGAGTTTGGATCCTCAGTGGCTGTGGAGTTTGGACCCTGGCTTGTGGAGTTGGACCCTGGTGGCTGGTGGAGTTGGGATCCTCAGTGGCTGCTGGAGTTTGGACCCTCAGTGCCTGATGGAGTTTGGATCCTCTGTGGCTGCTGGAGTTTGGACCTTCAGTGGCTGGTGGAGTGTGGATCCTCTGTGGCTGGTGGAGTTTGGATCCTCAGTGGCTGGTAGAGTTTGGACCAGCTGTGTCTCGAGGAGTTAAGATCAGCATTCACTGGTGAAGTTTGGACCCTCAGTGGCTGGTGGAGTTTGGACCCTCAGTGGCTTGTGAAGTTTGAATTCCTCCTCGTGGCTGGTGGAGTTGGGATCCTCTGTGGCTGCTGGAGTTTGAACCTTCAGTGGCTGGTGGAGTTTGGATCCTCAGTGGCTGGTGGAGTTTGGACCCTCAGTGGCTGGTGGAGTTTGGACCCTCAGTGGCTGGTGGAGTTTGGATCCTCAGTGGCTGGTGGAGTTTGGACCTTCAGTGGCTGGTGGAGTTTGAACCTTCAGTGGCTGGTGGAGTTTGGATCCTCCGTGGCTGGTGGAGTTTGGACCCTCAGTGGCTGGTGGAGTTTGGACCCTCAGTGGCTGGTGGAGTTTGGATCCTCAGTGGCTGGTGGAGTTTGGACCCTCAGTGGCTGGTGGAGTTTGGATCCTCAGTGGCTGGTGGAGTTTGGACCTTCAGTGGCTGGTGGAGTGTGGATCCTCTGTGGCTGGTGGAGTTTGGATCCTCAGTGGCTGGTGGAGTTTGGACCCTCAGTGGCTGGTGGAGTTTGGATCCTCAGTGGCTGGTGGAGTTTGGACCCTCAGTGGCTGATGGAGTTTGGATCCTCTCAGTGGCTGGTGGAGTTTGGACCCTCAGTGGCTGGTGGAGTTTGGACCCTCAGTGGCTGGTGGAGTTTGGATCCTCAGTGGCTGGTGGAGTTTGGACCCTCAGTGGCTGATGGAGTTTGGATCCTCAGTGGCTGGTGGAGTTTGGACCTCAGTCAGTGGCTGCTGGAGTTTGGACCCTCAGTGGCTGGTGGAGTTTGGATCCTCTGTGGCTGCTGGAGTTTGGACCCTCAGTGGCTGCTGGAGTTTGGAGCTGGTGGAGTTTGGATCCTCAGTGGCTGCTGGAGGAGTTTGGACCCTCAGTGGCTGCTGGAGTTTGGACCCTCAGTGGCTGGTGGAGTTTGGATCCTCAGTGGCTGCTGGAGTTTGGACCTTCAGTGGCTGGTGGAGTTTGGATCCTCTGTGGCTGGTGGAGTTTGGATCCTCAGTGGCTGGTAGAGTTTGGACCAGCTGTGTCTCGAGGAGTTAAGATCAGCATTCACTGGTGAAGTTTGGACCCTCAGTGGCTGGTGGAGTTTGGACCCTCAGTGGCTCGTGAAGTTTGGATCCTCAGTGGCTGGTTAAGTTTGGATCCTCAGTGGCTGCTGGAGTTTGGACCCTCAGTGGCTGGTGGAGTTTTGATCCTCAGTGGCTGGTGGAGTTTGGACCCTCAGTGGCTGCTGGGATCCTCAGTGGCTGCTGGAGTTTGGACCCTCAGTGGCTGGTGGAGTTTGGACCCTCAGTGGCTGGTGGAGCTTGGATCCTCCGTGGTGGCTGCTGGAGTTTGGACCCTCTGTCAAGAGACCTGGTGGTGTGTCAAGCATAGTCTACTGCAGACAAGAGATATGATGGTATGTCTAGCATACAGCCTACTACAGAATAGAGACCAATGATATAGGCACGAATATAAAGCTCTATTTATTACCGAAGTCGTCAAGTTGAGGAAAATAAACCAAATCTACTTTCAAACTTAGGCTGGCTACCCACCTTGGAACGCAATGTCAATAAACATGACATCATAGCATTGTTTGTGTCAAAGTGATATTTCGCCCTGGGGCATCGTATGAAAAATATGACCCCCAATATTTTCGCCCTCGGTAATAATTTCCATTAAGCAACCTTCCAGTTGTGGGTGTATTGTATGGTGTTCTCTATCATATTTTGAGTACATTGTTCTAGAATTTCTAGGTGGTTGCCAGTGCCTTGATGCCAATATCTACAACAGTGAAGCTTTGTCATGATGGAAACAGTATCTCTTTTTCTACTCAAAAACTTACATCATCATGTGGTCAGGTTTGCCGACTTGGTCTGTGCATGTCATCGTCAGTGAGTGAGTGTAGTTTTACGCCGCACTCAGCAGTATTCCAGTTATATGGCAGCAGTTTGTAAATAATCGAGTCTTGACCAGGTAATCCAGTGATCAACAGCATGAGCATCAATCCACGCAATAGGGTTACAATGACATGTGCCAAGTCATCGAGAAGGTCCGTTAGTCGCCTCTTATGACAAGCATTGGTTACTGAAAATCAATTTTAAGCCAGATCTTTACGGGTTGCATGTCATCAGTATCCAAATGAAGTAGATTGATGCTCATATGTCCATCACTGGATTGTCTGGTCCAGACTTCCTTATTTGCAGACCGACATCATATGTGGAATATTGCTGAGTATGCAGAGATGCCATTCCATACGATTTTATTGTATTCATTATGAATAAAACAACACAATATACGCTAGCACGATAGCAGTAAAAATATACAATTTTTTAATAAAATACATTAAATCAAATTATCAAATAGCATACATACCATACACAATAAATTTCAACCACATTTTATTCAGTATCAAGCTTTATGTGGATACTTAATACTGATTTAGGCGAATACACTGTTAATAACAGGCTCTTAGAATATCTATATGTTTTTTATCAAATATGAAAACCCTTTGGAAAAATTAGAAAAATTAGTCATTTGGCATCAGTTTTTGACCAATAGGGCTAAATTAGGGTTGGCATCTCTGAGTGTGGCATTAAACAACAACCAACTACTCAAAGACAAATATGAAAATGTTCGTGTCCAAGTCTTGAGGTCAAACTGAGGTCATGTTTGTTTTGCAGGGAGGTGTCAGGCGTGAGGGACACGTCGGCTCTGATGTCGCCAATATCGAACGAGTTCTCCGTGGCTGAATGTGACATGGAGGTCAGCCTGGAGCCGGAAGCTGATCAGTCTCATCCCCTGCCCTCTAGTGACAGCAGGTACGGTCTTGTACTCTCATTGTACTCATACACATAGAATGCAAGATTTCAACTGAATAATTTTTGTTTAAAATAATTTTTAATGGTATTAGTCATCTGAAGTAAATTATTTTGGTAAGCCTATTTCATTGCATGGATTATTTTGTAAACTTGACCAAACTATTCTTATCTTTATTTTTCTGTTTTGATGTCATTTTTAATATTTCTCTTTCATTCCCATTTATACCATTCTCTTCTCACAGAGGTTACTTGTCATATCTTCCTACAAACATCTGTTCTAATACGGCCTTTTCATGGTGCAGGTCTTCAGGCCTCGTGATTGGTTGCAATCAGATTTAGTTGTGCAATCAGCGATGTTGTTTCAAAAGTGATCATTCGCAAGGTCTCGGTAATTTCCATATGCTTTGGGAAAACTAGAACCTCTTCCCCTGCACGATGCACAAACATTTCTTCTAGACAGAACTCAGTCATGTAATAGCGGATCACTGGCGCCTCCATCGCCCTTGTTGACAACGGGCAAGCTAGCCATTAAATGCCTTGTGTGTCACATCAACACAAGTCCCCGGCAGAGGAGGGATATTTGTGGCCCCACATTTGCTTGTATTAGTCTAGTTGGATCTAAGTCGATGTAACATGTGTTCTGATTGGATAGAGAGAAGGGAGATAATTCGTGTTGAGATTTTTAGCCGCTAGGGGATTTTAGGAGAACCGCGAATTAAGGCCTTTTTAGAACAGAGGTTCATAGGAAGATACGACAAGTAACCTGTGGGAAGAGAATGCATTTATACATGTTGATATAATGTTTCAGGAAGTTTTAGTCTGATGTGGTTAATTGTCAGATACTGTCAAAACTTTGTGTATCCCATTTTGTTTGGTCAAACAACACCAGGTTAGGCATATTCCTAAAAGTCAAAAACCCATGAAGATCCGGGTTAGAATTGGTCCTCAATTACCCATGCTTGTTGTGAGGGTGACTAACGGGATCGGGTGGTCAGGCTCGCTGACTTGGTTGACACGTCATCGTATCCCATTGCGTAGATCGATGCTCATGCTGTTGATCACTGGATTGTCTGACTTGATTCCAGACTCGATTATTTACAGCCTGCTGTCATATAGCTGGAATATTGCTGATTGTGGCATAAAACTAAACTCACTCACTCCTTAAAGTCAGCACCAGTCATAGTTGGGTTATTTAGACACCATTTGTATGTCAGTCAGTGTACCCAGTGGCATGGGTGGTCCAGCTGGCTAGGGCACTGTGCCCTGATTTTGTTTCTAAGTTTGCAGCTCAATACCCATGCTCAGTGCTGAGTGATGAATGTGTGAGATTTGCATCACTATGGGATTGCCTTACACATTTAAACTGACATGCCATGATACCATTGGAATACTATAAACAGCTTATACCCAAACTTACTCCCTTCCTGACTTTCACAGCTTACAAACTCAGGGGTGGAAATAACTTTAAAATTGATAGTGTACTCCAGTACAGTGGCACATGTAAAGTCACTTGCCCTGATAATTTTTTCCACTATACTGCCCGTTTTCTTGCTGATTTTTTAAATAAACAACATAAATAACATTGGAAAGTCAACTGGACACTGGTACAGTGTGATATACAAATTTGCTTGCCCGACAGAAAAAAACACTGGACTCGGATGTCGGGTTATTTCCACCCCTGAAACTGTCTCTGAAACCTGAGTTCGTAAGAATTCCAATGTAACCCTTCCATTATTTTAAGGCCTTCAGTTTTATGCTGTTGTTACACATTCCACTGACTGGAGACCATGGTTTCCTTGCAGACTCGAGGATGGGAATCGGGAAACTTCAACACCGATTCCAGACAAGGATCATCCGGCTGTCGGAAAGAGCCCCCAAACATCCCACGTGGTCCCAGTCATGGTGCACAGCGAGGCAGAAGATAATACATAGTTGGAGTTACCTCCCTTCTGCTCCATTATCGTGGCCAAAAGTGTGAACAAACCTGTTGGAATCTGCATACATGGTGCTCGTCAATATTTAACCTCCCGAGAACTCTAACATGAAATGAAAACTATCTAAATTCTCAAGTTACCATTTGGAATTAATCACGAAATCGCATATATACCGCATGTATGTGATCTGCACAGCCTTGCTCATAAATAACTGTGACGTTCACATATTGTCACAGTACAGTGTGTGGAATAATATAATTCTTTATAGTTGTATCTTCACAAGACACTGGTGATATTTCTGGGTGTCCGACCCTGTTTTCTGAAGTGCTACTCTCTCTCACAATGTGGATGACATTTTATACACGTGCCTTTTGAATGTTTTGTTTTGTATCAATTGAATTAATTTCATATTCACACGATAATGACTGCATATTGGCACTTTCACAATTTGAATATTTATTGCTCATGTAGATACACACTGTACATATTACATGCTAATGGGATAATGCATGTCCGGAATTCTGTCTACAGAACAATCATGACTGGATGAATTGTATATAAATACCATCGTCCCAAATTCGGTGATAATCTTGTACATATAACGCATTTATGATAACTTATTTGTATGGAGTTTCCCTACAGGCTGCAGAGACCATCACTTTCTATGTTATTTCAATTTAGAAAAAAATAGTTCCATATGTTTAGCATCACAATTAATTAATAACTGAAGTATTAAGCAGCCATGAATACATTTCCATGAATACGTATTAGTAGAGATCAAATTTGATTTGATTACTGGTAACAGTTTGTGTATTTCAAAAGTCCTTGGTCTATGATTTCAGCTGTGTACTGTCAAGTAGGAAGTATTTGAAATTGTTCAGGATATCAAAGTCAGTCCGAAAAATGTTTAAAATTATTTACATTTACATTGAGTATTTCTCCATTTGTGTCTCAAGTTTGCGCAAAAATAATGAACATATTTTTACTACATTGAAATAACAGAAAGTTATGGGCTGTAGAGCTGTGTGATGATACTGACAGTCTATGCCAGAGTACTTATCTTGTGTTCAGCATTGCTTTAGATTGAGATAAATGCTTTGCTTAGATATACTCCAGCAGCAATGAGAGGTAGTTTTGTCACTTGATATTACAATTCTGATCTCAACTTTGCAATTGAAAATATATAGCTGACCTGTACTGTTATAATTTTGAATTTAATGTCCTATTTTTTTATTTCCTTGAATACCATTACTTATTATTGTAAGGTTCCTATTTTTTTTAGTTCAAATGTAAAGATTTTGATTGTTGAAAGTGGATAAATTTGCACGATGAATTTTATCTGTTTTAACGAAATCTGAGTCAGTATTATAATATTATTCTGATTTCCTGATGATTTTATCTCTTTTAGTGGTAATTCAGAAAAGGTTTTAGGACAAATATTTGTTGATTGGTTGAAAACAGTATTATTCCAAAGGTGTTGTTAAGTTAATGGTTTCCTTTGGAAAAAGATATTTAATCTCCCCTTAAAATTGTTAAAACGGGAATATATATAACCAGTGAATTTTAATATAAGTTATTTCCATTTTTGTTTTATCTGGGAAACAAAGCTGTTATTGGATTTTCTTCTTCAAATCAGTATTTGTAATATTGTTTTGATTTTTCGACTTCTTTCGCAAGCGGTGAGGATATTTATGGTATCATCTTGTATACCCAGTAAAGAGTCCTCAGAATAACATGCTGGTATTAAGGGCTGACAGAGCATTAGCTGGTGACATTGGCGGATTATGACTTATCATAGATCGTCAAGCTCCTCACAGTGATAGCCTGTCCACAGAACTGTTCAAGCTTTGGCTCCTCAAGCAGATTCGATTATCCATGTGGGTACAATGTGTGAAACCCATTTATAGTGTCGCTGTCATGATAATGCTGCAATGTGTTGCTGCAAGCGGCATAAAACCTCAATCAATCAATCACTCAATCACTCACCAGTCACAGCTCCACACTGTGTGATGTTCACTGATCACACCGAAGACCCGGGTTCGATTTCCCACATGTATGTACAATGTATGAAACCCATTTCTGGTGTCCCCTGCCGTGATATTGCTGGAATATTGCTAAAAGCGGCATAAAACTAAACTCACTCACTCATTATGTCATGAAACAATCGGATCAGACAAACATAAACTCATCCTGAAAGAGTATGTAAATCTTTTCCAAATTCATTACGATGTTATTTCCAATGTTCTATTTCAATGTCAAGTGTTCTCGTCCCGATATGGCTGAAATATTGCCGATGTGACGTTAAATAATAACTCACTCACTCACTCATTTCCAATGACAAACACAAGAGCATATACATGCATGTTAGCACATTTGGGGTGTCCACAATTTGAGATTTATAAGTCACGGTCACAGCTTCCCACTGTGTGATGGGGTGGTGGGGTAGCCTAGTGGTTAAAGTGTTCAGTTCATCACGCAGAAGGCCCAGTTTCGATTCCCAACATGGGTACAAGGTGTGAAGCAGATTTCTGGTGTCCCGTGCTGTAATATTGCTGGAATATTGCTAAAAGCAGTGTAAAACCCAACTCACTCTCTCACTCACTTCCTACAGCATGACTCAAATGTATGACACCTACATAATATAGTCCGTTTGGCTCAAAAGCGGACCGATGAATTGCAATCTAACTCGAAAACTAATAACCATAAAATACTCAATGAACACTGATCATAATGAAAACGTCACACCAACTCTGAGAGGTGTTTGCAGAATTGATGTCCTAAAAATAAAAAGTTGTTAAACAAACTATCATTAAAATATCGACACAGTTCACTATTTGTTACGAGGGAGGAGTGCTGAGAAAGGGACAGCCGGGTGTGCGAGAAAGGATGGAGCGGCACAGCACAGGTTAATGAATCAATAACTTTGTCGGCACTTGTGCACATGCTTCCTAACACCTGGCTGTCCCTTTCTCTGCACTCCTCCCTCGTAACAAATAGTGAACTGTGTCAATATTTTAATGATAGTTTCTTAAACAACTTTTTGGTGGAGTCCGGAAAATTTTCAAATATAAGAAAGCTGTTGGGTATTAGTAAATGATAAACATGTGTACTATTTATATTTTTGTGGCAGTTTTGTACAATGAAAAAATTTGCAATTCATCAGTCCGTTTCTGACTCAAACAGACTGTACAGCTCTTCAGTCTTTGGAGGCTGGTTACCTTGTGGTTATATGTGTAGCTTATCCTGCTGCGAGTCCTGGTTTGATTCCCACAATGTGTGAAGCTCATGTTTGTTGGCCTAGTCGTGAAATTGTTGGAATATTTTCAAAAGCTGCGTAAAACGATCATCACTCACCAATGGCTTGTTTCCCTATCAGTTCTCTTTGTAAATAATGAACTAAAACTGTATCTACTTGGAATCCTATTTTTATTGTTTTTATTTATTTTTGTTTTGCATTTTTCACTTATTTCAACCTTAGCTTTAGTCTTGTGTGTGCAATAGTCGAGACAGTTAAGGCTTTTGTCCTAATGTGGTGTGTTGGGGCATTGTTTGCGTTTTTCTTAGTTGGTTTAATTACACAGTGTTCATGAATAGTCAAATTACATCAACTGCAGAAACAAGTAAAGCTGAATGTAATGTATTTGAATGTCAGAGCTTTAAACAAACAACCATATTTAAACAATAAATTAAAATTATTTTTTAGCCATTCTAGAATACAGAGATAAGAAAATAAGACTCCCTTGGAAGTTATTTTTTTATTTCTGTTTGTACAGATGACAGTTTCTGATATGCCAATCATTACTTATATCTTTACTCTTTTTGTAATTTTATAGCATTCATTACAATATTTTCCACCCAGTTCCACCAAAACAAATACGAGAAAGGTATTATGAATTTTGTCAAACAATACTTTGAGAGTTTGTTCAGTTCTTGACCTCCTGGCAGCCATTGTCAATTGCACAACCAATAAGTTATCATTTTTCTTAGGTTGTGAAAAGGTTTACACATTTCCGAGTGATTATTTTGGCAAAATATTATTTATTTTCATCACAACCATAGAGTTATTTTTGCTAATAATGATTACTAAATTATATTGAACATTGATTGTAGACCCCATTTATCCAAGATAGGAACGCCGCCATATGGCTGGAATATTGCTGAGTGCGGCATAAAACTAAACTCACTCACTCACTATCCAAGATAGTGTGAATAGCTACAGTCTACAATAGCTACAATCTACAATAGCTACAATGTTTGTGTTTTAGCCAGTCATAGGTAGATGCCACTATATACTACTCAACAGAAGTTAAGGAACACTTCATTCTTTCATATGTAAAGTACTGATGGATAATGGTCTTCTTAACTTCTCTTGAGGAGTATTCATGGCTTGTGGTAAATTCTATGTCAGTGTGTTTCAGCCTTAATGCAAATCTCACTCAGTTTACAAACACATACACAGTTTGACTCGTGTATAATCTTCAAGCATCATATGTTTAACATTTCAGTTTGCCTAAATGATGCCACTAAGCAACCTTTTTACCCCTCTGACTCTTATTTTAATTCGGCAAACTTATTTCAGAACATAGCTACCATAACTATTACTTTTATCCTTTTCACAACAATTCATGAACGTTAGTGCATATCTAGTTTGAGTGATGTCAAAGATGCACTAAACATGCCAAAAAGTCTTGTAGCTTTTATTTTGTGGGAGTAAGCAGGTTAGAGTTACCTGCTCTTGCTTTAGAATCTGAAAAATATAAAAGTCAGACAGGGAAAAGATGTGGATGGGGACTGAATTGAAATATTTTGTTAGGCATATTGTGTCGTATGGGGGTTAAATTGTTTCACTCCATTACCTCATGGAAACTTGACACTCGTAAAATACAGAAGTTACTTTAAAAACGTATATCATGATGCATGTCATGACTTGACTGTATCATGTCTATCCTGGTGCTAATTGTTTAGTGTTGGAACTGTGTGAGATTCTCACTAAGATGGTGTTTACAATACATCAAGCTGAATACATCAAGATAGTCAGTGTCTAGTCAATACAGTGTGCTTTCAGTGTGAACTATTTCCATGACCTGTTCAGGGCTCTAATTTAGGAATGCATCCATTCAGTTTTATTTTGATGCCTTTGTTATTTTGCTTGATTTGTTTGCCACAAGTATTTGCTTCAGGGCTGCTTTAGCAGGTTGTTTCAAGAGTTGTTTGAGGAAATATCACTTTACATCAATTTTGTTTCACCTCTTTTTACGATTACCAGACTATCCTTTAAACAAGAAACATAATTGATGATGCTTTGATAAATATGTGTACAACTGTCTTGAAGTTGGTTAAGAAGTGTCCAGTTCTGTCATGCCATGCTTTCCATATGTATATATTCTGCAAATATATCTTTTGATATATACCAAAAGAAATTGGTGATTTACAAATTAAAATGTTGACTTGTAACAGGTGTCTATACTCTACCGATGTCACGCATAATAACAAGTGTCCAGTTCTGTCATGCCATGCTTTCCATATGTATATATTCTGCAAATATATCTTTTGATATATACCAAAAGAAATTGGTGATTTACAAATTAAAATGTTGACTTGTAACAGGTGTCTATACTCTACCGATGTCACGTACACAACTCCGCATAGATTTGTACAGATGTATTGGCATGTTGCTTCATGTGCTTATTTCCGAATTATTTTTATACAAAATGTTGCTTTTTGTGAAGAGCACAGGTAGCTTGTTTTATACACAGAGAGATTATGGGTGCACCTTCATAATGTCAAACATTGTCTTCTCTCTGGTGTCCAAATCAGGCAAGGAGTAACAGGATTCCCATGGGAGCACAGTTAAGCCTGAATTAAACACCAGTAAAGCTTACATTCAGCACTAGCAAGGCTTGAATTAGGGACAAGAGATGCTAGTACAAGCCAGTGAAGCTTGCGTTTAGCATTAGAAAGGCTTGTATTTAGTGCAAAAAGGTCTGTATTTAGCAGTAGTAAAAAAAGGTTTGTACTACCAACTTTAAGGCTGGTACATTAGTAAGGCTGAATTTAGTACTGGTAATGTTACTACTGCCACTGGTAAGGTTTGGTTCTAGCACTAGTTAGGATGCTCGGTAATCGGCTCCATGGGAATACCAGTAGAATATTGTCGGTCCCCTTCAAGGACTGGTCATTAACGGCAGCAGGATACCCACATGTGTCCTGAAATGCTATACCTGTGTCAGTGTGGTTTGGGCACATGGGTAGCCATGTTGTCAAAGGCACCAATTTGTTGTAAAGAGTTGCCTCCCTTTGGCATGCCAGGAACCTGTGACCATGGTTCCTCAAATGCTTGCCCTGTCCTTGTGTGGTTTGGGGGCATGAGTGTCCAGGTTGTCCAATTCTTCATTTTGTTGTGAAGAGTTACTTCCCTTAGGCGTGCCAGGAACCTATGACCATGGGTTTGAATCACTGATTTGTTCTTATTTTGTTCCATGGTGTTAGAACCTCAACTCACAGTTTCAATGTCATGGATAAAAATACTGACTCTAATTATACCCCTTGCTTAACCAACCAGCAAAACCATCCCTGGATATGTCTTGATATATCAGGCCTATGACAATCCTCACACCCCAGTTAGAAATGACCAGCCTTGAAGTATTCCATAATGACTGTACTCCAGTGTTGTTGAGATGAGCCTGTTCTTGGAATGTCATCTAATGTGACACGCCCACTTCCTGATGATTTTAAGAGGAATTGTATCCCTGAGTTTTTAACACGACTGGGGGTGAATATTAAACGAATAAGCAATACGTTGTTGCTGCAGTTACAGAACCCCAATCTTTTACTGTACAATTGTTTTCATATATTTTCAAATGCTATACATATTTTTTTCATTATTAAAAATGATGAAATCTTGACATTGTCTGTTGTTTTGTAAGAATTCACCAGGATTGAGTTTGTAAGTAACTATTGCTTGCCTGAATTCCCTCCATGGACAGATCATCTGCATGGAGAACACAAGGTCAGTGGTTCAAACCCAGGCCACAAAACAGAAAAGAAATAATTAAAATATGGTACTTGTTGTTTCCATGCCTGGCTCTCAGCATTAAAAGGATAAAATAAAGACTGGGTTTGCTCAGAATATATGTGTCTGAGTTGAATATTTCATGTTAAACTGTAGTGTTGTATCTTGATAAGACTTAAAAACCAGTATGAGTTCAGACCAGTATAAGCAGTCAGGTACAGTTCCAGTTTTCCTCCATATTTAAGACCGCCTCCGTGGTGTAGTGGTTAGAGCGTCCGCCCAGAGAGCGGAAGATCGCGGGTTCGATCCCCAACCGCGTCATACCAAAAGACGTTAAAATATGATACTTGTTGGACCCTGCTTGGCGCTCAGCATTAATGGGTACAACAAAGACTGGTCGGCTCGGAGTCAGTATAATGTGTCTGAGTGGGGTATTCATGCTTCACTGCGGCATGGTATCTCAGTGGGCTAGCACTATAAAACCAGCTTTAGTCTGGGCTGGTACAAGCAGCCAGTGACACTAGCACTACACGCATGCACATCGTCATATGAGCAAAATATTCTCAAGCATGACGTTAAACCCAATTTCACCTCACCTCACCTCACCTCACCTATTTAACTGACACATCTTGATATAACTGGAACAGCCTTCAAAGCTGCATGAGGAGTAAGAAGTTTTCAAAAGTATACCTACAATTGTAAATTTTGAGTGTAATCAGAACTACAACAGTATTTTTTAAGCCTTGTACAATGTGACATGATCTACTTTCAAATAGAAACCATAAGTTCCTCTGTTTTCCTCCCAAAGTATACGGACATGCTCTGACATAATTGACTGACTGACTGATTGAAATACTGTTCATGCCAGTGTGGAACCATTGTGCCCATGTGGGAATCGAACTCCGAGATCAGCTCTTTACTCAAGATTTGGTAGAATGTTTCTCTTCCAGTTCTACTGCATCTAGATTTGGTAGAATGAGTTCTACTGAGTGAATATCCTGTGCAGTAGTCCACGTTGTCTTGGCTAAACATCTCCGCTTGCCAGTATTCATGTCTGGTTCAGACACATCACTGTCTGCCTGATCACCCATCCCTGATATTGTTTGTCTGCCATTTAATGCTGCATTCGATAATATTCTATTTAAAGGACAGCTGACTGTAAATATTCTCGCCTGGGTGCTGTTGTTAGACAACAGTCCAAGGCTCCTGGACAATATACACGCATCAGACAACAGGTTACAACAACAAATATATATCATAACCCACAATCTCAAGTGGGTATTATTGCCAGGGGTTTAGATCTTTGTCCTGACAAGGCAGGTGAGGTGAGGTGAAATTGGGAATAACGCCGTGCTTGAGAATATTTCGCTTATATGACGACGTGCATGCATGTGTATATGTATGTGCGGCTGCTTGTACTAGCCCAGACTGAAGCTGGTTTTATAGTGCTAGCCCACTGAGATACCATGCCGCAGTGAAGCATGAATACCCCACTCAGACACAGTATACTGACTCCGAGCCGACCAGTCATTGCTGTACCCATTAATGCCGAGCGCCAGGCAGGGACCAACAAGTACCATATTTTAACGTCTTTTGGTATGACGCGGTCGTGGATCGAACCCGCGACCTTCCGCTCTCCGGGCGGACGCTCTAACCACTACACCCGGACGCCCCTGACAAGGGAAGTTTGGTTTGTCACTCACTCACTCACTTACTCACTCACACATAAACAAGTGAAATATTTGTCAGTGTAAAGTTCAAGCTTATTTCACTTCAGCTTATTAACAAGAAAAGACACAGCCATTGTACTTTGTGATACACTTTAATTCACATACAGACTTTCAGCACAGATGCTTCACACAAATCACTTCCTCTACTTGAAACAGTGGAATGTATCAACATAATGAATATGGGAAGAGACAGAGCCCTAACACTGAATTGATGGAGAATCAGTATAATGGACATCAGTCAACTTTACAGCATAGCACAAACCGACAAGTACATCATTCAACAAAACTAAAGCCTTATCTTTTTTCAGTTGGTTTACAAACATTTTGTCCTGAAAGTAAATGTTTTGTGCTTCGGGAATAAATAAAAGGAGTTACAGTTTTCAGATTAGTACTGCTCCACATAAACCAAGAACTGGTACGTTCCCCAGTAACGAGAACCATATTAGAAGTACATGTATCCTGAAACACCACACTAGACACAATGCTTTTTTGTTAGTACAAAGATGTTATACACACATTATTCACAATTTCTTCCCAAAAGCAGGGATAAAATCTCGTACTTTTTTTCACTAATTTCAATCTGTCTCAAAACCATCTTAAAGATATATATATGGCCTAATCATAATGCCCACTTGTATCGCTTATACATTACAATCTCTCTCGCAACAAAACATATTCATTTCTGTTTAAATTATTGCAACCATCCCTATTTATGGTCTAGTGACAAGAGTATAAGCAATGCACACGTGTTAGTGTTTATTTAATGCCATAGTCAGATGGTGGTCTGCAGATAATAAAATCTACACTATCCAGTGCCTGACATGAGCATCAATCCACACAGATGTAATACAGTGAGATGCTGTCAACCATGTCGACGAGCCTGACCGCCAAATCCATTTTGTCACCTTGTATGACAAGAAGTGGTTGCTGGGGATGTGTATTCTCACCTGGATTCCCACAGGTGACGCATGACCTTAACACAACAGCAATACAGACTGTAGTTTCTTGAGTACAGACCACACCCATGCATTAGTCACATCCTCGCTGGGGGATGCAGTATTATTGAAAAAGATGTTTTGCAAGTATTATGCAGTCAAATATTAACTCATTTCAAGTGGAGTCATGGTATAACATCATATTTTGAAGTTTGCAAAGGGCAACACCCCTCTACCTTGCCTCTTTTTCAGAAAACATCACTATATCCAAGAAAGTACAGCATCTTAGACTGTCTACATAGCTTGTGGGTCTCATGAATGTTCGACCGCCTCCGTGGTGTAGTGGTTAGAGCGTCCGCTCGGGGAGCGGAAGGTCGCGGGTTCGATCCCCGACCGCGTCATACCAAAAGACGTTAAAATATGGTACTTGTTGGTCCTTGCCTGGCGCTCGGCATTAATGGGTACAACAAGGACTGGTCGGCTCGGGAGTCAGTATAATGTGTCTGAGTGGGGTATTCATGCTTCACTGCGGCATGGTATCTCAGTGGGCTAGCACTATAAAACCAGCTTAAGTCTGGGCTAGTACAAGCAGCCGCACATACACATACACACGCATGCACGTCGTCATATGAGCAAAATATTCTCAGGCACGACGTAAAACCCAATTTCACCTCACCTCATCTCACCTCACCTCATGAACACATACACTTACTGGCTGTTGTGCAACATCAAGCTGACGACCCATGATACAACTGAAATACTTTCAAACAGATGTTACACCAAAATATTTTTCAGTCATGTTATGGCGGAAACACTCACTCTTGTGTGTAACACTCACTCACGTCGAAAGAAGGGAGATAATTAGATGTGTTCACCCTAAACATTCAGGAACTGACATTTACACATCTATACACCGTTTCCAGATGAAGACTAACTCTAAAAGTAATGGTAGTTTGAAGATATTCATGCTGAGAAAGGGCAAGGCTCTTGTACTAAAGATGTCCTCAAATAATATTCAACAGAGAATGATACCTGCAAGTATCAGAACACAAACATTATTGTTTGCTGATATCATCTCTTATAAAATATGTGACGTTGCACTTTATAACTTTACATCAAAACCTTATCATGCCTTCTTTTATATGTACTGACTGACTGACTGACTGAGTTTAGTTTTACGCCGCTTTTAGCAATATTCCAGCAACATCACGGCGGGGGACACCGGAAATGGGCTTCACACATTGTACCCATGTGGGGATTCGAACCCGGGTCTTTGGCGTGACGAGCCAACGCTTTAACCACTAGGCTACCCCACCGCCCGTTTATATGTACTGCAGTTGTACCATAGTGAAGTCCATGTTGCGGCATGTGACTGTGGTATACACGCATCCCTCCAAGTTACGGGGGACTATGTACCCCCCTCCTTTTTCAACTACAAAATGCCTGAGTGTGACAATAAGAAGGTGTTTGTGGGGGAGGGGTGGTGTTTTTCAGGATTGTGCAGAGTACAGAACAAGGGGTGAACATTGTCTTCCTCTGACGGTACAAAGTGCGTAAATATTTGTTACCCTGAATATTATCCTCAGCAGCATCCCGATCACTTCACACTTTCCTCCTACAATCTGTCATGATGCAACTGAAATAATTTGAAATAATGTTGACAGCGGTGCAGGTAACTCTTAACAGCCCTTGCACATGCTCCTCGCCAAACCACATGAAGTGTCATAAAATCTACCATAGCCTTGGCCAAACATTCCGATTTCCAAAATGTGTGCGTGTTGCACTAGAAGTGAGTTGGCTAGATAAGGCCTAGTAGTGAGTATGGGTAGAGCACTGCTAAGAAGTGCAGACGTAATATAACAATGTTCCAAATAGCTGTCTGCTGAAGGCCCAAGACAGGTAAACTTCGGGTCAGGCGTAAAAGGATTAAAAGTTTCTCAACCAGCGGACAGGTTAATATTTGAACAATTATACCTCTAGACTTTACCCTCAGTGACACTGTCATGAGTTTATTTGTGAACTTGATGTGGGACCAAGGTGTCATAGGTTATCAGCTTATGGAAGTTGTGCATTTATAGAAAGTTCATCAAACATCTTTCCTTCTGTTTTATATAAATAAAGAAAACATTTAGACAATATTGATAGGACTGGCTGGTTTTAAGTGGGTCTGGTAGGTCATAAAAGCTATCAGCCATGTCCCTGGTACAAATTCTTAGGGAGTTTCTTTACTGAATATAATTGACAAAATAGAATGGGTAGTCAATTTACTATCATGATTTACAGACATAGATTATATTCAGCACAACACACATGATGAATACACTACTCTCTTATTTTTAATAATCTCTTTGTAGATACTTTTGTGTCTTAGCATGTTAATGTGTGAATCCATGTCAATATCCTTGTGAATTGTTTGCAATGTGGCAATCTCTCATGTGAAAAGAATTCCCTTCAGGACAATAAAGTATGATTTAATTCAATCTCACTTCAGTCAACATCAGCACTCTCCGATACTCTCTGATATCGTCTAATCTTTCATCACACTTTCTTGCGACATCCAACCTCTAATGAATCTGTTCAAGCCAGATAAATATCAGCGAAGCTGTGGTTTTGTAAATGTCCATATGTTTTCTCCGGCATCGTTTCACGAGTGGAGCGTCACTGATGGGAACATGGCCCTGATACCATTCATAGCGCCATCGTCATGGGCGAACCGGGTTCCCTGAGAGGTGGACGACCTTCAACTTGGGGCATGTCAGCAGCGCCTCAAGAGCCTCTTTGGAGGAAATACCTGTATCTGTTAAGGAGGCAACATACCAACGATGATTAAACTTTCCTTGTAAGCTGACATATTTCAAAATGGAAAGAAGTCAGATATATTACACTGAATAGTCATGAAGAAAAAACATGGGAATATCTGGCTAATACGTTGGAAATTAACCTCGTTTCATTCCTGATACTTCAGGCGAACCCCAATGTCTCGAGCTTGGTTGAGACGAATTCTCGGTTGTGTCGACCTCATCTCTCGGTCTCTGCCGATATCCTTATATTTATCGTTAGTTTTACCCTGATGTCTCGAACTAGATGTGTCACATTCCCGTTGTGTCGAACTCATTTAGGGTCCCCAAAAGCCCTAATAAGTACAAGTTTATATCTGGCTAATATGTTGGAAATTAACCTCGTTTCATCCCTGATACTATATTCTCATCTTGCAACTTCAGACCAGAAAGGCCAACTCATGATATGACAAATCACAAACTATGTCAGTAAACTTATTTCAACTATTTTCTTAAGAAGAAAGATGCTAGCTGCAAATGTGTAAAAGCACATAGGAATGCCAACAATCAAAAGTTCACAAACTTAACAATCTGGCCTCACCTATGCACCATTTTCAGGAAAGCCCCCTGGCATCAGATTTTGTTTAATCAAATATAAATGTTAAGAAACATCTACTGGAAGACAGAGACAGATGTTATTTGTTCACACAGTAAGATGTATGTCAGTGAGTGAGTATGGTGAGTATCATGGTGCAGAACACCAGAAATGGGCTTTACACATTGTAACCCAGGGCCCTGTTCCTCAAAGCGTCGTGGCAAAGCATCAATCATCTTAGCACGACAGTAAAGTCTGTGTTAAAGTATATGGGAGTTACAATCATCTTAGTTACGCTCTTAGCGACAGTCGTAAGTCTGTGTTAAAGTATGGGAGTTACGATCATCTTAGCGCTACGACAGTTGTAAGTCTGTGTTAAAGTATAGGAGTTACAATCATCTTAGCCTCGACAGTCGTAAGTCTGTGTTAAGTCTGTGTTAAAGTATAGGAGTTAAGTCATCTTAATCATCTTAGCAATCACGACAGTCAGAAGTCTGTGTTAAAGTATAGGAGTTACAATCATCTTAGCGCTACGACAGTCGTAAGTCTGTGTTAAAGTATAGGAGTTACAATCATCTTAGCGCTACGACAGTCGTAAGTCTGTGTTAAAGTATAGGAGTTACAATCATCTTAGCCTCGTACGACAGTCGTAAGTCTGTGTTAAAGTATAGGAGTTAAATCTTAGCGCTCACGACAGTATAAGTCTGTGTTAAAGTATGTTACGAATCTTAGCCTTCGATCTTAAAGTATAGGAGTTACGATCATCTTAGTCAGTAAAGTCTGTGTTAAAGTATAGGAGTTATAGGAGTTACAATCATCTTAGCCACGACAGTCATAAGTCTGTGTTAAAGTATAGGAGTTACGATCATCTTAGCGCTACGACAGTCGTAAGTCTGTGTTAAAGTATAGGAGTTACAATCATCTTAGCGCTACGACAGTCCTAAGTCTGTGTTCAAAGTATGGTTACGATCATCTTAATATGTTTGTGGAATGGGGCCCTGGTCTTCAGAGTGATAAGCCAATATGTTAACCATTTTGCAACCCCACCGCCCCAGTTCACATTTTAGATAAAAGGATACTATTATTCCGTAGGTCAAGTTCAGATAACTCTGGCAGGAAGTTGAGCCCCTCACAAGATGTTATCTGGTTCCCGCTGATGTTCAACTTCTCTAAACACTGCAAATACTGGAAGTTGTGAAAGCTGTCTAAGCTGTTGTCGGAGAGTTTCACTTCCCGAATAAGGGGAAGTAACTCTAGATGTACGAGTGTTGTCAGGCCTTGATTGGACAAGTCCAAAACATCATCAAGCTTGCCTTTAATAGTGTCTATGGCTATCTCGATCAGCATCTTACTCCCTGCAAAAAGAGGATATAGATTAGATCAAGCGGTGTCCTCGAGAAACCCTCCTGAGGCATGATTTGCAATGGAGACATCGTTTGCTCTGACTATGAAGACAATGGGATTTTGTTTGTTTATTGTTTAACAAGGCACTAAGCCAAAGTGGAATCTACCTGTCAATAGGTAAATAATCGACTCTGAACAAGTCAAACCAGTGATTGATATTATGAACAACTAATGCTAGGACAGGCTGTTCAAATGCAGGCATTGATACTGACCACCAGATCACATAATCACCTGGCAACCACCAAGTCTGCCAGACAATAAGTCTATCCCAGACTCCCCACAGGGATGAGAGACAACAATAGGATGATATACCAGTACTTACTCAGGGATGAGAGACAACAATAGCAATGTCGATATACCAGTACTTACTCAGGGCTGAGAGACAACAATAGCAGTTGATATACCAGTAGTTACGCCGTTTGTTGTCGAGGTTCTGTAGTTGCTGCAGATGCTCCAGGATCTCGTCCTTGTACAGGACAGGACACAGAGACTTCATCAGGAGGACGATGGTGAGGAGGACCCCTGTCAAACACAGATATTGATACATATCAGATGCAAGGTAACAACGTCCTTCATAAACTCAGGTTCTGTCACCAACAGCTAATACAACAACGGAAGGCTTCAAAAATGTTTGTTGTTTTGGTTTGTTTGTTGTTAAATGCAGCACTCTGCAATATTCCAGCAATATTGCGGCGGTCTGTAAATAATCGATTCTGGACCAGACAATCCAGTGATCAACAGCATGAGCATCAATCTACACAATTGGGATACAATGTGTCAACCAAGTCAGCGAGCCTGACCACCTGATCCTGCTAGTTGCCTCTTATATCAAGCATGAAATGGAACTATGGGCAGTTTATGGGCACCGTAGACCAATTCTAACCCTGATCTTCACTCGTTGCTTCAAGAATGAGCTTCACATGGTGAACCCATGGGTGAAACCTTTAACACATAAGCTAACCAATAGTCCCATTGCTCCTTCACACATGCTTTGACCAGATCTGTCTTACTTTCTGTCCAAAGTGTTCTGATGGAATGAGTGAGCCTGCAAGTGAGAGATGGTGGAAGGAAGTTTGGAGTGAGTGAGTGAGTATGGTTTCACACTGCTATTAGCAATATTCCAGCAGCATCACAGCAGGGGACACCAGAAATGGGCTTCATACATTGTGCCCATGTGGGGAATCAAACCAGGGCCTTCGGCATGACGAGGGAAACTCTTTCACCACTAGGCAGCCCCACTGCCCTAGGAAGGGTGGAAGGGGTGGTGGTTGGTTTACACTGTTTTAGCAATATTCCAGGAATCAAAACTGAGACTTCGTCACAACAACGTAACGATTTAGAATCCTGGTTTTCCTAAATGTGTGACCTTGACCTACATTTATTCTCTGGTTCGAGACTGTACAGCTCCCTGACAGCATCAAGCTCTCTCTTCATCACGTCACTAGTCGCAGAGCTCAGCTCCGAACTGCAACATGGGATATGCAAACATATGACAAAGCGTACCTAAATGAACACGATAAAATCACTCATAATTAGTGACAGAAAAAACCAACCTAACTTTTAATAAAATCTTTAATGCTGTGTATGATATGTTTATCATGTTCTGACACTGTTGAACTTTGCACCATGGATCTTGTTAATCAACGATTCCGTTCTAGATGCTGTGATTAGGCACTGTACATGGATAAAACATCATGTACTGATTGATTGAACTGCATACAAAGCAAACTCTCACAGCTGACTGGTTCAGACCTGTTCCCTTCCTTTTAACATGCCATCTATGGTATGCTTTCTGTGGTCTGAAGTATATACAGTCAAATCCCAATACATTGTGGGGACTCAGTAATAAATTCTTATCGATATTTACACATAGTTGCATGTTGTCTTTTCCTTGCCTGAGATTATATTTTTAAAATAGTAAGTATACATAACAATTTCCGTTACACTAATACCCACCTCAATGGCGGAAAACCACTTTCTACACAATCTGGAAATTTTGTCCTTTGATTCATCTGACCTTCATCAAGAAACAATTTCTATTCAAATGATGACCTAAACGAGGGAATCAGGTATTCTTCCACACTGACCTTTGACTGTACATTGTAAACTACCTTGATCTCACCAGTCATGGTATGGAAATATTTTAAAAAGCTATATACATAATAGTTAAGGTAAAACACTTCTACATATGTTTTACACATCTGACCAAATCTAGAAGATATCAGAGTTGACTGTCGCACCATCAGGTCTAAGATGTACTCTTAAAAAAACACTTGATATATGTTTACAGTGACCAAATCTAGAAGATATCAGAGTGACTGTCATTACACAGAAGAACATTATAATTATCAGAATTACCTCAACTCTAAGACTCTAATACAGAACTACCAGATTACGTATGTGGAACAAGGAACTGTAGCAACACTTTGAGCAAGTGAGCGAGTATTGTTTTATGCCACTTTGATCAATATCAAACTGCAAATGTCAAATCAAATTTTGAAATATTACAAAGCAAAAACAAAATATTTCCGCTTATACACATACAAGTTTCATTGCATTTTAAACAAAGAGTGCTACATTATTGCAGCTTTTTTACTAGTGGTTTAGTGGTTACCACCAATAATGGATGCTGTACAAATAGATCTTGATGTAACATTACTTTACTTTCAGTTTCCATGTGTTTAAAACAAATATTTAAATTTGTATGAAGGATATCCAGAGTGTGGAGAATGTATTTTTCCTCTGCTGGTTAGTCCATGGTCTAGTCCATGTGCTCTACTCTTACAGGGATAGTGATCCATTCACTCTCAATCCAGAATGAGGTTGTCTCTAACTCAACAACCTTAAAGACAAACAAACATATATGTAATGATAATAAGATAGTGAAGACCGAAGAAGAATAACAACAGGAGGAAGAGGGGAAGATGAAGAAGAGGATGGGAAGAATAAGATGAAGAAGAGGAAAAGGCTGGAAGAATAAGATGATGTTGGATGAAGACTGGACTGAAGGCTTTAGGCAATATCCAGGAAAATCATGGAGGAAGAAGACATGACAAAATAAAGAAAAGAACAAGACAAGGATGAACAAATGATGATAATGATGATGGTGAGAATGATGATTGAGAATGACGATTAAGAAGAGGACAAATTCACAGCCACATTCTTTAAGATTATAATAATTAACACGAACAATTAAAATACAGAAAATTCAGTTTTAAATGTATCAGTCTAGTTTATACTTAGATTTCAATTAATCAATTATCTTAACCAATAATCAATAAGGGATTGATACATCAATACTTAACTTCAAAACAGTGACATCACTATTAACCATGTACCATCCTAATTAGGAAGTGAATGTCCACAGTGTTTCATTATTATCACCCTAGTCTTTGAATCAGGGTGCACTCATATTTCATTCTCAACTCCCTTGGGAGAATACAACTCATGTTGTTTGCAATGGTCCATCACAGATTGATAGTAACAACAGTAGCATGAAAGAATGAGATGTTTTATTCATAGCTTGAGTAATATATGTGAGTGAGTTCGGTTTTACACTGTTTTCAAACTGTTCTGAGTAACTTTCCAATAATATCACAGCAATGTACACCTGAAATGGGCTTGCATACTGTTTCCATCTGATGAATCAAACCCACCTTAGACATGAAGAGCAAATGCTGTAATCACTTGTCTATGGTGAGGTGAGGTGAAATTGGGTTTAACGTCGTGCTTGAGAATATTTCGCTCATATGACAACGTGCATGCATGTGTATGTGTATGTGCAGCTGCTTGTACTAGCCCAGACTTAAGCTGGTTTTATAGTGCTAGCTCACTGAGAAACCATGCCGCAGTGAAGCATGAATACCCCACTCAGACACATTATACTGACTCCGAGCCGACCAGTCCTTGTTGTACCCATTAATGCCGAGTGCCAGGCAGGGACCAACAAGTACCATATTTAACGCCTTTTTTGGTATGACGCGTCGGGATCGAACCCAAGGACCTTCCGCTCTCCGGGCGGACGCTCTAACCACTACACCACGGAGGCGGTCACTTGTCTATGGCTTCACCTGTGTCTTAATCTACTTGCACTGTATGAATGTGGAGTACATGTCTCTCATATACTGCCAGTGTGACATTAAACACAGCTCACAACATATTATTACCTGTATATGTTTGGCGAGGGAGACAATGACCCGGCTGGCTTCTCTGGAGACGTACATCTGACATATCTGCTGTGACGTCTCTCCCGTGTACAACAAGAAGAGCATGTTGAGTTGCCAGTACAATATACTACTCAAGGGATATAGAGATTATTAACTGAGTGTTTCATCTGAGCATCTGAGGATAGAGATTCTTTTTCAGAGAGATCGTCCTTGGGGTATTATTAGCATTTCATGCATTTTCCGCTGAAAATGTCCTTCCGCATGACAGTTGTATCAATGTTTTTGAATAAAAAGATTGTACAATAAATAAACTCTTTTATTTATTATATACGACCTCTACCTCACGGAGTTACCTCCCAGTAGCATGCGCACTAACTGGGCTCCTTTAGACCTCGTGATCATTCCTTCTGCTGTCACTGCCGTGAACAGACGGCAGGTTTATAGAACGCACTTCATGAGCCGGACAGCTTGAAAGCTACTAAGAGCTATGTCTGAGACACCACCTGTATGTATGGTCTTTATTTGCCTAAAACAAGGAACAGTAAAGCTTTACAGTTGGTTGTTTCATAATTGTGACTTTGTATTAATACAAAAATACGCCAACTTTCCCCTGTGGTTACGCGACGCGTTGCTCTGCCATGGCGGGAAGTTTAGCGATGCCATGTGGTCGCATATTGCGCATAAAACCAACTATTACTTTCTCGCGGGTAACCTTCACTGAAGTTTTTCAATGTTTTCACGCGGTTTATATGCTGCTGGCCAGCCGCTAACTAACATGTTTGGCGTGTTTGTTTCAGGCCTTTTCATGCTGTTCGGTCTGTGGGGGAGTATCCCCGGGCCGACAGTCATTCCAGTTGCGCGGCCTGTCTGGAGAAGACAGGCCATGAGGCTGACTCCTGCACTATTTGTCTGGCCTTTTCCCCGGCCCAGAAGAGGCGGGTTGCCGACACCTTGTTCTATCGCTTAAATGCGTTGAGGCGGAGGGGACCTGACGCAGGTTCCCCGCCTAAGTCCAAAACGTAGTCAAAAAAGGAAAAAATCCCGCGGCCCTTCCCTCTCCTGCCACTTCGTGTGGTTTTGACATGTCACCGATGGAGTCTATGCTTCTTTGCAGCAGATGGACTCGACGATGAAGTCCTTCGCTCGTGAGTCGGTTGGAGGTCTCCCGGCAGGAGTTCCTCACCCACTCCGGACGGGGGCGGAGAGTCCGGGTGGGATCGCTGGCTCGGCTCGATCCTCGCCTTGAGGCGCCTGTAGATCCGCTGCCTCTGCTTGATCCGACGCCGGGCCCGGGAGAGGAGGTGCTCCCAGTCCCCTTCGAGGAGCTCGCTGCGAGGGGCCGCTGGAGTATTCCTGGTATTCGTCCTGCGCCACCCCGCCCCATGAGAGCGGGAGGCACCAGTTCTGCCTGGCCTGCCTCCAGCGCCTCGAACCGGGGTCCACGCGACGCCGCTGGCGCTGGACGGGAGCAGTCTGTTCTTCCTTCCTGTCCTTAGCTTAGGCAGTCCACCGGGTCGGGCCAGGGTCCTCTTACGGAGGAGACCCAGCCTCTGACTCGGGCTCGACGCCGGGGTGAATGGAGCTTGGGAGGTCGAGAGCGACGGGCGGCTTCCGCTTTGCTTCGCCTGGCGGGAGGTCCGCAGAGAATTGCCGAGGGCTTTACCCCAGGCCGCCAGCCTGCTGGCTGGCGTGGACTGACTGAGTTCCGGCTTTGCCTGGCGAGGCGTTGCCCCCTGCAGCCCCTCACCGATGCAGCTCCTGATTCTGCCATCGCTATTCTCGACGTGGTCGATCCCCTTGTCTGGTGCCCGGTGCGGTTTGACTTACCCTGAACTCGCGGCGCGCTACCAGCTTGGGGAGGATTCCCTGCTCGTTGTACCAATTGTTGACGCACGTGTTTTCACTTCCGCCGCTCTGGGGGAGGCCAGTCCGAGCAGCTCGGCTGCTCGGCAAGGGCTTAACTCCCACTCTTTGCCCTCGCTGGCTTCGCGCACGCCGCATCGACCTACTTTGAGGAGGTTCACCGACCGCTGAGCGCAGCAGGTGCGGTGGTGGTCTCCATGAGGCCTACCTCTCCTCGACATACAGAGGTCGGGCCCTGGAGGCGAGGGGGCATGCTGGCTAACGCAGTCGCCGCGATGTCGCGGCTAATCCGGCCAGCTGAAGTTCAGGGGCTCACTCGCTACACTTCTTGGCGGTCTGCTGCGCCGACGGTGATAAAAGCGCAGTCATGGGGATGCGCCTGCTGTGGCTGTCGACGCTTAGGTACTGGGCAGCAACACAGCAGACCTTGCTGGCTCTCCTTTCCGCCTGGGAGCCGAATTCTTCCCCGAGCCCAGCAGGTCATAATGGAGGCTGCCGCTGCAGCTACCTCCTTCGGCGCGATTCTAAGGCCTTGTTGAGCACCCGCTGGTGTCTCGCCTCGCGCCCCCTTCCACTCCGGCTGGTGCAGCCTACACCGAAGTCTGCCGGCTGGCTTCGCGCCGCTGGTGGGTAGGCGGAGGAACAGGTCCGCTAAGGGTAGGGGCAAGGAGCAGTCCCTCGGACCAGCTCCCAGCCTTTCAAGCGGGCGCCGGGAGGTCTGCCCCACTTCCCGTTAACCCATCAGGTTGCCGCCAAGCCGCAGTGTCACGCCCAGTCAGCTCCGGCTTACTCGGTCCACGCACGCTTCCTACCCCATATCCCAGTGGGAGGCCGCCTTCTCTATTCCTGCCGGAATGGGAGAAGGCTACCAACAACGCTTTGGTGCTGGCCACGGGTCAGCATAGGCCATCTCCCCACTGAAGCGAGGTCCGCTCGACTTCACCGCATACGCCGCGACTGCGTCGCCATGTCAAGCCAGGGCGACATATTGCGCCGACGGTTCAGGCTTTGCTGGCAAGTCCGCAATCGAGCCGCATTCCACCGGGAGCGAACAGGCGATTTTATTCCATGTACTTCCTCGCCCGGAAGAAAGACGGCGTGGTTCCGGCCCCGATTCTCAACCTCAAGGGTTGAATCGCGATGCTAGAAGTACCATCCTTCAAGATGGAGACACCTGCGCCGGTGATCTCATCTGTTCAGCCCGGCGATTGGCTCACGCCAATCGACCTAAAGGATGCGATTCGCATGTACTTCCATACATCCCTCGCTCAAGCAGTACCTTCGCTCCTCTACTTACGTGGATGTATTACCAATTCAGGTGCTCCTTCGGGCATATCGACTGCCCCAAGGTGTTCACTAAGCTCATGTTAGTCCCAGCTACTCCTAGCTCGCTTCCGCAAGGAAGGCGCTTTGTTACTCTTTACCTAGACGACTGGTTGCTCGGAGCACTAACACGTGCCAGCGCAGTCAAGATGCTACTCACACAGTGATAGACATTCTAACTCGACTGGGTGGATCATCAACCTCAAGAAATCCGTACTCTGGTACCCACCCAGGGACTTGGTTTTTCTTGAGCGATTCCAAACGTAACAAGGATCTCGCTTCTGTCGCCCCACCAGGTCACCAGAGTTCGGGAGATGGTCTCTTCATTCCTCTCCCCAGCCCCAGGCACCAGCACGACTTGGCTCCGCCTACTGGGCCATATGGCGGCGACGATCTCTGTAGTGTGGCGGCTGCTGAGGATGCGCCCCATACAGCAAGCTTTGGCTCGGCTGTGGACTCACACGGAGGATCTGGAGCGCAGTCTCACAGTCCCCAAGTGGTTGACACCTCACCTTCAGTGGTGGACAAATGTCGGGAATCTCACCAGGGGGTTCCCCTTGAAACTCCGGACGCCAGCTCACAGTTCAGACATAGATGCGCCCCTCACGGGCTGGGGGCGTTTGCAGTCTGTCGGCTTCGACTTCTGGTCCGAAGTCGAAGCTCACCTTCACATCAACGTAGTTGGAACTGAGAGCTGTGCGGTTGGTATTCGAGCCGCCAGAGAGCATGTCCGGTGGGCCAGGTAGTCCGGCCCTTCAGTTAGACAACCAGACGCCATGTCAGACATCCTGAAGCAGGGGAGGCACGGTAGTCCCTAGCCCGAAGCGTGGACTTTCTCCTCTGGAGCCACTCCAGTACGCATTGTCAGGTACTCCCTGTTTATCTCCCGGGCTGGAGAACGGCGCAGCAGATGCGCCTTCGCCGATCCTGGCCCCGCGACGAAAGTGATGCTCGACAGGCAGATATTCACAGTAATCTCCCAGTTGTACGGGTCGCTCGAGGTGGATCTGTTTATGCCCGGGCGGGACGCGATCAGACACCCGTTTCTGCTCTCGGATACCGGACTCCAGGGCGCGGCTGCCGCACGCTTTCCTGCTGGATTGACGGGCAAAGTGCTTCTGGCTCTCTACCATTACCACTCATTCCTCGTCCTTTCACAGCTGTCCACCCAGCCAGCTCGGGCTACTTGTGCTACTGGCACCGCTACTGCCATTACAGAGCTGGTTTCCGCAATTCTCAGGTTTCTGGCTCAGCCTCCTGTTCTATTACCTTTATGCACCAGACATTCTCACCAGAACGGAGCTTCCACCCAAATCTAATGGATTCAGTGGGTGGCTTGGCCTCTGTCAGGTCTAACTCGGCGGCACGCCGAATTCTGCAGCAGTTGCAGACACAATTCTGGCTTCAGGTGCTGGATTCGGACAAACGCTCAGTACGAGGATAGGTGGTCCCGCTTATGCGCCGCTGGTGTTCAGATAAGGGATTGCAGATCCCTTTTCAGCGGATTTAGTCCGGTATTGAGTTTTGCAAGCTCGCTTTTGAAGAAGGCCTGGCGGCTTCGACCATTCGCCGCTACTCCAATCGCTATTTCCATTTTTCACACCCTGTCGATGGTGCTTCTGGGCAGCACCCTCTCGCATAGCGCCGCTGAACGGATTCGACCTGCTCTCAGGCTAACCAGTCCACCTTGGGATTTGGTCGATCAGTTCGGGATTGGTTGTCCGTCCCACTTTCACACCTATCGGCTATTTCCATTCAGTTGTTGACCTGGGAAAGTTGCCTTTTCTGGTGGCTGTAACATCTGGTCGGCACGGCGACATTTACATGCTATGTCGTCCGGACCTCGGCGCTGACTGTGTTTCACACGGATCGTCAGTATTCTCCCAGATACTTTCATCAATCAAGGTCAATCACGCTCTCCCATGTGACAGCTCCTATCGAACTTCCTACTCTTACCCAGCCTTCCACATCGGGACCACTCCCACCAGCACTCACCCGCTGGATGTCCTGTGAAGACGCCAAAGTCTATCTCAAACGTAACGCAGGGGATCCGCCAGACGGGTACCCAGCTGTTCTGTTGTTACGGTGGCGGAAGGCTGGTTCGCCAGCCAGCAAGCAGACTTTGTCTCGCTGGCTAGTATCGTATTTGTGCCGCTTTATCAGGCTAAGGGCAAGCCTCCCCGAGGGGTTGAAGGCCACTGTCAGGTGCAGCACGTGTGCCGCTAAAGCTTTTCGCATCGGCACTTCCCCATTGAAGAAAGATCTGCCCTGCCGCTATTTGGAGCCGGCCCAGACGCTTATATCGCCATTATCAGCTCGACATACGCATTCCCCGTAATCGTGCAGTAAACTTTAAGTCAGGATTGTTCTCTCCAGTGGACAGTGTCCTGCCACCCTTGACCGAAAGTGAGTCTTGGTTTATTGGTTTGTTTTGACGCTTACTGTACAATAAGATTCCATTATTGACATGTCTGCTAATGTGGAGCTCACCCAGAGAACCCGTACCCCTCTTCTTCGATTTCTTCTACGGAGTTACCTGTATCGTTAGTGAGTGGTATTTTGTTTTCCCCACGGTGCTCTCATATGAAAGAAGCCACTTAGTGGGTCGGATTGCTTGATATTCTGACCACGCAAGTAATGTCTCATTATGCTAGAGGTCGCCTTTTGAGCACAAATCCTCCCTGTCAGTTCCTCCCATAATGCCTTCTCGCGAAGCTTTAAACTGGGTCGAGTGACAGGTGAGTGTTAGGCGCTGCTTCGTTCAATTTTTTTCCATGATACGATCGCTATATTTTGAGGTGTGCTTTTGGACAGAATTCCCTCCTCCCTGGCTTCCGGGTCTTTGGGAGTCTGTGTTTATGCATAATATGTACCCCAAGGACGATTCTTCTGAAAAGAATTAACCAAACCTGCAGAGGTTTTCTAATTCTTGAAGAGAGAGTCGCCCTTGCAGTAGCTTCTCCCACCTCCCCGCAATTCTCTGTTCACTGGATAAGAATTCAGCAGAAGGAATGATGATATCGGGTCTAGGGAGCCTACTCCAGTTGGATACATGCTACTAAGGGAGGGTAACTCCGCGATAGTAGTGTCCGGTCCTAGATAAATAAAAGAGTTTATTTATTGTACAAATCTTTTATTCAAAAAACATTGATACAACTGTCACAGGACATTTTTCAGCCGGAAAATGGCTAATATGTACCCTAAGGATCTAATTCTTCAAAGAATTGAAAACCTCCGCATATTTTACAAATATATATCTTGTATAAGGGACATATGATATTTCACTAGTGTTGGGAATTGGTTAAATTTTCATAATTGATGATTGGTTCATTACAAACCCATCAATCATCGAAAAATAATTGGTGTTACCATTTATGAAATTTGTTAATGCACATGCGTCATATGTTCATAGCATGTATTATTTGGGGCTTTTTGAATAAAAATTTCACATCTTTAAAGGCGATGACTAGTATGTTAGGAACATAACTTTCTTGGAGCCTTTAAGATGTAAATTCAATCATGACTTTGAAACGAGCTTGTAGTGCTTACAAAATGTAACAGACAAAACCAACCATGTGAAAAAAATATTGTTAATGAAAACAAGTGTTCCAGAATTGTTTGTGTTCGATTATGAGAAATTAGATCTATTGCTTATCGCTAGTCACTACGACCAATCTTCATTACATTTCAATTAATCGACCACCACTAATATTTACATGACAACATCCCCAGCTATCAGTCACATTCTAGCCCAGCTGGACACTCAGACTGTTCAGAAGACAGCAGAACATAAATATATCTTATGCAAAATTCATGGAGACTGAAATAACTTTTGTATTATCACCAGTCTATTACAGTCAACAATAACAGTGCAGAACTGGTATGACCACAGCTGTGAGGATTTCTGTAGCAAGCATTTACTGTAGTCAGAATTGAACATTGGGTTCAAGTATTTTTGTTTTCCCTCTTACCGTGCTCTCATGCGAAAGAAGCCACTTAGTGGGTCGGATTTCGTTGATATTCGAACATTCACGGCAATGCAATGTCTCATTATGAGGTCATGCTTTGAGCATGAAATCCTCCCTGTCCAGTTCCTCCCATAATGCCTCTCGCGAAGCCCGAAACTGGGTCGGTATAGTGACAGGTGAGTGTTATGGCCGCCTGTTCAATTTTTCCATGATAATGATCGCTATATTTGAGTGTGCTTGACAGAATTCCCCAATATATATCTTGTTTAAGTGACATATGATATTTACTAGTGTTGGGAATTGGTTAAAATCTCATAATTGATGATTGGTTCATTACAACCGATCAATCATCGAAAATAATTGGTAAGCGTCATTTATGAAATTTGTTAATGCACATAAAAATAAGGAAAAAACATGTAGCTATTTTGGGGCTTTTTGACAAAATTTCACATCTTTAAAGGATGACTAGTATGTTAGGAACATAACTTTCTTGGAGCCTTTAAGATAAATTCAATCATGACTTGAAACGAGCTTGTAGTGCTTACAAAATGTAACAGACAAAACCAACCATGTGAAAAATATTGTTAATGAAAACAAGTGTTCCAGAATTGTTTGTGTTCGATTATGAGAAATTGTGATCGATTGCTTGGTCGTTTAGTCACTACGACCAATCTTCGATTATTTCAATTAATCGGACCACCACTAATATTTACATGACAACATCCCCCAGCTATCAGTCACATTCTTTACCCAGCTGGACACTCAGACTGTTCATAATATGTTAAGAACATATCATATCTACAAAAATTCATGGAGATTGAAATAACTTTTATTATCACTGTCTATTTACAGTCAACAATAACAGTGCAGAACTGGCATGACTACAGCTGTGAGAATTTCTGTAAAGCATTTACTGCAGTCAGAAGCTGAACATTGGGTTCAAGTATTTTAGCCTTACCCCTTCCCAGCAGCCACCTGTGGTAAAACCATGCACTCTGGTCATCAGGGTCGGTGAAAAATGCATTCTGGACTGTTTCATGTTCTGAGGAAAATGTGTTAAATGATTCATGTAGGTTGTACAGGTGACAAGAGATGACACAAACAGAACATAATGTAATAAACCTATACCACAAGGATTATGCCAAGTGACATCACACCAAGTCACATGACGTCACATCACATCACGTCATGGGGAGTGTTTGTTTTTCTTTTTTTTCGTTTAACACCTGGCCCAGCAATATTCAAGCAATACGAGGAAGGTCTGTATATAATCGAGTCTGAACCAAACAATCCAGTTATCAACAGCATGAGCATCGATCTACGCAAGAGGGACATGTGTTCAACCAAGTTAGTGAGCCTGTCCACCCGATCCCGTTAGTCACCTCTTCCAGCCTGAACACCCGATCCCGTTAGTCACCTCTTCCAACAAGCGTGGGTTACTGAAGACCAATTCTAACCCGGATCTTCACGGGTTGGAGTGGAATGGAGTGGAGCATAATCATCTCTAAAGACTGTATCACCATGGTCGAAACAACTGATTGGATGCAACTGTACTGCATCTGCTGTATTCATGCTGTCAACCACTGGTTTGCTTGGTTCAGATTCAGTAACCATGGTAACTTGCTGACTGGTGTATCATTGTATAGAATTTAATTTGTGGTTTAATGCCACACTCAGCAATATTTGAGCTATATGAGCGGTCTTATATAACCAAATATATCCAGTGACTGACAACATGAATGCCGATATATGCAAACAGGATACACTGACATGCATCAAGTCAGTCAACAAACCTGACCTGATAAGGTTTCGTGGTATATATCTATGATTTATTACTCACAAGCCAATATGATCAGTCTGATATATTTCTGATGACAGTAACGACACAGGGACAACTCACTCAGTCTACATGACAATGAACGTACCTTGCAGCATCTGGTTTTCCTGGACTAGCCGGGGCTGGTTTGGGTCAGGGAAGATGGCCGGTAGTAACTTGCTGCGGTAATGCCAAGACGAGTAGTTGGAAAAATTGCTGCTGATTTTGGTTGTTGTGAATTCAAACTCTGATTCCAGTGACACTTTAGACCTCGACACAACAAACCTTCGGTAGTCCCAGCAATGAACTGTGGGAGAAGATTGGTTACCATGGTTACATGTCATCCTCCATGTTCTGACTGTTTCACTCTCATTGAACATGTTAAATACAGATCTTTGTTCTTGCTACTGTAAACATCTACGAACATTTCATTAAAGAAAACACCCGTGAAGGTCCGGGTTAGAATGAACCTTCAGTAACCCATGCTTGTCGTAAGAGGTGACTAACGGGATCGGGTGGTCAGGCTCACTGGCTTGGTGGACACATGTCATTGGTTCCCAATTGCGCAGATCTATGCTCATGCTGTTGGTCACTGGATTGTCTGGTCCAGACTCGATTATTTACAGACCGCCGCCATATAGCTGAAATATTGCTGAGTGCGGCGTAAAACTACAATCACTCTCACTCACTCACTCACTCACTCACTCACTCACTAAAGAAACAAACAAGTCTATGGCTTATTTGTTAGTTTGTTGTTTAATACAGCAGTCAGCAAATTCCCCAAAACTCTACAATACCTCAAAATAGTGGTGGTCCGATTAATTGAAATAATCGAAGATATTCCAGCTATATGGCGGCGGTCTGTATAAAAGCAAGTCTGGACCAGACAATCCTGTGATCAATAGCATGAGAATCGATCTAGGCTGTTGGGATATGATGACATCTGTTACAACTTTATGGATAACACCTTCTTGTTATGTCAGCTTGATAACGGTGTTGTTTTCCGCCTAATGCAACTTCAAAAAGCTCCTCCAAATGATCAGTTATCGGCTGTATGACCGATTCCATCACAATCATTGTCTGTCTCTCTCATCAATGGGATGAACATTTCAAAGAGAACAGGGGTTCCACAGCCAATAGGTAACACCTTCACACAGTCTCAGTCATCACACATTCAAGGGGTACAGCAAGGGTACAGATAAAGGCCGTATCGGCGTATGTACGGATAAAAAATATGCATGATACAGTAGGAAATAATTTAGAAAACGTAGCACATACGCACCACTGCATTGTCTTAGAATCATTTACAGACGTATTTATCTGGAAAAGTATTGTTTTATTGTTTATTGACCTGTTTACACAAGAGTAGCAATGTTGTGGTGCATATATGAAACGAAACACAAGATTACCCATCCGCAAATTTCCATTCAGTAATCCAAATGTACTCTTTGTTTTTCCAGTACTCTTATATTGCAAAAATAAGGAGTACGTACTCCTGATGTTGAAAAATTATCTGGAGCCCGGGGGTCATGTTTTAAAATAATGAACCAAATTCTTCAAAGACTAAGAAAGCAAACGACAGGTACTGGTTCCATAAAATAAACACTTTTCATTACACTTTAGATTTAAAGCTTTTTTGCATGCTTTCATAAATTTGTCAGTGCCAAAGTTGACCAAAATTCTTCAAAGACTAAGAAAGCAAACGACAGGTACTGGTTCCATAAAATAAACACTTTTCATTACACTTTAGATTTAAAGCTTTTTTGCATGCTTTCATAAATTTGTCAGTGCCAAAGTTGACACGGATTAGAATTTAAAATTTGAACATGAACACATGGGTTTTAATGGATGGATAACAACTTCCTGCTTTGTAAATATACAGTCATCATACTAAAGAAGTTGTCATCACTAAGAAATCTAAACCACAATGTCAGTTCTAGGATCACACTTACAGTTCCTCTCATCATACTCTAAGAACTGGTTGCAGAGCTGTAGTTCCCGCTCCCAGTCCGGTTTCGGCATGTTGTCAAGGACGAAGCAGCGATGATGCCACGTGCCGTACGATTTCGGGTTGCCCTTTAGACATGCCTCCAAGAAGTACAGCTCCTGCTGGTATAGTGTCTGGAGCTCTTCCTCGGATCTGGGGCACAACACATAGAGTCAATCATACATTTTTCAGATTATATTCATTATTTTATACTTATCCTGACTCATACTTTTTGCTTCTGACTCCCTTGACTTGTGATGTAATGGAAACATTGTGTTTTGTTAAAAAAACAGTAAAAACATCTCACCCGAATGCATCCCTTTACTGCGCATGTATATTCACTCCCCATGTGACCATGGTGATTCATCACTCTCTCCATTTTCGTAATTTCCAAATCATGAATTTAGTGTATGAGTCAGGATAAATATGAACAAATATATTTACTCTAATAAATATGTCTTGTTCCTCATCCTGACTCCTCCTATTTCCTTAAATCCATATAACCCACATCTTCTTGTTCCTTATCCTGACTCCTCCTATTTCCTTAAATCCATATAACCCCAATCTTGTTCTTGGTCCTTAAATCCATATAACCCCTGACTCCTCCTATTTGCTTAAATCCATATAACCCCAATCTTCTTGTTCCTCATCCTGACTCCTCCTATTTCCTTAAATCCATATAACCCCAATCTTCTTGTTCCTCATCCTGACTCCTCCTATTTCCTTAAATCCATATAACCCCAATCTTCTTGTTCCTCATCCTGACTCCTCCTATTTCCTTAAATCCATATAACCCCAATCTTCTTGTTCCTCATCCTGACTCCTCCTATTTCCTTAAATCCATATAACCCCAATCTTCTTGTTCCTCATCCTGACTCCTCCTATTTGCTTAAATCCATATAACCTCAATCTTCTTGTTCCTCATCCTGACTCCTCCTATTTGCTTAAATCCATATAACCCCAATCTTCTTGTTCCTCATCCTGACTCCTCCTATTTGCTTAAATCCATATAACCTCAATCTTCTTGTTCCTCATCATGACTCCTCTTATTTCCTTAAATCCATATAACCCCAATCTTCTTGTTCCTCATCCTGACTCCTCCTATTTGCTTAAATCCATATAACCCCAATCTTCTTGAATCCTGATCATGCCTGATGAAAATGGTTACCATCTGTTTTATGAGCTAAAAGATTTGAGTTGTTGTTTAACTCTGCACTCATCAATATTCCAGCTATATAGCCTCTGTCTGTAAATAATCGAGTCAGGACCAGACAATCCAGTGATTGATGGCATGAGCATCAAACTACGCAATTGGTATACGATGACCTGTGTCAGCCAAGTCAGCAAACCTGACCACCTGATGTCATTAGTCACCTTTTATGACAAGTATGGGTGCTTAAGACCAATTCTAACACAGGGTATTTGATATCAGATTGTAAACCAAAAGTCACTGTGTTCTTTAATATGATTGGTTGAAAACATGATCAAATGGTATTCGATTCCCAGAAATTTGCTGCGTATTAATACATTCAAACATCGCTCACACCATTGTATTGTTATGTCGTCAGCTGTGATGACGTCATTCAAATCATATTGTGACGTAAAGTCGGAATGACGTCACAAATGAGCAGTTCCAGATGCTACCATGGGAGACAGCTGAAACGGTCGGCTGATGACATTTCACTGCTGTACCCGTACTTGATGTCAATGAGTGCAGACACAAAAACGTGTGTGGACCTTTTGGTTTACTTTTGTGTTTACAATGTCGATAAACGCTGTCGGTTCCAAATGAATTCCCGTGCTTCAAATACTCAATAACACCCGGAAATTGGCCAACACATGATGTTTATCTCCTAAATGTGATATTGAAAACCCCAGTGTTTCTTACTTCTCTTCCCCGAAATGTTTGAAGATTTCTTTCCTGTAGTTCCACAGAGAGTAGAAATCAGAATTGGAGGTCAGAATTTCAGCAGTAATGTGGAGGGCTTCTTCATCGTATTCCTGCTGTTGGCGCTACAACACAAAAAGATAACAATTTGTGTCAAAAAGTGAAGCAGGTAATTATGTTGTAGAATATATGAACAATGTGCACTCATACACAGTCAGCTAAAAATCTCTGTGTATTTGATGTCATTTGATATTTGTTTGTTCTTTAACACCACTTTCTGCAATATTCAGCCTATATGGCTGCAGTCTGTAATTAATCGAATCTGGACCAGACAATCTAGTGATCAACATCATGAGCATCAAACTACAAAATTGGGATATGATGACATGTGTCAATCAAATCAGGGAGTCTGAGCACCAGATCATGTTAGTCACTTCTTATGGCAAAGGGTCGGTGGGGTAGTCTAGTGGTTAAAGCGTTGGCTCGTCACGCCAAAGACCCGGGTTCGAATCCCCACATGGGTACAACGTGTGAAGCCCATTTCTGGTGTCCCCCACCGTGATGTTGCTGGAATATTGATAAAAGCGGCGTAAAGCCAAACTCAGTCAGTCAGTCTTATGGCAAACATGGGATGCTGATGACCAATTCCAAAAGGTCTTCACAGGTATTATTTGACATGTGCCTCACCTTTACAGATATTTTTTGGACGGCTGCATTGTAAATCTTTAGTTTCTTTTCTCTTTCCTTCCTCTTAGCTTCTTGCTGCTCTGCAGTCGTCTTCACTTTCAGTCTTCCGTGCTGCAACCAAGATCAAACTGTAACAAGTGTGAAACCTAGCCTGATTATTGATTAAATGGTTCGGTAAAATGTGTAACCATGGTAACAGAAACATGAAATATTTGAGATTACACATTTTCAGTAAAGTACAGATTCTAGTATTTTTGTGTTAGACTCAACCAGCGTTGCAAACTCCCGCCTGCCCGACCATCCGGGACGGTCTGTTTTGCGACCGGACGGTCAGTTTTAAAAAGTTGCACGCCCGATGGTCTGGCTGTTGAATCAGCGTAATTTTGTGATGTATATAATGACTAAAGCCTTGACTGAAAAACATTTAAAAACGTGTTATTGTGACAATAACCTGACTTTAAACAGTTCCCTCCTCTTATTTACCTCCTTTATATTTTATCTTAATCCTGAAAATTCTGGACTGGTAACTTTCCAGCCGGTCTGGTAACTTTTGAGAGTTACCAGACCAGTTGTCTGGCCGAAATTTTGGGGAGTTTACAACACTGGACTCAACCCAACAAACTTACTAGAATCTGTACTTTACTGAGAAAGTGTAGTCCCAAACATAACATATGTTACATAGGGGAAAGCTGAAAAACTACATGCATGAATCTTTACCTGTTACTTTCAGCAGAGCTTGTCATGCACAGTCTAGTGCCTTTGTCTGATTCTATTTCAATTTAAAAAATTATTTACCACAAATGAAAGATGCCAATTCTTGTTGTCGACAAAGGGTGAGAGTGAGTGAGTTTGGTTCTACGCCCCTTTTAGCAATATTCCAGCAACGTCATGGCAGAGGACACCATAAATGGGCTTTTCACATTGTGCCCACGTGGGGAATCAAACCTGTGTCTTCAGCGTGAGGAGCGAACGCTTTAACCACTAGGCTACCCCACCGCCCCTTGTCCACATCTGTGTGAGTGAGATTAGTGTAACGCCACTTTGAACAGTATTCCAGTCATATCACAGTGTCTCAGTCAAAGTAATTCTGGTCTCAGACGTTTTCCACTTTGGTGAAACCCACAAGGACTGGTACGTTGGACAAACATAGAAACATAATTGATGTCAACCAGGATTCAAACACACAATCACAGGTTCCTGGTGTGGCCAAGGGAGGCAACTCTGCACAGTGAATGAGTGAGGTTTGTTTTTATGCCGCTTTTAGCAATATTGCAGGAATATCACTGCAGGGGACACCAGAAATGGGCTTCACACATTGTACCCATGAAGGGAATCGAACCCGGGTCTTCGGTGTTATGAGCAAACACTTTAACCACTAGACTACCCCACCGTCCTTCTGCCTCAAATAAGCAGGTCACCTATGCTCCTATCAAACTTAATGAGATATAAGCCAGTCTTGAACTTCACATTCTGTATAAAATAAGTTTTAATGTCTCTTAAAATACAGATTTATACACATGACATTGAAGAGAAGAGCCTACAATGCTAACTGAACGCGGAGATCGAGGTGAGGTGAAGTGAAATTGGGTTTAATGTCGTGCTTGAGAATATTTCGCTCATATGACGACGTGCATGCATGTGTATGTGTATGTGCGGCTGCTTGTACTAGCCCAGACTTAAGCTGGTTTTATAGTGCTAGCCTACTGAGATACCATGCTGCAGTGAAGCATGAATACCCCACTCAGACACATTATACTGATTCCGAGCCGACCAGTCCTTGTTGTATCCATTAATGCCGAGTGCCAGGCAGGGACCAACAAGTACCATATTTTAACGTCTTTTGGTATGACGCGGTCGTGGATCGAACCTGTGACCTTCCACTCTCCGGGCGGACCACTGCACCATGGAGGCGGTCTGCGGAGATCGAGACACAGGATATGTGACTTACACTACAAATTACAATCTTCCACGGTATGTACTGGTAAATTATGAAAATCAGAGATCTGAAGATGCCTATGCTTGATGTCAGAGTACTTCACTAAACTTGAATGATATTACTTTTAAACTACATAACATGCAATACAAGCCCACAGATCCTGTGGAGCATAAAGTAGAGTTGTGTTGTACTGGCATATTTGCTGCAAATACAGGTATTGACTGCTTATGCAAACAAGCCCATATGCACCATAGATTGTGGCACCTGTTTTCAAACATCAAAACTTTGCATAAACCCTGTTTTCAAAGTTCAACTTTCATAAATGTTTGTTCTGTGCTGTGTTTTTCTGTAAAACAAATATTTAATATCCACAAGAATATATGTACTGTCAAGAAAATTGTCAGGGACATGTAAAGATTACATACAGACTGGTCTAGTAGCTGGTCAGGCAGACCAACATCTAGTCACTAAAATGAACATATTTTACAGAAGAAACAGTTCCTAAATTAAAATCATAAAATATAATGAAAAGGAGCCTAGAGACATTCTTCATGTTCTCCTGAAAGTATGGAAATCTAGACTTGCCACATAATCTACACTTGCATGAGGTTTTTGCGGCTGTGTTTGTTTCAGGGTCTGTATGACAGACTGCTGGTCAGAATGCTCTTACTGGAGCAGGGTACTTATCACTTAATTATATCACTGCTGGAATAGCCAGTTCATTTCTTTTAATTACCATTTTAACAACAAAATTAATGGAACACATATTATTATTAATATATCAATAGATCTGTAGAAGATACACTGAGAAATGCCTGTAATATCAAACAATCAACAAAGACAATTATGATCAACATTGTGATTATATAACCATACATTAATATAACATTAATTATAGCCACATGAGTCATGGTGGCTGAGTCATGTGAGGTACAACAATTTGCTTGGGATATTGGTCAAAGTGGTGTTAAAATCTACCCACTCACTCACAAAAGCATGATAAATGATGTAAAAATATATGTGTCAAATGAAACAAAGGAAATATGCATTGGCTACTTTATACCCGATAAGTATTGTTACATAATAATTGTATTTGTAATGAATTATATTGAATATCAACAACATTGACCATTTCTTGATGATCAATGATTTTACATATTATTATTCATATTCTACAAACGTATCCGAGAGATCAGATACGAAATACACCCTACCATATAGATTACACAATTTGGCATATGTGAGAGCGATATTTACAATATGTACACTCATGCATACCATTTTCAGCCGCCAGAAGATCGGCAACTCTGATCCCACTGCTAATGGTTTGGGGAACACCTCCAAGAATCTATTATTAGTTCACAACATCACTTCCGCATTTAGTCCAAACGTGTGTTTCAAAGCAGAAGAATTCCAGTCAACGTGCTTCCTGTGTCATGGCTACTCTCGGCAGTTCGACTATGGATGGCGAAGGAGGAGTGTCAGAGGATGCCATTATACAACGACAAAAGAAAGAGAGAAGAGAATTATTAGGTACAACCATACTTGTTTCATATGCTTCTTTGTTTTACACTATTCGGAGTTTCAGTTTTTAGGTAGAAAATCAATTTTTGATGACCGTGCATTTCGGCAGAACTTTTACACCTTTTACTGTCGCTTCGTTCAACCAACAATCTCAATGTTTACAAATTACAGTGTAATCACAGTTTCAACATGTTTGATAACATTTAAATCATGCTTATCATCGTTTCAATGTCATTACAACCATAGCAAAGGTGTTCTAAGTCTGACGGTATATATTGTTCTGAAAACTGACATGCAGCAGTTCATGAAGATTCAAAGATAAAGCTAATTCATTTTGAAAATTTGTTGGAAAAATTCCCCACATTCAGTTTACACTGCCACAGTCAAAAAGCGTCCATTGTACATCAGCTTTCTTTGATAAAATCTATGTTCGTCAGTTGTTTGATTAACATTCTAGAAATTGGTGCGAAAATAACAAAGCATACTTTCTGCTAACATCTTTTTCTTTGTTGCAAAGAGGGATGTTTCGATTCAGATTCTTAAACTGTTATCAAGATATTTTCATCAGGGAAATGTGTTTTTAGTGGACCATACAAATTTGAACTCTGCCATAGAATACATCACAATCAAACTGTTTAAGGGCTCAAGGTGTACTTTTGTGTTAATAACATTAACAAGAAGATGAAAAAAGTCAACCATGTTTACGCTGATGGTTACAACAGAATGTAATGTTGTGATTTTACAATGTTTAATGAGACATTTCTTTACATGATAGTGAAAACATGAATAATCTTTATCACATTACGTCCTTGTGATGTAATACATCATGTATTTCATTGACATCAGGACCAACATCGCAGAAGAGGCTAAGATCAGCATTATTGCATTGAATACAATGTTCAGCCGTGGGAACCGTGCCAATCTAGACAACCAGTTGTCCGACTTTCATTCTGTACCAGTTGTCCGAAGTGTGGAAGTGGTGGCTGAGCGGATTAGGCGGCTGACTTTGTGTGCTGGCGATTTGGTGCCTGACTCTGAGGGTGTGGGTTCGAATCCTGGATGGGACTCCACCCAAAAAGTACTAGAATTTGTACTTTACTAAGAAAGTGTAATCCCAAATATAACATATGTTGCATTTGACCACTTTCTAAAATGGCATTGTGTAATCATCGTTATAATACAGCTTTAAAATAATTTTTTTAATTTAACAGCATAAAATGTTTCAATTTTGAAAAAAAAAAAATCATAAATAGATCCCCATATGCTTGCCTGATTCATTACTAAAGACTACAATGAATGTATTTGATGAAGGTATCAGTTTATCAGTGAACACGATCTGAGCCAGTAACCATGGTAACTTAAGAATTCAGGAGTTTGAGACTGGTTGAAAAATTTAGAAACTGGTAAAAAATGTTGATAGTACTTCTTACAGGAAAAGCCAATTAAATATAGATCAGCATCTCATCCATTTCTCAAAATTGTGAATTTACAAAACTACTAGAGGAAGATTAAGGTCATCATTTTTCAGCATTTTAAAATATATTTTGTTCAATTTTCAGCTCAGATTCAGAAGCTGAAGCACAGTGTACCGAAAGGTGACAAGAAGAAGAAGAAAGAGGTGACAGAGCAGGTTGCAGCACTGGAGGCAGAATTAACACAGAGACATGAAACTGAACTGGAGGAGTTTAAGAAACATGGTGCAAAGGTAATGTACAATCAACTTCATGTACCCCTCATTACAATCAGATCTTTAACTCTGATACGATTCCCCACTCTGTGAAATCAGAGAGTTGGCATCAAGGCTCCTCTGTATGAGTGTGTGCAGCATTTATTCAAGCATATTTACCCGTGAAGATCCAGGTTAGAATTGATCTTCAGTAACCCATGCTTGTCTTAAGAGGCGACTAACGGGATCGGGTGATCAGACCCGCTTACTTGGTTGACACATGTCATCGTATTCCGGTTGCGTAGATGATATTCATACTGTTGCTCACTGGATTGTCTGGTCCAGACTCGATTATTTACACAGCACCGCCATGTAGCTGGAATATCGCTGAGTGCGGCGTAAAACTAAACTCAATAACTCACTCACCATATTTCTGATCAGTAACAGAATTCCTCACCCTTATGAGTGTCTGATTGAACAGCTCTATGATATTCATTTCTAAAACAACCCAGACAAGAATATTGCTGGTAGAGAGTACTGGTGACAACGGACTAGCGATAGTGTACACTGGATTAACAAGGCTGGGGATTACATCAATACATGGTTAGATTTATGCATCATTCCCAGGTGTAGAAGGCTACTCATACTCTCAGCTGCTGATTTGTTCCATTTTCAAATATTAAAGGGGAATGTGTTGCCTAGCCACTTGTGGCACTGCAGTTCGATGTGCAGAGTGAGTGAGCTTGGTTTAATGCTGTTCTGAACAATATTCCAGCTTAATCTCTGTGTGTCGGGACGGTTGAGTAGCCTAGTGGTTAAAGCATTCGTGCAAATCATGCTGAAGACCCGGGTTCGATTCAACACATGGGTACAATGTGTGAAGCCCATTTCTGATTTGCCCCACCGTTATGGTGCTGGAATATTGCTAAAAGCTGACCTACAGATAATAATTTTAATGATTTTCCTGATTTGCCTCCCATGGTACTTTTGTAGAAAAGTCTTGATAAAGTTGGGCTATATACCTGTGTGTCCTGTTAAATGTTTGAGATATTTCCAAGACTGTGCATCTTCGTACAGGTAGAGGAAGTTATTGACAAGCTGGAACAGCTGGAATCTAATGATCAGGGGGAGACAACTCCTGCCCAGACAGATGCGGAAGCAAAGCAAAAGAAGGCATCCAAGGCCCAGAAGAGAAGGGTAGGTCATGTTGAAATTGTTCCTTAAAATATTTCAGCTTCTACTTATAGTCTTTCCTGATTTGCCAGGTGCTGATTTCAAGTCTACATTTAAATGTTTCATATGTTGTCAGTGAAACTGAAGCACAAGCTCTTTATGTGTAAAATATTTGTTACAACCAGTTGGTACCTCAGGAAGTTTTCTTGAGTTTGTGTTTTAACCATCCATGGAAAGATAAGTATGTTTGTAAAATCATGGTCGTGCTTGGTATAGTCATTCCACATGACTTGCAGTGGTCACATGAAGCAGACGTCATGTTGCCGTAAGTCTAACATCTCTGTACAACTTTGTGTAATTGCATCACAGAAGATAATGACATCATTCTAGACACCGCTTCTTTGCTGCAACTGACTAGAATGTGTGGAAAGGAAGTGTTTTCATTATTACAATAAATATCTGTAACTAGCTGTTAATGGTTACCGTCCATCTTGGGTTAGATAATCCACATCCGCTTGCTGCTTCCCGGGTGTAGTGGTTGGAGCGTCTGTCCGGAGAGTGGAAAGTTGCGGGTTAGATCCCCAGCCGCGTCATACCAAAAGATGGTACTTGTTGTTCCCTGCCTCGTGCTCAGCATTACAGGGTACAAGGACTTGGAGTCAGTACTTGGGTCAGCTTGGTGTCAGTGGGGTATTCATGCTTAATAGCAGCATGGTATCTCAGTGAGCTCTATAAAACTCTGGGATAGTACAAGTAGCCACACATACACACGCATGCAAAATATTCTTAAGTACAACGTTAAACCCCAATTCAGCCCACCTCACCTCACCTCACCCAGGGCCCAATTTAGTGCTTTGTTACTTGCACTGGTGCAACCTAATATTACAAAGTGCAACCTATTTATTAGTCTAACTTGAACCAGTAGCAATAGACCAATGCTTAGTCTCTGAATATATATAATTTTGATAGTAACAAACAAGCCCATTTAAATTGAAAAGGAGCCCCAGGGAGACCAGAGATTCAGAACCTGAACCTGAGGAAATCTAGACTTGCTTTATTTAGGGCTTTAGCACTGCAGAGAGGGCTTGGCAGTAGGGAAAATAATGTGGTTCAGGTACTGTGAGACAGACTACAGTAGCAAGTCAATTTTTTAGTGGGTAAACTTCTGAATAAAACATCTAAATAATTCAATAGCATATTTCTGATGTTACATATTGCAATAAAAACAGTGCAACTTATTTCTGATGTTACATATTGCAATAAAAACAGTGCAACTAGAATTTGACTGGTGCAACTAGGTTTTTATCTTAGGTTGCACCTTGTGCAAGTGGGTTAACATCTCTTAAATCGAGCCCTGTCACCACTTGCTGCCACATGTCCAAACAGTGAATGGACATACATGTACATGTTCCTTCTTCCTTGATATTACATTAGCATTGTGTCATAAAACCATGTTGCCTGCTCTCTCGCTGATTCACTTACCCTATCTCTCTAAAACCCCTAAAACAAACAAAGAATTACCCTCAGCTCAACATGAAAACATACTCAGGGAAGTTAAATGACCAGCTGCTTGATGGGACTTGATTGGATTTAGTCTAATGATGTAGATTTATCATTTCTGTGATGAGATTTCTGTGCGTACTGACACTGACATTACAGAAGAGAACAACCTCCAGCCTCCTATACTAATAACAGTGATGGACACGGCGATTGCATTAGGATTATCTCTGTCCACAGGAGGTGAGGTGAGGTGAAATTGGGTTTTACGTCGTGCTTGAGAATATTTCGCTCATAGGACGACGTGCATGCGTGTGTATGTGTATGTGCGGCTGCTTGTACTAGCCCAGACTGAAGCTGGTTTTATAGTGCTAGCTCACTGAGATACCATGCCGCAGTGAAGCATGAATACCCCACTCAGACACATTATACTGACTCCGAGCCGACCAGTCCTTGTTGTACCCATTAATGCCGAGTGCCAGTCAGGGACCAACAAGTACCATATTTTAACGTCTTTTGGTATGACGCGGTTGGGGATCGAACCCGCGACCTTCCGCTCTCCGGGCGGACATTCTAACCACTACACCACGGAGGCGGTCTGTCCGCAGGAGAGGTGTAACAATACATTTAGGCAATGATGCTTATCCCAATAATATTGCTGCAGTATGATTTGTATCCCAGTGCAGTACTTTTATTTCACAGCCCTGAATAATTTCTTTGATGGACATTTTAGAAATTGAGGTGATGAAGAATGATGACAATTTTTATGGATATACAACTTCTTTTATTCTGTGAAAGATGACGTTTCGACACAGATTCTAATGTCGCTTGCTTGACAACGACATTAGAATCTATGTCGAAACATCGCCTTTCACAGAATAAAAGAAGTTGTATATCCATAAAAATTGTCATCATTCCTGAATAATTTGTAGATCTATGTATTGTGAACCTCATATCATGATACAAAACTGTATTGCCATGGCACTTCACCAATAGTCCACTGTATGCTGAGACACTGGTATTCCAGGGCAGATTAAATAAAAGATTGACATGAAGATCACTTACCAAGGACATTAAATGTATTATGAATGATGTAGGAAAGGAAGTGGTTAAAGCGTTGGCTCGTCCACGAAGACCCGGGTTCGATTCCCCACATGGGCACAATGTGTTAAGCCCATTTCTGGTGTCCCCAGCCGTGATATTGCTGTAATATTGCTAAAAGCGGCGTAAAACTAAAACTCAGTCAGTCAGTCAGTCAGATATAGGAAAGGTTAGGGATCATGAATCTTTGTGGGGATATTTATTGTAGTGATGTCTGAGCACACAATTTCCTGAAAAACAAAATATTCCCCAAAATATTCATGAGCTGTGACCTTTTTGTTCAGATAATTAAACTGATATAAAATCTTGCTGTGTATGGATGACTGTGAGAAACCTGATGAGTTTCATGGATATTCCATGTGAAAGTCAGTTAAAGCATGGCGTATGCTGATATTGCATGTGTTAAATGCTTTTTGTTGTTTTTCAAGGTTGGAAAACTCAGGTTTTTATATTTATCATGATTTGAGTCATGCATATGTGATTGTGCTGCATATGAAATCACCTGAAAGGTGAAAGCCAGGTAAAAACATATTTATAGTTTTCAAATGAATATCTTGACCTTGTTGTTAATTACCTGCGGGCCATGTATTCATTGCTTTTATGAGGTTGTAAGGCAGACAATTGGAGATTTAAAGCTCGAGGTTACTAACAAGAGTTAGTACTTACGCTTGTTGGAGCAGATTGCTTGTTATTCCAACATGTTGGTAACATGAGCTTATACCCCAGGCTTGTTGTTGGAGCCTATTACTAGTTATTCCACCATGTTGGTAACATTGGCTTGTTGTTGGAGCCTAGATTATTCCAAAGCTCTAGAGGTTACTAATACCCCAGGCTTGTTGTTGGAGCCTATTACTAGTTATTCTAACATGTTGGTAACATGAGCTTATACCCCAGGTTTGTTGTTGGAGCAGATTACTAGTTATTCCAACATGTTGGTAACATGAGCTTATACCCCAGGCTTGTTGTGTGAGCAGATTACTAGTTATTCCAACATGTTGGTAACATGACCCCATTTACACAATTTCATTAAAACAGGTTTCTTCTTCATTGCTGATGAGGTCTGTTATAATTTTACATATATCATTACTGATAGATCTAGGTGTGTATGACAGATCTGGCATGTTAAATTCTGAGCACAACTTTTCAACTTCACTGTTGTCAAACGATTTCTTTCATTGTTTTGACCATTCAAACAGATTTTTTTTGTTGATAAAGCAATGAGAATTGAGTTCCGGTAACAGCTCAACATACATAAGAATCGCCTCAACAGTGGTATCTTGTAATATTGTATAAACTATGTATACAATATCTCCACATTGGTAATTTTCCGTTTTAAGTACTGACAAAGCTCTGTTCACACTTATAGATATTTCTGTGATGGTATACTTCATTTTAAGGCATTCCTTGACCCATAACCCAAAATATCATGTGAGTTCATATAGTCCAGTTAAATATCACAACATTGGAAATTATATAGAGGATATTATATGAGTGCCCATGTCATACTATGTTTACAACACGAGTGCCTAAATGTTGGTATTTCCCGAGCGAGAGCGAGGAATATACCGATATTTAGGCACGAGTGTCGTAAACATAGTATGATATGGACACGAATATAATATTCTGTTTATTACCGTCGTCAAATTGAAGAAAATAAACCCAAATCTACTTTCAAACATAGGCTGGCTACCCGCCGTCGCTGCATGTAGAACGCAACGTCACAGAAGAAACGTGACGTCATAGCATTGTTCATGACGTCACGTCACCATGGCCAAAGTGATATTTTGCCCTAGGGCATCGTATGAAAAATATGAACTCCGATATTTTTGCCCTCGTAGGTAATAAAAGATAATATGGGAACAGTTTTATTCCTGAAGTGCATCATCATTGGGGTTTTTTCTGTGGCAATATGGAGTCTCCAACTACAGGACCACTGTACTGTATTCATCATAGAGTGTTTATCTTCTGTTAGAGCTGTTGACATGATATCATCAGTATTGCAGTACAAATATACACACTATTGTCATTCTCCTGTATCTGTTCAGCCAAAACGTATGTATACAGTGAAGATAGTGTGGCAGACAGAGAGAGTTTGGTTTTACGCAGCTTTTAGCAATATTCCAGCAATATCATGGCAGGGGTCACCAGAAATGGGCTTCACACATTGTCCCCATGTGGGGAATCAAACCTGGATCTTCGGCGTGATGAGCGGATGCTTTAACCACTAGGCTACCCCACTGCCCTGTAGGAGTCAGAACACAGCCCTGCTGACCTCCCTCACTCACATGGACATAGTTATACAACTAAGACAGAGCTCACTACAGATTGCCCATTCAGATTAATACATGTAAAGTCACTTGTGATGCTGTCTTGGCCATTCAAAATGCAAAAATATCGATCAAAACAAATAACTATTAATCCTTCTCATATGTGTATAATTGATTATTTTATAATCCACCTCAACACTTCCTTCAAAGTGTTCTGGGTTACCTGTTCTTGCTTTGAAATCTGCACATATCTGAACAAAACCCACAACTGATACTTTTACACTTGATTGGATAATGTCTCAATATATTCGTCAGTATCTCTTTTATGCGATGATCCAACTGGGCTAAGATAACAAGCAGTCGAGAAAGCATTCATACCTGTTACATTTTCACAAAATTTATACCATGCAATTTCCTCATGTGTATTGTGGAAACAAGTAAATCTTTCTAAAATCAATTGCTTAACGAAAATATCAACTCCACCAGAACCAAGTTGAGTTCAAGTATATAACTGCATTGCCTGACTTGTGAAATGGGCTGATTGATTGGCACTTTTAATTAGCTAATAATAGTAAGTTATATGGGTATAGCTGGCTCTTTTAACAGTCTTTGGAGTGTCAGACAAGGGTGTACTCTTAGTCATCTCTTGTTTTCTCATTTCATCAGCAAACTAGTATCCTGATCTGTTTGATTGGTATTTTACAAGTTGATGAATAATAAGAAAGGTACATTATAATGCAACTTTCAAGGTGGTATGTTTCCTCTAAATTCAGTTTAGTGATGGGGTAATTATTTCTGAACAACTGTTGAATATTTTATTATTGCTCTGTTGCTTACTGATGATTGGATACTTATTGCTGATGATTGGATACATATCGTTGATGATATGATATTTATTGCTGATGATTGGATACATATCGTTGATGATATGATATGATATTTATTGCTGATGATTGGATACATATCGTTGATGATATGATATGATATTTATTGCTGATGATTGGATACATATCGTTGATGATATGATATGATATTTATTGCTGATGATTGGATACATATCGTTTGATGATTGGATACATATCGTTGAAGATATGATATGATATTTATTGCTGATGATTGGATACATATCGTTGAAGATATGATATGATATTTATTGCTGATGATTGGATACATATCGTTGAAGATATGATATGATATTTATTGCTGATGATTGGATACATATCGTTGAAGATCTGATATTTGATATTTATTGCTGATGATTGATATTATCGCTGATGATTGGATATTTATTGTTGATGATTGGATACATATCGAAGATATGATATGATATTTATTGCTGATGATTGGATACATATCGTATGAAGATATGATATGATATTTATTGCTGATGATTGGATACATATCGTTGAAGATATGATATGATATTTATTGCTGATGATTGGATACATATCGTTGAAGATATGATATGATATTTATTGCTGATGATTGGATACATATCGTTGAAGATATGATATGATATTTATTGCTGACTGTGGATGTTTCATTTGAAGATTCTTATAAATGGGTCCTTTAGATTTATTTATATATCACACAATGGATAGTGTTCTCGGCAGGATAAAGCCAACCGATATTTTCGGTATCCATTGGGGTCATCTACAGATATCGATGCAAATTAGAGAGGTCATATGCAAATTTTAGGGACTACATTCACAGTGTAAACATACATGGCGTCAAGTGTGGGCGATCGTGTCCGGATTGACGGCCTTGGATGCGGTACTGTCAGTGCTTGGATCCAAGAAAATTCATGTCTGGTTATGATAGATGGAGTGGATTACTACTGACTGACTGACTGACTGAGTTTGGTTTTACGCCACTTTTTTAGCAATATTATAGTTTTCCAAATGGGGGCCAGTTTCAAACTTTGAAAAATTCATTTTTAATAGTAACTGGGTTGAAATGGTAAATGCCCAAACTAATGTGGACAAGGGCAAGTATTTAGGGGTTTGGAGAAAGAAAATGCATTGAAACTGTCCAGAGGAAATTTTGTAAGTTGGTTTTTCCTATGGGATAAACATGTCGATCGTCTGATGCATTAGCACATGGGGAATGTAGGAGATATCCCCCCCAGGTTACTTGACATATTAACTGTATAAAGTATGCAATGAGGTTATTAAGAATACAGGAGAACAAATATCCTTAAAAATGTTCTGATAATTTATTATCCATTGTGGATAGAAGCAAATTTGAGTGGACAAATATTTGTTTTATCGACATGGTTTTGAATTCGTATGTATAAACCAGAATGTTGGTGATACTGAGCAGTTTATATATTCATTCAGTCCAAATATTTTGGAGTGTTCATATCAGAACTATCAAACTATAAAGTAATTCTTAAGCATTTCATAAATCTCATAAATCTATATTACACTGGCAAATATATCTGCTGAATATTAGTCTCATGAGTATAGATGGATCTTTACTATGTTTGGAAGTGGTCAGTCAGGCAGTAAATAGTTTGATGATGATGATGATGATGATGATGATCCCTAGTGTATAATTCTATTAATATTCGTCAACTTTGTCAATCAAGCGGCTACATTGTGCTGTTAAATGTTGCCAGATTTCTCTTGGTAGTTAAAAAGGGGTGTTAAAAAAAACAAAAGGGCCAACCATTTTCAAAAACATGGAAGGATGTTTCACTTAAGACATGAACCATCTAAATGCACGAAGCAGTATTACATCACATTTTTAATTCGCATTATGTTCGTTCTGTCACATAATGCAGGGTGTTGAAAATTGCTGGATGTTGTGTGCTACAACATGGTCTCAATCTCTGGCAGTGATCACACTTATTTCACTTTGCAGACAGCGAGATGCAAACATTGATATACTCCGACATGTTGTAAATGAAGCCTTTTAGGCCTGTATAGATCATGATGTGTATTATTCATATTGTTCATCATAAGTGGGTTACTAGAAATCAATAGAAAGCACGTGTGTAGTAATGGCTCAGTTGGCGTAATGCAGATATCATTGTTTATATGCTACAGAATTCATTGTTGACACTAGACTTTGTTTTGTTTGTTTGTTGTTTAACGTCACACTCAGCAATATACCAGCTATATACCACGGTCCGTAAATAATGGAGTCTCCAACAGACAATCCAGTGATTAACATCATGAGCACCGATCTATGCAACTGGGGTAGACTTTGTAACATCACAGTTGATGATGATGATGATGTGATAATGATGATGAATATTGTCATGACAATAACAATGATGATGATGGAGATGATGATGATGATGATGATGTGATAATGATGATGAATATTATCATGACAGTAACAATGATGATGATGATGATGATGATGATGACCTATTATTAGGGCTGCGCAATATATCCGGCTTACGGGTATTTACTGGTTCAGACATGAAAACGATTTACTGGTTCAGACATGAAACATGCATTCGAAAACTTAGGTAACACTCGGAAATCTTCTGATATTTGTGCCAAATATTATTTACTGATCAAAAAAAGCCAGTATTTTGACATGCATTCAAGCATTAACTTCGATTATAATTAGAGTTAAAACTCCTTGCAATATATTGCAATAATGTATTCTGATATTTCCTTGTTTCATTTGTGCCAAATATTATTTACATTTTTATTTCAAGTTTTTATTAAAGCTTAATCAAGCACAGTGATTTTGTTGTGTTTTTGCTGTATAAATCAAGCATTAACTCGATTATAATTAGTTTTTAGTTTAAAAAAACTCCTTGCAATATATTGCAATACATATCGCAATATATGCTTTCGCGTATCGCAATATATCACAATATGAAACTTTCCTGCAATACCCACCCCTACCTATTATTGTTGAAATATTGTCCCTGATACCTTTTCGACAAAGGTTTTGTTAAAGGAGACACTAGTTCTTTACTACAGATAATTATGAAGTATGGATAATAACGAGATTAGTATTTTCTCTGTTGAATCCTCATGTGATCATATTAAATGCACTCAGGATTCATAAACCTGTTTTTTTAATCAGGGTGACATACACAGGAAATTTAATTTCACTCAAGGAATGATAAATTTATAGATAATGGCCTACTCTCACAGGAAATATGTTATCTCTTGCTACAAATATCAAGAGCTTGTGTAATATGTAAATTAATTTCAAATTGGTTGTAATAAGTCACCGAGAACCCGTTATATAATGAAATAAGCCTTCATAACTATCAACAGATACCTTTTTAACAATACAAAAGATGTATTTCGATTTATGTGATAATGATTTATATGGAAAGATAAGTACCATAACATTGTTATTCATGTTTGCACTGGCAGTTACAAACATTTGCACTAATGTTGTTACTCTTAATGGGGACAGAAAATCATGCCCGTTTCCTTGGATACAACAACAAAATAATCTGGCAAAAGTTTCAGCTGGACTTCTAATAACAAATAAGTTGTACCTGATGTTGTTGATGCTGCTGCTGCTGTGAGTGTTGATGCTGACACCGTGCCTTCTCCCATTCCTCATACTCCCTGTCCAGACTTTTGGCAATTTTCCGTAATATGAACTTGAGATCGGTAAACTCCATCCCAGTGCGTGTCGTGGTGCTGGAATATCATCAACAGGTACAACATGTCCCCATTACCAGGTCACTGTATATCCACAAGCGTTAAATCTCATTAAATCCACGGTACGTATTGCATGACATGGGATCAATTGTGTGCTACCTCCGGCCTGGTCCTCGTGAGGATACGCTTCCCCGCTGCCCCCATTATAACACCATTGTCTAAAACACAATGCTTCAGTGTCAGGTTTGATTCCTGCCGACACAGTGTAGCGAAGAACTGTGAGGAGAGACTCTTGTACATGTGATCAGCTCCACGGAGAATCAATACACATGATCATATTTCACACTTTGTTTTAATATTTGAAACTCTCATTTTCAGGAATCAGCAGTTTTTAGAAATTTATCAAATATTTCTTGTTTCCGTACTATTGATGTATTTTGTACTTTTAATTTGTATTGTATCATTGGCAATGTTTTAAATACTTCTTGTTTTTGTGCTATTGTTGTATTTTGCACTATTGGAAATTATTTAAATATGTTTTGTTTTTGTAATATTGTTGTATAATGAATGTTGTGTGGAGAGTTCACACCATACATAATTGCACAAGGGTCTATACAGAAACTGCCACCAGCAAATTCACTAAGTCATGTTAAAAATATCCCTGACTTACTTGTAAATTAGTTTTTTGTGTCTGTCCTGGTGTTATCACCATGTTTCCCTCCTCGAGTACAGAGCTCAATCTCCTATCTTCATACTTGTGAGACATATATTATGAGTTATCAGTCTTTCATTGGCCTAAGCCCTTATTACCAGACTATTTGATGATTTTTTTTATAAACATATTTTATTCATGAAATAGAAATGACATGAATATGGATTGGCACAACAAGCCAACAGCTTATGAATGTGCCGCTCCATTAAATATAACAAAGTACCATCATTAAGTGAATTCAAACAAAGTACAGAACAATTAATTCCACAAAGGCAAGAAATGGATGTTAATGGGAAAATATCTACAAAATTACATGCAATGGTTCATAGTAATTGCATACATAAGTGTTTAGAATAATTTGAGTCTATTTAAAAATAGCATGTATTTATGAACAGAGTCAAAAATAAGCTGATTAATTCTGTCTGCAGCAATGATGATGATGATGATGATGATGATGATTCATGATGATTGTGATGATGATGGTGATGGTGATCATAGCGGTGGCAATGATGATGATGATGACTCATGATGATGGTGATGATGATACTGACGATGATGATGATGGTGATGGTGATCATAGTGGTGGCAATGATGATGATGATGAATGATGATGGTGATGATGATACTGACGATGATGATGATGGTGATGGTGATCATAGTGGTGGCAATGATGATGATGATGAATGATGATGGTGATGATGATACTGACGATAATGATGATGATGATGAATGATGATGGTGATGATGATACTGACGATAATGATGATGATGATGAATGATGATGGTGATGATGATACTGACGATAATGATGATGATTCATGATGATGGTGATGATGATACTGACGATAATGATGATGATGATGATGATGATGTGTTACAGGTTTATTTCTCTCTTGGTTCTCTGTGATGCTGCAATCATATTTATGATGATCTATTCCATCTATTACCCTTCCAACCATTCTTGTCCTGTTCCAGCTGAATTCCTATCCCAGACTGCAACTTAATTCCTGCCAACATGTAAGAGAGGAGTAGACAGCCCTGACTAGCACAGTCAGAACCTCCTCTAAGGCTATTGTAATATTTAATGATCTAGTGGTGGGAATTAAAGTATTCACTGTAGTAATGACAAGTGTGTGTATTGTGTTGGCAATGTTAGAGGCGGGACTCAGCCAAAGGAATTCATCCATTTCTTTACATTACTCGATTGTTAGTTGAATTAATGGTGTCATGCATTACATTATTTTCATTTATTGGATTCTTGCATGTTATTTCGTATCTGAAAATTACAACCAGTATACCTTTATTACTGGGAATGAAACAAGCTGTGTAATGTGATCTTGCGTGGCTGAAATATAAGAAGTGTAGGATTGGTTCACCAGCTCATTTCCTGAAAGTAGCTGGACATGCCATTTCTCTTTCCTCAAAATACTTTAATACATATTAGTCATGTTGCCATGGTAACAGATAATAAAATTTGCATAGCAGAACTTGGAAGATGAGCTTGGATGTGTTTTTAGTTTACCTGTACATGAAGGTGACAAGAAAGTTAGACCTATTTCGGTGAATGTATTTAGAAGTTTGTACATGTATTTTGGATTATGACTATTTGCATTTTTAGCTGCCCAAATTTGGTCATTTTCTTCAGTTTGATATAGTTTTGTAGGGTTATTTTTAACAAAATACAATATATTTTTCTCCAGAAAGAAAAGACACAAGAAATTATTGTTTAGAACATGTGCTTTGTTTTGTTTTTGATCAAAAATTCCCTGCACTTTTTTGAGCAGATTAATTTTTGTCAAAATCATCCCAGCTCTCTCCTTTCCCCCATTTACCTGCTTGTTTCTTTATGATTGCTTTTTTGTTATGTAGAAACTTATAGCCATCAGGAAAGTATTTGAGTAATCACTGCAAGACATACAAATCTTTTTCTCTGTAGAAAGAGCCAAATATTTTTTTTGAAATCCAGCGTGTTACCATGGTTACCCTGCAGAACATCCGACATGTAGTGAATGATTTCTAATATATATTTTTAACCTGAAGAGCTAAATGTATCTGTTAGGTTAAGAATTGGTTGGTGTGGGGAGTTGTTGGAAATGTTAAAATATCAATATTTTTTTATGTTTTCCGATGTTAATCTGGCGCCATGTTCCTTTTTTAGTAAATAATGGCAAAGGTATCTGCACTTTTATCACCTGATAAAATCATGACAATCTCCTCTTTATGAACATCTTCCAGTGTCAAGGTCAAGGTCAATATCATTCACTTTTCACTGATTAACCAAACGTAAAGTAAGAGTAAATAGACCAGTTTTTTATAGTCACCTGCAACAGCTAAAATACAGTCAGTAAACAACCGTTCAATTAACATTTTAAACATTCTCAGCACCTTTGAAGCTCTGGATAGCGATTGTCGAGCAGTTTAGCTAACACTGGTGAGTTTTTCATTGTAACGTGAGCATTGATCACATGGTCTCCAGCTGTGCTGCTCTCATGTAATAAAAATAAAGTAACGCTACTTCTCACCGAAGTAATGCGATGGCCACATTGTCGAAATTTATGCCCATCTGTAAACAGATATTGATCTGGCATGCAGGACAATTGCTAATAGTTCAGCAAACCCCAGTTACATCCGATAATGTGTTTCTAACATTTTATAAAATGTGTATGGATGATAGGAGGTGAATCAAGTCCATAATGTTTATCTTAAGAGTCCGGGAGCAGTAGGGTAGAATAGCGTTATTGCAGAGTTTGCTTATTGCTGTCTGTGCTATTGCTGGAATATTGCTGTGATTCCCCTGGAATATGGGTACAATGTGTGAAACCCATTCCTGAATATTGCTGTGATATTGCTGATATTGCTGTGAATATTGCTGGAATATTGCTGTGATATTGCTGGAATATTGCTTGAATACTGCTGGAATATTGCTGTGATATTGCTGGAATATTGCTGTGATACTGCTGGAATATTGCTGTGATACTGCTGGAATATTGCTGTGATACTGCTGGAATATTGCTGTGATACTGCTGGAATATTGCTGTGATACTGCTGGAATATTGCTGTGATACTGCTGGAATATTGCTGTATTGCTGGAATATTTGCTGTGATATTGCTGTGATACTTGCTGGAATATTGCTGTGATATTGCTGGAATATTGCTGTGATACTGCTGGAATATTGCTGTGATACTGCTGGAATATTGCTGTGATATTGCTGGAATATTGCTGTGATACTGCTGGAATATTGCTGTGATAATATTGCTGTGATATTGCTGGAATATTGCTGTGATATTGCTGCTTGCTGGAATATTGCTGTGATATTGCTGGAATATTGCTGTGATATTGCTGCTGTGATATTGCTGGAATATTGCTGTGATACTGCTTGCTGGAATATTGCTGGAATATTGCTGTGATATTGCTGGAATATTGCTGTGATATTGCTGGAATATTGCTGTGATATTGCTGGAATAATATTGCTGTGATATTGCTGGAATATTGCTGTGATATTGCTGGAATATTGCTGGAATATGTGCTGGAATATTGCTGTGATATTGCTGGAATATTGCTGTGATATTGCTGGAATATTGCTGTGATATTGCTGGAATATTTGCTGTGATATTGCTGGAATATTGCTGTGATATTGCTGGAATATTGCTGTGATATTGCTGGCTGTGATATTGCTGCTGTGATACTGCTGGAATATTGCTGTGATATTGCTGGAATATTGCTGTGATATTGCTGGAATATTGCTGTGATACTGCTGGAATATTGCTGTGATATTGCTGGAATATTGCTGTGATATTGCTGGAATATTGCTGTGATATTGCTGGAATATTGCTGGAATATTGCTGTGATATTGCTGGAATATTGCTGTGATACTGCTGGAATATTGCTGTGATATTGCTGGAATATTGCTGTGATATTGCTGGAATATTGCTGTGATATTGCTGGAATATTGCTGTGATATTGCTGGAATATTGCTGTGATATTGCTGGCTGGAATATTGCTGTGATATTGCTGGAATATTGCTGATATTGCTGGAATATTGCTGTGATATTGCTGGAATATTGCTGTGATATTGCTGCAATATTGCTGTGATATTGCTGGAATATTGCTGTGATACTGCTGGAATATTGCTGTGATATTGCTGGAATATTGCTGTGATATTGCTGGAATATTGCTGTGATATTGCTGGAATATTGCTGTGATATTGCTGGATATTGCTGAATATTGCTGTGATATTGCTGGAATATTGCTGTGATATTGCTGGAATATTGCTGTGATATTGCTGGAATATTGCTGTGATATTGCTGGAATATTGCTGTGATATTGCTGGAATATCTGCTGGAATATTGCTGTGATATTGCTGTGATATTGCTGGAATATTGCTGTGATATTGCTGGAATATTGCTGTGATACTGCTGGAATATTGCTGTGATATTGCTGGAATATTGCTGTGCTGCTGGAATATTGCTGTGATATTGCTGGAATATTGTTGAAAACGAACGAGCCAACACCTTAACCACTTGGCCACCGCCCCAATTTTTGTCTTAAATTCATTTCTTGTTGCTCACGCAAATAAAGAAGTTATTATCCATAAAGTTTGTCAATATCCAAATTTTGAACGAAATATTTTTGTAATTTGGTTGCTGGCAGTTTCAAATCCCAGATAAATCTGTTTGTGCTTCACTAGACCAACTTGAGATCCTAGTCCAGCAATGGTGGTCACATTAGTATGGTCATTATAAAGGTATGTTTGTCTAGCCTGGTCAGTGTATGACAAGGACTCATGTTTGTGAGGTGTGTTGACTCGAGGCATGGTATTCGATGCTCAGGGGACATCTAATACTTCCACCTAAACAAATGAAGGAGATTAGATTTATCTTGTGACAGTGGACAGATGGATTTTTCTGAACAGTCATTATCAAAACTGAAAGAAGATCGGAACTGGTTTGTGTTTGTGGGAATAATTATTCATGGCTGAAATATGTGTAGTCATTTTATTTGTTTTATGGCCAGGCTGACTAGATGCATTACTTGAAGGGTGTTGAAATTTCATGATCTGTGAAGCTTTGCTACTACCACCAAGATCTAACCTGAGACAGCTCCACTACTATTTATCTGTTCCGTTCGTAATCATTTTGTTTCCGGAGCATAACTAAAAATGTTGGATATTTTTCAACAAAAATTAGTAGAAATATCAAACAGAACCTAAAGTGATGTCTTTTGCTATTTGCAGATTTGTGGCCTTTTTATTTTTCTTGGTTTCCATGGAAACAGTTTAGACATAGTCTCAAAAGGGAGGGGTGGGTTTCGTTCCAGACCACAGCTCGAAAACCTTTCACTATCTTTCAACAAAACTTAGCAGATACTGTATATGAGACAGATCTTAAAGTGGTGCCTTTTGCTATTTGGAGATTTTGGGCATTTTTATTTTTCATGATTTCCATGGAAACAATTTCGACTTAGTAACAAAGAATCAAGTCAGACTTTAATTAACTGTCAGATGATTTGTTCTTTCAAATTTTTTGGGGGCCGGGGATTTGTTTGTTGTTTTCTCTCCAAATCTAGTTATTTCACATAACCACTTGTCTGAAAGATTGTCTGCAGATTAATTAGGGCTCCTTTCATCTAGGCAGGAGACCTATTGTAATCGTTCAGATTATTATTATTATTATTATTATTATTTATTATTCCGATTTTTGTACCAAACATACCTCCTAAACCAATGCTCTGAGTCGCTTACAAGAAATCACACAGATGCCCACCGAGGTGAAGATATTCCCCTTAAAAATCCTCTAGGCTCTAGGTCCAATAGCAAAGGGGAAGATAATTCAAAATTAATTCCAAAATTTCAAAGTTTGGCAGCAAATATCTCAAGAACTAATTGTTCCAACACTTCCAAATCTCTTGTACAGATGCACAATCGAATCCCCAACAATTTTGCCTGGATGGGTCAAGTCGCTAAAATGTACCGTTTGGCAGTTATTTTTGTTTTCAGTTTATGGCCATGTTTTTCAGCAGTTTTCTGAGTAGTTTGCTCCCAAAAGTGCCAGTATGATAGATGAAGTCTTGATGATTCCACAACACTAATTGTTTTGACCGTAGACCCAAGAACAACTGAGGTACAGCCTTTTAAAGAGGGAACTATTTCTTCTCCGGAACTTCTTAAAAGGTACATGACCCCCGCGACCCCGGCTGTATTTGGAAGATCCATGCCTGTCAAAAACGTGTTCTGGCTCCGTTTTGGATGATGATTTCTAGCCCTCAGATACAATCGATAGAACTAAAGCCAAGGAGCCCTCATCATTGCTTGGAACTATATTTTTATTTGTTCTGGCTCATCTCCCAATCTCTTGAGATCTTTCACTCTGATTTGATACTCCACACTTAGCTGGGAGGTCATCTTGAAAGAGCCATAAAATTTGATATGTCTTAAAATTGTCTATGATTCAACAGCCACATTCTCTGCTGTAAAAAATGTGTATGTTACCTTACACGGAATGGGGTATTTTAATTGGCTGATAACTATTCGATTATTTTCAATATATCCTGTTAACTTGTAAGCTACATTACTTGTCCTCCATGTCTCCTCCGCCATAATATTGCTGGAATATTGCTAAAAGCGGCGTTAAACCATACTCACTCACTCACTCACTCACTCACTCCATGTCTCCTCAAAACTCACTATCCAGCCACTCACTCACTCACTCCTCACTCCATGTCTCCTATGTAAACCCAAAGTGCTTAAAGCCTATATTGATTATTATGTTAAATATGTTCGTAGAAAACATGCATAATACTAATACAATAGTAATATATAATATCTCTGTTAAAATAACTGATTAAGATATCAATTATTCTGATAATGGAATAGAAATTCTTTCATGTTATATTTTCGGATCGTTTTTAACTGAATCACCTGTACACTGGACCCAAACATCTGTGCACAACTGATTGCTATTTCCGGCTTAGTTGAATAACAGGTAGCATAACAGGAACAACAATTGAATTATCATGTCTAGTGATGTTTGATTGCAAGTTTCTTGTACATATCTCTATTTTCAATTACAAAGTTTGTTTTTTTTCGCCTCCAACAATACGATTTAGTTTTGACTGGGCACAGTACACGAAATAGCAGCTCTGTTATGTCCATGGAAAATACAGTTTTACTTGGCCATTGTTACGCGTTATAATAGTTACTATAACGCAGGTGTCTAATAATGCGGGGGAGGGGCGGTGTCATCCATGGACCCAAAGACGGTCGCATACCGATCCGTCAAATTTCTGATTTCAGAGTAGTAAAATGCATTCGACGGATGAGCACTGTGATCTTAGCTATTAATTAGTTATCAAAACATTGGATCATACCAAAAAAAAGATGCAAGTGATGTTGGATGGTTTGACTCTTTATTTTTGTACTTTTGTACTTATCTTTGCCTACTCATATGATACAATGAGAAATTGATGCATTAAATATATGTTTTGACTCTCTATATTTTTGTACTTTTGTACAAAATTGAAATTGATGCATTAAATAAAATGCATTCATACGGAGAAATATATACAAGGACATTATATCTATATCTGCATTCAATAAAATGAAACATTATTTCATTGACACATTTTCAGTTTGTAGGAATGTTACACACGATCACCATACTCTGAACAAGTGTCCAACACAATCAATGTAGCCCATTAATCCGATGGGCATTGTAAGTTTAAATCATTTTGGCATGAGTTGACCAAATTATGAATGTGGGTCGTCCATGTCATGTGGTGGTCGAAAGTTACTCCTAAGGATTTAGCTTCCTTTTTAATTCTATTTCTTGGTTATTTAGGTGCAGTTTGGGGGGGTATAATTTTGCATTTGCTGTGTTTTGAATAAAATGCCCACAGGGTTTTTACGTTAATAAGGAAACCCCATTTTGAGCCCATTTTTTATATGAATTAGCATAGGTATAATGGTGTTGGGACCTATGAATTTTGATAGTATATATCTAATTCATGGATAGTGAGTTTAATGGATGGTTTTCTGTATACATTTAAAATGGTAATTTCTTTGTTATTCAGTTTAGTTTTTGTTGCCAGGACTTCGAAAGTGTGAAATGCTCCACATTTGAGAACCCTTGAACTATTAAAGAAAACATGTAGTCTAATCCAGTACAAGCCGACCCCTTCATTAATGAACTTAGACTCTCCCAGTGTGTTAACACGGTTGGACAGAAATTCAACCGATTAGCACAGAACCACTCAAGCATGATTCGACAGATCGGCACTGCTGACCGTTCAAAATTCGACGGATTAGGCGAGGGATGACTGTAATTGGTTTTCCTGTTCTGCAGCCTGACTCGTTATGCATTAATGCATTAATGCACAATACAGCTATTATTTATAACCATAAGACCAAAACTATAAGATGATCTTGTAATGATGACAATTTATTATGTGCTTCCTGTAGAACCGATCTAATAATATCATCATCATCATCATCATCATTTATTTCGTATAGATGGCCATGAGGTCAACAGTACAACATGTGTAAAACAATTAGACAAAAACATGTATATGCGATCTAATAATAAGACTAGTCTATTTGAATATTTAGGAGCTGATGAATTGCCTATAAAGTTACTTCTTTGATACAACGATGTCAAATGAACTGACCCGTGAAGATCCGGGGTAGAATAGGTCTTCAGCAACCCATGCTTGCCACAAAAGGCGACTATGCTTGTCGTAAGAGGCGACTAACGGGATCGGTTGGTCAGGCTCGCTGACTTGGTTGACACATGTCATCGGTTCCCAATTACGCAGATCGATGTTCATGCTGTTGATCACTGGATTGTCTGGTCCAGACTTGATTATTTACAGACCGCCGCCATACAGCTGGAATATTGCTGAGTGCGGTGTAAAACTAAACTCACTCACTCACTCTAATGAACTGAACTTCTTCAAGAGGCATGTCAGAAGTTAGTATGATGAAGAGGAAAAGTTATATGGATTAACGGGCCGGTGGGGTAGTCTAGTGGTTAAAGCGTTGGCTCGTCACGCCGAAGACCCGGGTTCGATTCCCCACATGGGTACAATGAATGAAGCCCATTTCTGGTGTCCCCCGCCTTGATATTGCTGGAATATTGCTAAAAGCGGCGTAAAACCAAACTCTCTCTGTCTTCCACACTATGTTCACTGTATATATACGTTTTGGCTGAACAGATACAGGAGAATGACAATAGTGTGTATATTTGTACTGCAATACTGATGATGTCATGTCAACAGCTCTAACAGAAGATAAACACTCTATAATGAATACAGTACAGTGGTCCTGTAGTTGGAGACTCCATATTACCACAGAAAAAAACCCAATGATCATGCACTCCAGGAATAAAACTGTTCCCATATTATCTTTTATTACTTACGAGGGCAAAAATATCGGAGTTCATATTTTTCATACGATGCCTTAGGGCAAATATCACTTTGTCATGGTGACGTGACGTCATGAACAATGCTATGACGTCACGTTTCTTCTGTGACGTTGCGTTCTACATGCGGTCAGTATATGGATTAACAACTTCTTTACTACAATAGACGCGACAATTCCGTGTAGACGACACTTGCTGCATGGCAGTGCTAGCATCTACAAAGACGTTGTCAATCCATAAATTCTGTTCATCTCCAGTGAATTAAAAATAGATAGTTCTAAAAAACTAGAACTAAAAAATATTAAAGACTGTCAGATTATTTATAACAAACTATTGTTAATCTGTGATGGTATTGCAAAACAGAGGCGCCCATAAATGGGTTGTTGTGTATTTTGAGGAGTATAATTGCCTGAGATGTTTATCATTGTTTGTTAATTGATTGTGTAATTACTCGGGGAAGATAATGGCCTGACTGAGATGTTTTGGGCCTGGGTTGGGCAGGTTATTCAGTATAGGTAGCTGGTGTAATGCACCCAGTGCTCGAATACCTGATGAAGAGCTTTTAATTACCACAGGAAATCCAATCTGTGTTTTCTCTCTTATTAACTACCAGGTGATTGTCATGTGGCTAAAAATTTGCACCACCGGAAGCACTTGTAAAATTGTCAACATAGGAAGTTAAAGGAATAGTACTGGTATGTTTCTTCTTTGATTCACAGGCAGTAAAAAGTTCCATACAGCATGAAATTCCAAAATCATGAAATCTTTAAATTTCCCTGTTTATATCATACGTATTTTATAAAAGTTACCTAAAGATATTGTGTGTATACCAGATGCTCGTGAGAAACACCACACTGGACTCATACTGTTACATTTTTAAAACCATATGTTTTCATTATCTTCTTCTTCTTCTTCTTCTGACCCGTGAAGATCCGGGTTAGAATATTGATCTTCAGTAACCCATACTTGGATGACAAATGTTCCCAGTTGCGTAGATCGATGCTCATGCTGTTGATCACTGGATTGTGTGGTCTAGACTCGATTATTTACAGACTGCCGCCATATAGCTGGAATATTGCTGAGTGCGGTGTAAAAGTACACTAACTCACTCACTCACTCACTCACTCACTCACTCTCTCACTCACTCACTCACTCACTCACTCACTCACTCACTCACTCACTCACTCACTCACTCACTCACTCACACACTCACTTCTTCAGAGTGTGGTTAAATAGATAATGACAGGTTTCAACGGATTTGGTATTTCAGATCTGACATATTAAAACAAAACTATGCTCCAATACTTCTATCAACTCACCCACCCATATTCATCCCTCCATCTATATGATCCATCCATCCATTCATTCACCCACTCACCTTCCCACCCATTCACTCACTCACAGTAAGGACTCACAAATCTCATTATGGTGTAGACACACACTATAATATTACACATCAAATGCCACCCAGTGCCAACATTGTAAAGTGTCTACTCTGCTCAGCTCATTATACACCAGGCTATCCAGTAACTATGCTTGACAACGGTACAATAATCTGTATCAAAACGTCGCACTCACGAATAAAAAGAAGTTGTTATCCATAAAGTTTGTTCTATATTGTCCAGTAACCACCTAGCATGATTACACGTGTTGCTATATTGTAATGTGTAATGATTTAGTGAGACATTTTCTATTTAATCTACTTGCAAGAGCTGATATAAGAATACAGTCAAATCCCGATGAGTCGAATCGCTGGGGACCAAGTAAAAGATTTGGCTTATCGATGTATTCGAGACATAGGGATGTCTATGAGGGTAGAAAAAAAAGATGATTCAATATTGAACAATTCCTTTATTCCGCACATCATATCTAAATATAGCACAACAATACATTAGGTGACATAGATAATGGATAATGGACCATTAATTGGGACATTTTGGTCCCGAGCTATCTTGAACCATTTGAGTAGTGCTTCCTCAAGTTCAGGAAACTTAGCCTCCTTTAACCTACGACGTTTTGCACCTGACTGTAACATGGATTCTTTAATCTTATCTGCCATTTTCAACCAAGTAGAAAGAGTGTTAGGCGGAATTTCAAACTCTCTCGCAATTTCACTCTTGGATTTGGTACCTGCCTCCACTGCAGTGATCGCTGCAAACTTCTTGTCAATAGTGTGCACTTTTAGAATGCGCTTCCGTTTTGGAGTTGATGTTTCCGATCGGTTTATCCCCCAGATTGCTGGGAACATTGTAACTCCGCGCCATGATGTACAGATCATGAATAGTAATAACCGAATGAAAGCTGCTATATAACACAACCGATTTGATTGAGTTAACTCAATGTCATGTGCTAATTCTTCCGCTTCCGTAAAATCACTAATCTGCCTTTTGAACTCACCCGACAATAGCGGAAAGGTGCGAGCCGCGCTGGTTTGTTAATTGGATCAGTTACATGTAGTTGGATCACCAATTAACTTCTCATTGACTGACTTCGGCTTATGTATACAAGATTACTATTGTTTGAATCTCAAGGGACCAAATTTCCATTTCGAGTCATCGTGTGTATTTATGAGACGAATTCGTGTCACCGGAACTCAAATGATGACAAAAACAGCAGGGAATGGTCGGGACCGACAGGTACTTCGTGTTATGCATTATATTCGAGACACCGGCATTCGACTCATCGGGATTTGACTGTAGATATATTTTATGAGGCCTTGTGGAGAGAATAATAGGCCTACAATGTGCTATAAAACCACCAGCTCTAGGTAAATGATTCACACTGACATACTTTAGTTTTAAAAATAACCTTTTGAATAAGAGTTTGAAAACATAATACTAGATACTGCCCAGCTCCTAGTCTGGTAATTGTATACTTATACTACCCATCAAAAGTTTAGACTCACAAGTGTAAATGTAGCCACTTACTTCAGTCGACTGTTCTAAACTAGATTTTGCAAAATATTCCATACTGTTTAAAGGTACTGTTTACACATGAACTGATGTATTGTAAAACAAATTCATAATGTTGAAAAGATCATTGTTATGAGTTCAATACATGATAGAACTAGAAAACTGGTGAATTCTCAACAAAACTTTACTCCAAAACGCAGCTGCTCACATGTACTGTATTTGCACATGCTTTTCAGTAAGTTGATGCATGATCCCCGTGCAATTCATCTGCATAAGGTTTGCAGCTGGTTTCCCAAGTTAGTGGAGAAATCAATCTTTGATGTAACCATATATATATACATATAGTGAGTGCTTTAAGTGAGTCTAAACTTTTGATGGGTAGTATAGATACTGCCTACCTCCTAGCCTGGTAATGGTAGAATGGTGAGGTGAGGTGAAATTGGGTTTAACGTCGTGCTTGAGAATATGTCGCTCATATGACGACGTGCATGTGTGTGTATGTGTGCGACTGCTTGTACTAGCCCAGACTGAAGCTGGTTTTATAGTGCTAGCCCACTGAGATACCATGCCGCAGTGAAGCATGAATACCCCACTCAGACACATTATACTGACTCCGAGCCGACCAGTCCTTGTTGTACCCATTAATGCCAAGCGCCAGGCAGGGACCAACAAGTAAATTATTTTTACGTCTTTTGGCATGACGCGGTCAGGGATCTCCGGGCGGACCCTCTAAGCACTACACCACGGAGGCGGTCTTGTAGATTGGAATTAACTGAACTTGTTCTGTTGTGAACAGCTACTTCCAAAAGTGTGAATTAGTAATTTGTCATGTGACAATATTATCAAAGTAGTTGAGTCAAGAAACATGATTAAGCTTCAGCTGTTTGTTTCAGTTTTTAATAAACCAGGATTAACAGTTATGGAAAGCACTTTCAAGGAATCATTTGAAAGATTGATACCAAGCATATAGTTACAGAATCCATCTTTACTGTATCTAAACAGCCCTTCTATTGATATGCACTTTAACTCAAGGACACAGCTCCATATGGATTTTTTAGAATTGCAAATTTTGGAATCAAATTTGCACTTTTCAACACTCACATGGTTTTTATTATCGATAACCTATGTGGAGATGCTACTCATTGGCATGTTAAAATTCTATTTTAGTGGTTGTTATGGGTTTTTGACAGAAGCACACATGTCAATTCGGGGCAAGTCCTGAAGCCAAGATCATTTTATTTGGATATGTAGTTCATAAAGATTGTAAAAATAAATTATGTTGAAAATTCACCTCAGGTCACAGACTTGTTCTCTCTTGAAGTTATAGAAATAACATTTCACTAATTGTAGCCATATTTCTGTACTAGATCACATCCATGGGTTCAATAATTGTAAAAGATTCATATAACTGTAGAATTGACTTTTCCAGTTGGCTAAAGAGCAACACGAAACTTATTTGAAGTCAGCTGTGGAAATATATTCATAAAAGGTTGACAAGTAGATAGATGGATGAATGTTTGGAAAGTTGGAAGGCTGGATGCCCCAATCAATCAATGTCATGCATTATTGATTTGCTTCAGTTTAATATCAATGAGTCAATAATGAAATACAGATGTGTAACGATCATACATCTTACGAATCTTCATAAACTGGTTCTTGAAAGTTTCCAGGGCGGAGGGGTAGCCTGCTGGTTAAAGTGTTCGCTCATTACACCAAAAGCCGGGGTTGGATTTCACTTGTGGGTACAATGTGTGAAGCCCATTTCTGGTGTCCCCCGCTGTGATATTGCTGGAATATTGCTAAAAGCGGTGTAGAACCAAACTCACTCACTCACTCACTCATATATCTGTTTTAGGAGAAGAAGGCAAACCAGTTTCGGGAACGCGAAGAACGTATCAAGGAACAGGCGGTGGAAAGCCTGACGGGCGCCCGGCACACGGAGACCCGTACCATCAAGTCCCTCCTGGAGAAGAGGGGTCTCCAGATACATGAGGTAGACCATACTGAAATACACAGTAACATCTACAGGTGTGCGAGGTTTACTTGTCGGAAGATGAGAGGCCCATTCCACAATGCAATCATAGCTCCACAGCTGTAATAGGCCTATGTTGAAGCATTGGAGTTACGATCACCACAATGGAACGAAGTCCGAGGTTTCAAAATGGTTGCCCAGCTGTCTTTGTTGACCCATTTGCTGTGCAGAGTGGTGTCCCTTTGGAGTACCGAATCCGATGATTATGGGTTTGAATCCCCGATTTGTTCGGATATTAAAGTTGTTGGTTTGTCAGTACCAAAGCCCATGGGGATCACTGAATTGGAAACTGTCTATGACCTTCTGATTAAAAATAAAATAGTTTGGTTGATGTTATGTATCCCATGCTTTTGACGAGTGACCACAACGATGTTCAGCTGGTACCATGGTATCCTATCAGTACAGGCTGTGCTCATGCTATCGACCATTGGTTTACCTCCTCCAGGCCCAGATGTTCACATGCCTTGTTATCTATGAAGATCCGGGTTAGAACTGGTCTTTTGCAACCCACGCCTCATAAGAGGCCACTAACACGATCGGATGGTCAGATTCGTTAACTTGGTTCATGTCATTTGTATCCCAATTGCGTACATCAATGCTGTCAATCACCCTATTGTCTGGTCCAGACTTGATGTTACAAAGTCTACCCAAGTTGCATATATCGGTGCTCATGATGTTAATCACTGGATTGTTTGGTGGAGATTCCATTATTTACGGGCCGGTGGGGTAGCCTAGTGGTTAAAGCATTCGCCACAATTCGAAGACCCGGGTCGTGGTCCCTACATGGGTACAATGTGTGAAGCCCATTTCTGGTGTCCCCAGCTGTGATATTGCTGGAATATTGCTAAAAGCGGTGTAGAACCAAACTCACTCACTCACTCACTCATATATCTGTTTTAGGAGAAGAAGGCGAACCAGTTTCGGGAACGCGAAGAACGTATCAAGGAACAGGCGGTGGAAAGCCTGACGGGCGCCCGGCACACGGAGACCCGTACCATCAAGTCCCTCCTGGAGAAGAGGGGCCTCCAGATACATGAGGTGGGCCATACTAAAATACACAGTAACATCTACAGATGTGCTCGGTTTACTTCTCGGAAGATGAGAGGCCCATTCCACAATGCAGTCATAGCTCCACAGCTGTAATAGGTCTATGTTGAAACATTCGAGTTACGATCACCACAATGGAACAAGTCCGAGGTTTCGAAATGGTTGCCTAGTTGTCTGTGTTGACCCATTTGCTGTCGAGAGTTATGTCCCTTTGGAGTACCGAATCCGATGATTATGGGTTTGATTCCCCGATTTGTTTGGATATTAAGGTTGTTGGTTTGTCAATACCAATGCCCATGGTAATGACTGAAATGGAAACCATCTATGACCCACTGATTAGAATCAAATAGTTTGGTTGACGTTATGTATACCATGCTTTTGATATGCCACAATGCCGTTACCATTGTACCTGATCCTATCAGTACAGGCTGTGCTCATGCTATCAATCGTTGGTTTACTTGTCAAGGCCCAGGTATTCACATGCCTTGTTATCTATGAAGATCTGGGTACTGATCATTAGCAACCCCACCTTATAAGAGGCTTACTAACAGAATCGGATGGTCAGATCAACTTGGTTCATGTCATTTGTATCCCAATTGGCGTATATCAATGCTGTCAATCACCCTATTGTCTGGTCCAGACTTGATGTTACAAAAATCTACCCAAGTTGCATATATCGGTGCTCTTGATGTTAATCACTGGATTGTTTGGTGGAGATTCCATTAATTACGGGCGATTAAGCCTAGTGGTTAAAGCATTAAGCTCGTCCACCCGACCGGTTAGGTCCCCACATGGGTACAATGTGTGAAGCCCATTTCTGGTGTCCCCTGCTGTGATATTGCTGGAATATTGCTAAAGTGGCATAAAACTCAACTCACTCACTTGATTATTTACAGATCGTTATAGCTGGAAAACTGCTGATATCAGCATTAAACAGCAACCAAAACAAAACATGCTTTTGTTACACCCTGTATATTGCTGACTGTGTCTCCAAAATACATTCACGTACTCACTCACTCCATGCACTAAGAAAATTAATGTACTAAGAATTTAATGTTCACTAATTGGTTTGTGTGCCCATGCCCCTATACCCTGGCTCTGAATGTATGAACTCAATCAATCTCAGGTAACATGTTTTCTTTGATTTCCAGATCTACTCTGATGGAAACTGGTAAGTTCATCTCTTAATGTATAACATCTCTCTGCATGGGGTTCATAGGCAGGAATCAGCACAACCGCTAGCCTGTTAGTCAGAGACTAGTAAAATCTAGAAGGCTAATTGTTTTATCCTGATTATCCTACATAAACCATGATTCTGAAATAAGCTGAAGATGTAAGATAAAGAATTCATGTTAGTCCTCTAGCCTGATAATGACATATAGTTCTGGTGACATAAAAAGTCCAAAGATAGTCGTCCTCATCGATTTGTAGTATTTTTCAGAGCGACAATTCTGAAAAATTCTCAATGCTACTAATTAGGAGTGTGCAGATCGATGCTTATGCTGTTGATCACTTGATTGTCTGGTCCAGACTCGATTATTTACAGACCGCCCATGTAGCTTGAATATTGCTGAGTGTGGCGTTCATTCACTCACTCACTCACTAATTAGGAGTGAATAAAGCTGACATATTTTGTGATTGCCAGAACCATGATAATGGTGTCAGTTGTAATGTTCTCACTCTCACTCACTCACTCACTCTCACTCACTCACCCACCCACCCACCCACCCACCCACCCACCCACCCACCACCCACTCACTCACTCACTCACTCACTCACTCACTCACTCACTCACTCACTCACTCACTCACTCACTCACTCACTCACTCACTCATCCCAAGTATCTGAGAATGAGGACCAAGTGCACCCTGATCCATCGACCAGTTGTGGATGTGGTTGATATGTTCCTACCTAATGCTCTAGATTGATTCCCCACATAGGTACAATATGTCAAGCCCATTTCAAGTCCCTTTTCACTCACTCACTCTCACTGAAACACACTAACCCACATCCTCAAGGTACAGTCACAGAGAAATGTGTAAATAATCCATTAGATCACTACATTCTCCTGTTTGTCGGAGTGTAATATGATTCAGGTGACACAAATTATTCATGTAGTCCTAGTCTTGTCATCAGCTGTAAAACGTTTTGTTTGACAGTATGACTCATTTTATATCTTTGATGACATTTAGAAAGACAATGTTGCTGTATTGCTCCATTTATACCTCATCTAATAGTAGTTCTCAGCATGACAAAATACAAAATTGGAAAAAAAAATTGATGCTCAGGGCTCCAGATAATTTTTCAACATCAGGAGTACATACTCCTTATTTTTCAAATATAGGAGTACTGGAAAAACTTAAGAGTACATTTAGAGTACTGAATGGAAATTAGTAATCAGTAATCTTGTGTTTCATTTCATATATGCACCACAACATTGTTACTCTTGTGTAAACAGGTCAATAAACAATAAAACAATAGTTTTTCAGATAAATACCTCTGTAAATGATTCTTAGACCGTACACATCTGCTACATTTTCAAAATTATTTCCTACCGTATCGTGCATATTTTTTTATACATACATACGTCCAATATGGCCCTAATCTGGAGCCCTGGATGCTTTTTCATGCTTCACTGCGCATGACACTAGCACAAGAAAGTGGGACAAGAGAGTGCTGCGTGAAAATATTCAACAAACAAACAACCAGATAGTTATATAATTCAGATTGGGTATGTTTGTATTTACATACAGAAAATAAGTAAACAGCTGAGTGTAATGTGAGTTCAGTATTGGCAAAATGGACAAACAAACAGTTAGATTAAAAACAGAGAAAGGATTTGTTAATCGACTGAGAGTAGAATCACACCTCCATCTCTAAGCAGCCAAATTGAAACAATTATTATACAAACGTTATTTTATTTGATATAAAGAGGATGAGTTGTGTCAAAATCATACTTTCTATTATTGGCCAGAACAATTTTATTTCTTGATCAGCCTGATCAGCCTATTTTTTCAAGAATTAGAAAAAAATATAAAAATAATTTCCCCACTCAAAAAATAAAATCCTAATGTTTTTATAGGCCAAAAATGTAAACTTACAGAAAAAGTTTTTTTAGATTGTCTTCGCTTTTTTTCCCCCATATACATTTCATAAATTGCCAAAAGTAAAATACTTTGAGTATTTAGAAAGAATATTACTTTGGTGATTTTATTGTATTTATTTTTTTCCCTCCTGCCTTTAGGTTCTCTGAGGACAAAAATCCGTAAAACAAGAAATATAATTGGTCTGGTCCTAAGTAAATAAAAGTTACAAAACCTTTCCATATTCAATCTCAATAAGTTGTACGATCCCAACTCTACCATGAGCATGTGTTTATGAATCATCTTGAATACTGATGATGTTTAAAAATAATTAGTGTATCCTGTGGCCTTCCATAAACCATAATAGATATCCACAGTGTAATTAACTGTCTTAAGATAACAAACTAAGTACCTTAAGGTGATGTTATTGATATTGATATTGATATTGATATATGTTCGTGTTGTTGATTTCAGTGTAAAGGTTATAGAACAAGGACATATATATTCCTTAACTTGAACTTTTTAATAACTAATTTATTTCTCATTTCTAAACTGATTCCAGCTATGTCAAGTCGAGAATTGCTTCATACATCACATATGTATCCTATTCAAGTGTATTATAATTGGCAGCCGTGATGTTGCTGGAATATTGCTAAAAGCGTCGTAAATCCAAACTCAGTCAGTCAGTATTATAATTGAGTACATTCAGAGACACCTAGTCAAGGCCAAATATGTGGCCACAGCTTGTGTTGATGTCTTGTACTAGGGGACTTTCATCGACTGGGGCACAGGTGGCTGACCAGAAGTTAATAGGTAGCATTCACTGGCAGAATGGTGACAGCTAGCTGTCTATTGTGTAACTCCTGACTACAGCGTACTACGTAAAACCACAGCTCCATCTGTTGAACGGATCTGGAAATGACTGTTGCTTGAGTTCAACTCAAGTCAGGCTTCTGTGGTGTAATGGATAGAGTGTCTGCCAAGGTAGTAGAAGGTCTGGGTTCAAACCCTGGTGTTGTTTATACTCAATGATCATGAGAAATACACATCATGTCAGAAAGCACAAATCTCCAAATCATTATCATCATAATTATCCCCCGCAACGCCGCTTTATGGGTATTAAAATGGACTCAAACTGGTCATAGATAGATCTGTCGCGTCCCTTTTGGTAGTCAATTCTGAATCATGGCATCAGTCCGTTTGACACATTTGTCTTTTCTGGAGCAGAACTCTAAAACCGCTCACTATTTCTTCACCAAACTTGGCACATAGATAGATCTGGTGGTGTACTGGTGCCTTTTGGTAGTTTTGGGAATTCTGAATAAAATATTTTTTGCGTTTCCATGGCAACAAGTTTGACATAGACTGAAATTGGAGGTAGTGCTCCTTTCTGGAGCAGAACTTTAAAAACCTTTCAATACTCTCCTTCCACTTTCCTATATACACACCTAAATATTTGACATAATCATAACTCGTAGACATAATCATGAAGAGTATTTTGCCATTGCGGGGGATATTAATGACTTTGTCTTCTTGTTGAAACTGTATGACAGCTTTTGGATCCATGGCAGTCCTTTCTTATTTTAACCAAGCGCTGACATGGACAGTAATGTTGACTCCATAAATATAATTTTTATGCATTTAGCTCTCCCCATAACGACAGTAAAACCTAAACCTTGATAAAAATGATATACATACAGATATTTTTGTTAAGATTTTTTAAGGGACAGTGGCCTAGTGGTTAAAACTTTCACTTGTCACACCGAATTGAGTTCAATTCTCTAGATGGGTATAGAGAGTAAAGCCCATTTCTTTTGTCCCCTGCCGCGATATTGCTGGAATATTGCTAAAAATGGCGTAAATCTAAACTCACTCACTCAGTTACTGACAGTGGAGTAAAACACAACTCGCTTCCTCACATAATGGTTTTGAAAACAAGGAATAGAATAGTCTTGCCTGAGAATAATCTGAGAATGACCAGTCTGACTTAAGTAGTGTTTTGGTTTAGCACCACCGTAAGCAGTGTACCGGAGATATCTCACAAAGTCAGCTTGATGCGGAGGGAACACCTGATGATGCAGGTCTATGCAGGGATTTACAGGACGCTAATTCCTACATCCTATACACATAAAAATTGACAATGGACGCAACAAAGTTTATTAGCGCGTCCACAGGGACTCAGAAAAGATCCAAATAAAGTGACAATAATTTATCACAGAGTTTGCTACTAGCTGGGTTATGGTATTATTTACAATTTAATTACTGTAACAATGTGATGATCATGATACACAATACAATAACAGTATTAATAATAATATTTTAGTGTTTGGGACCCCCATTTTGTTGTCCAGGACCCCTGAAAATTAAGAGTATGAGTTCCAGGGACCCTCAAATACAGGACTCAAGGTAAATCCCTGTCTATGAACTTCACCACTCCCATGTGAAACCCACAAGCGTGCGTATGATGTTGACAAACCTGGAAATATACAATATACACAAACATCTGGATAACAACTTCTTTTATTTCGTTGAGTGCAACGTTCGATACAGATTTTTGTACTGTTTTCAAGCAGCAATTTATTCCCAACTTCTAAAATGCTACTCAAAGAAGTTACCTAGAAATATACCTTGAAACACCATAGGCCTGGTTATGGTGTTGACAAATATAGAAACACCCTCACTCACTCACATATTCACTCACTCACCCACTCATTCACCCACTGACTCACTCTATCTCATTCATTCTTCCATCCATCCATCTATTCATTCATTCATTCACACATTCATTCACTCACCAACTCACTCTTTCTCATTAATTAATTCATCCATCCATCCATCCATCCATTCATTCATTCATTCATTCACATTCACTCACTCACTCTTTCTCCATTCATCCATCCATCCATTCATTCATTCACTCACATTCACTCTCATCCACTCACTCTTTTTCACTCATTCATTCACTCACTCACTCTTTTTCATTCATTCATTCATTCAGTGTTGTTCTATTTCAGCCTGTACAACGCCATCACCCATCAGCTGGTGCCTCGAGGGGTGGAGGTACGTCCACAAATAACTGTAGTCACAATGAGTGTTTCAGGGATCTGCTATCTGCCATCTGCCACCTGAACTCAGGTCCATATCTCCATTGAGCCAGTGTGTTGTTGATAATGACAGTTCATGCAATATCCTTATGAATAATATGATTGCATCTCAGAATGATCAACAACAATATATTTTCTCAATTCACTATGAGTTTACAACTATGACATAAGATTTCAAAGTTGACCATGTTTGCATGAAATTACTACTCATCTTAATTGAAACATTGAAGTACAATGTGTTTATTTTTCTGTTAAACCATATATACTGAATATTGTCAATGGTTTGATTTATTTATATATAAGAGATGAAGAGGAGGTGTTTTTTTAAACTTATGCAACAAACATGGAGAGGAATGTTGACATGGTTATCGAATGTCAATAACTAATAATGAATTATGGGAATGTTTGTTTTGTAGTCTTCCAATGAAATCCTACGGACACAAACAGCCGACTTCATGCGGAGTCATGAAGATGATTTTCTACCATTTCTGACCAAGCTGGACACTGGAGACCCCTACTCACCAGGTAAACAGAGGTGTGATGGTTGTTAGTTGTACAGTGCGCTTGTGTACATGTAAGCTGGACACTGGGGACCCCTACTCACCAGGTAAACAGTGATGTGATGGTTGTGTGTTGTACAGTGGGCTTGTGTCCATGTAAGCTGGACACTGGGGACCCCTACTCACCAGGTAAACAGTGGTGTGATGGTTGTTAGTTGTACAGTGTGCTTGTGTACATGTAAGCTGGACACTGGAGACCCCTACTCACCAGGTAAACAGTGATGTGATGGTTGTGTGTTGTACACTTGTGTCCATGCAGGCTTGCATGTAAGACTGTTATTTATTACCTACGAGGGTGAAAATATCGGGGTTCATATTTTTCATACGATGCCCTAGGGCAAAATATCACTTTGTCATGGTGACATGACGTCATGAACAATGCTATGACATCATGGGTGTCCTCCCATTTGTGAGAACTCCCAGTTTTGAGACACATTAATTGATGGTTCAGTGCACACGGGTGGTGCTTCCCAATCCCTACGATGAAAGTGGGAACAGCCCTGTTGCTGAAGAGTTAATCAACACAGAAGACATTGTTCGCTGAAGAGCATTTATTGTTTTCAATAGATACTGAAATACTGAAAAAGATTATCGTGAACTTGCGACATATTCTACTTGTTGAAGGCCTGCCATAATGGTGATCCGAAAGAGAAGTCAAAGGTTAATAAATACATTTGGATTAATTATAGTGACAACAGTTATTGCTAGATTTTTCAAACACATAAATCTGAGTAGGTAAATTAATTTCTCTTTCAAATGATCATGAAGTTACCTACACAAAGTGTTTACTTTTAAAGCCATTTATCTGAGTAGGTTAATTACTTTTATCTTTTAGAGTTTTATTAAGTTACCAGTAGACCACATCACGCTTCTGTGACTTTGTGTTCTACGTGTGGCGATGAATGGGTACACAGCCTATGTTTGAAAGTGGATTTGGGTATATTTTCCTCAGTTTGACGACTTCAGTAATAAACAGAAAATTATATTCGTGCCCATATGATACTATGTTTACGACACAAGTGACTAAATGTCGGTATATCCCTCACTCACGCTCGGGAAATACCAACATTCAGACACTTAGGTCATAAACATAGTATGACATGGGCTCTCATATTATATCATCTATGTGTGTGAATGAGTAATGTCCCCATCAGCATTTTTCCAGTTATATGACCATGATGGCAGCTGCCTTTACATAATAATGTTTGGAACACTGGACAATCTAGACATTGATGGTTTGAGCAATGGTGACAAGATGAGTCTGAAAATCTTATCTATTAAGTCACTTCTTTTTGAGGATCTGGGTTAGAATTAATCTTCAGTAACCCATGCTTGTCGTAAGAGGCGATTAATGGAATCGGGTGGTCAGGCTCGCTGACTTGGTTGACAGATGTTATCGTATCCCAATTGTGTAGATCGATGCTCATGCTGTTGATCACTGGATTGTCTTGTCCAGACTCGATTAATTACAGACCGCCGCCATATAGATGGAATAATGCTGAGTGCGGCGTAAAAGTAAACTCACTTGTTTTGAGCAGCAGAGGTTGCTAAGGACACATTCTAACCTAGGTTCTCTATGGGGTATTTCAGCAGAGGTTGATTTAAACCTGGAATCACTCTGTGACTTTGTATATGTCAAGTAAAATCAACACACACACAATTGTCAGTTTTGACCTCATCACACTTGTACAGTAAGGTAGACATATAACTAGCTAGTGGGTATTTATTTTACTTATTCATGAGTCTGTGCTGCCATTGCAACCAGTGATCTGATGACAACAGGAGGTGACATTTTCCTAAGGACATATAATGGTTATGTTGGAAGGAACAATCAATAATCATGGCTTGACATGATTCCATCTGTACTTTTAGTGTTATCAGGTGGATGTATGAATAATTTATGTGAGTTGTAGTAGGTGAAGTTAGGTATAGGAAGCCACACGAAGTGTGTGATTTACACAGTGAATGACCCGGGTTCGATTCCCAACATGGGTACAATGTGTGAAGAACATTTCTAGTGTCCCCCGCCGTGATATTGCTGGAATATTGCTAAAAGCGTCATAAGACCAAACCAACTCACTCAACTCCAGAGAATGTTTCTCTGATTCATGTATTTTTAATTGGTTAAGTGAGACAGGTGTATCACTGATTTTACAAGTATTTCAAGAAAGTCACAGTCTGATGTGGAAGAGCTGCTGGAAATTATGTAGGTTCCAGATATGTCCTACCTTTGTAGACCCGTGAGCTTGGTCAGAGACCATGAAAGCATAATGAGGCCAATGTGGGATTAGAACCACAAATATAGTTCCTTTGATAGCGTCATTACACAACTCACAGCAATATGTGGTGCTTTGGACAAATGGGTCGCAGACAATCCAGTGAGGTTGGGCAACAGCATGAGCATCAGATCTGGGAACCTGGTGAAAAGGGACAGTGAGTGAGTGAGTGTGTTTAGTTTTACGCGACTCAACAATATTCCAGCTATATGGCGGCGGTCTGTAAATAATCGAGTCTGGACCAGACAATCCAGTGATCAACAGCATGAGCATCGATCTGCTCAATTGGGAACCGATGACATGTGTCAACAAGTCAGCGAGCCTGACCACCCGATCCTGTTAGTCGCCTCTTATGACATGCATAGTCGCCTTTTGTGGCAAGCATGGGTTGCTGAAGACCTATTCTACCCCGGATCTTCACGGGTCGAAAAGGGACAGTGTCTGTCAATGTTTGTCATAAGCCTCTGTATGTCACCATCACAATTGTTATCAACTTTAGGCACGTTGAACTTTCCTTCCACATGTCCTAATTTAACTGACAACCAATGGCAATTATTCACTCTGTCATGATCCACAAAGTTGCATCACCTACTCATGCAAGGATCTGACATTCAGTCAACTATGTTTATGACGTTTATAAATAAGTGGTCCATTTGTGTTTGTTATGACAATATATACTGTATATGGATTTAAGTCCATCACTGACTCCTTTTTTGTTCTTTAGTTTGTCACGAACCATACTCACTCACTCACTCAACCACTCACTCACTCAACCACTCACTCACTCAACCACTCACACAACCACTCACTCAACCACCCACACAACCACCCACAGAACTACACACTCAACCACCCACACAACCACCCACAGAACTACACACTCAACCACCCACACAACCACCCACAGAACTACACACTCAACCACTCACTCAACCACCCACACAACCACCCACAGAACTACACACTCAACCACTCACTCAACCTCACATTCAACCACACACTCAACCACACACTCAACCACTCACTCAACCACCCACACAACCACACACTCAACCGCTCACTCAACTGCCCACTCAACCACACACTCAACCACTCACTCTACCACTCACTCAACCACTAACACAACCACTCACTCAACCACTCACTCAACCACTCACTCAACCACCCACACAACCACTCTCTCAATCACTCACTCAACCACTAACACAACCACTCACTCAACCACCCACAGAACCACAAACTCAAGCACTCACTCAACCACCTACACAACCACACACTCAACCGCTCACTCAACTGCCCACTCAACCACACACTCAACCACTCACTCAACCACTAACACAACCATTCACTTAACCACTCACTCAACCACTCACTCAACCTCACACTTAACCACTCACTCAACCACTCACTCAACCACCCACACAACCACTCACTCAACCACCCACACAACCTTTCACTTAACCACTCACTCAACCACCCACACAACCACTCACTCAACCACTCACTCAACCACACACTCAACCACACACTCAACCACTCACTCAACCACCCACTCAACCACCCACAGAACCACACACTCAACCACTCACTCAACCACTCACTCAACCACTCACTCAACCACCCACACAACCACTCACTCCACCCACTTAACCACTCACTCAACCACTCACTCAACCACTAACACAACCACTCACTCAACCACCCACACAACCACTCACTCAATCACTCACTCAACCACACACTCAACCACTCACTCAACCACTCACTCAACCACCCACACAAACACCCACTCAACCACCCACAGAACCACACACTCAAGCACTCACTCAACCACCTACACAACCACACACTCAACCGCTCACTCAACTGCCCACTCAACCACACACTCAACCACTCACTCTACCACTCACTCAACCACTAACACAACCATTCACTTAACCACTCACTCAACCACTCACTCAGCCTCACACTTAACCACTCACTCAACCACTCACTCAACCACCCACACAACCACTCACTCAACCACCCACACAACCTTTCACTTAACCACTCACTCAACCACCCACACAACCACTCACTCAACCACTCACTCAACCACACACTCAACCACACACTCAACCACACACTCAACCACTCACTCAACCACCCACTCAACCACCCACAGAACCACACACTCAACCACACACTCAACCACTAACACAACCACTCACTCAACCACACACTCAACCACTCACTCAAACACCAACACAACCACACACTCAACCACTCACTCAACCACTTATTCAACCTCTCACTCAACCACCCACTCACTCAACCACTCACTCAGCCACTCACTCAACCACCCAGTCACTCAACCACCCACTACCTCACTCACTCAACCACTCTCCTCCCCATTCACTCACTCACCCTATTGATGCAGGGAGTATGTAAATATAATTATCATGATATGTGACACTTTTCTTTCAGAGGAGTTTCAGAACTACTGCAATGATATAGCATCAACATCAGCCTGGGGAGGCCACCTCGAGGTGAGGGTCACAATCTCTTTAGATAGTTATAAAAATTAATACATAGTTTCTACAAATTTAGCATTTATACAAGGGCCTATATCACCAGGTCATGTAATAATAGATGTACTTCAGTATATATTATGATGATATATACATAAATAGGTTCAGTAATACAATGATTTAAAATGACATAATAAACTGCATATTTGTAACATACTGAGTAGATAGTTTAAATGTTCCCTGTCCAGCTGAACTATACTACCCATCAAAAGTTTAGACTCACTTAAAGCACTCACTGTATGTTATGCATATATGTATGGTTACATTGAAGATGAATTTCTCCACTAACTTGGGGGAACTAACTGCAAACTTTATGCAGATGAATTGCACAATCATCATGCATTAAATTGCTAAAAAGCATGTGCAAATATCCTGCATGTGAACAGCTGTGTTGTGGTGTAAAATTTTGTTAAAAATTTGCCAATTTTCACTCATCCTTTTAACCCATGACAATAATCTTTTCAACATTACGAATTTGTTTTACAATACATCAGTTCATGTGTAAACAGTACCTTTAAACAGTATGGAAAATTTTGCAAAATCTAGTTCAGAAGAGTTGACTTAAGTGGCTGCATTTACACTAGTGAGTTTAAACTGTTGATCGGGAGTATATTACTGAACCAGCTGCGACTGTATTGAGGTCATGTTTGTTGATGTCTGCCAAGCCCAACCATACTCCACAACATTACGATGGTTGGACCAGACAAACTAGTGGTTGATGTTATGAGCAACACCCCATGTCACGGGTCGCAATGACATACAATCAACCTAATCATTGAGTTGGACAATCCGATATATTATGTTTCTTCGTACTACCAACCATGAAGGTTTGTTAACATTGGTTTTTGCACAAAGGGACATAACTCTTGATTATTTACATCGTAACGTACTTACTGACATCGCTAATATAAAGAAATGAGGTATAGTAACATTTACGTTTACAAAGTTGTAATTATGGATACGGCCAACATAACATTGAACTACTTCAAGAAACTGTAAAGCCTAAACTAAACATTTACACCAATGTAAACAACTATAAATCGTTATCATGCTACACCATATTGTTCAAACTTCAACTATATTGCCGTGCAATTTTTTAGCAAACGGTTCATCTTATTGTCAAAACTAATATTAACATTTGTATTTCCTTTATATTATTAAACATTAGTATTCTGAGAATGTTTATTGGTCATATAATTGCATTTGTGTGATTTTTAAACCATATAAATAAAATATATAGATTGATAAGCACTTGTTGTACAAACCAAAATATTTACTTCAATTTGAAACATTTTCAACTGAACAATCATTATCTAACTCCTGACAGTGGCCAGTGGCATTGTTTCAAAAGAAAGGAAGCAGTAATTTCATTACCTTAAACCATGTGTTACACTTTCACAATATATTGCAATACATATTGCAGATCTATTTCATAATAATGAATTAACCCTATTAACACTACAGTAACATGTAATGATTAAAACACTATTTACATGAGAAGAAATATACAAAACAATATCTGCCAAACTGCAGATCTAGATAATGATTACGCATACTGTTTTATTGTCATTATAAACGTGCTTTGAGATTTTAAGCATCAAGTTATGTTTCTCCATACTACCAACACAGGCTACTGATCACATGTTTAAACCTGAAATGCTCAGTTGGCTGTGAGTATGGATTCAAAACTTATCCAAGCATATAAGGGAGGACATATATTGTTTGATCAAATATTGTTTGATAAAATGAGTGAGTGAGTTTACAGGTGCATGGCAAGCCAATTTTTGTGTGTATGCCTGATAGGTTGCAAAGCTTTATATTTAGATAGTATTGAGGGCTTGCCCAACCTTTTCAACAACAATCATGTGTAAGCCCAGCTTATTTGTATAATGGTAGCTACGCCCCTGGTTTAGTTTTCCACTGCACTCAGCAATATTCCAGCTATATGGCGGTCTGTAAATAACCAGGCCTGGACCAGATAATCCAGTGATCAACAGCATGAGCATCGATCTACACAAGTGGGATATGATGACATGTGTCAGCCAAGTCAGCGAGCCTGACCACCCGATCCCGTTAGTCTCCTCTTTAGACAAGCATGGGTTACTGAAGACCAATTCTAACACGGATCTTCACTGGTTTTGACTAAATGATCATATTGAGAATATGTATGAACTGTTTCAGCTACGGGCTCTGTCACATGTGTTGCGTCTCCCCCTTGAGGTGATCCAGGCAGAGGGGCCCTCCATCTTGGTCGGGGAGGAGTATTCAGACAGCAGTCCAGTCATTCTCACGTATGTACCATCTTTCTTGTCTCTTTCTGTACAAAACTACATTGTTTTAAACATTAAAATTTTCAGTGTGAAACTAAAATTAAGTTGAAAAGGTGATCCTCAAGTTTGAAATGTTAATGATACAGCTTCCAAGGGTCACAGAATTTCTGCAGATTGCATCTCTTGAGAGCAGTATCTTCTTCAGTGTTGGAGCAGTTGGTGGTGGAAGCTGTCATTCATTGCTCCAAAGACCCAGGTTCGATTCCTCATATGGGTACAACTTATGCAGCCCATTTCTGGTGTCTCCCGCCGTGATATTTCTGGAATATTGCTAAAAGCGGAAAGAATCCATACTTTTGCACTCACTCCTCAGTCTTGTTTCTTGAAAAAGTTTCATTTCTATGAACATGAGGTGATGTGAGGTGAGGTGAGGTGAAATTGGGTTTAACGTCGTACTTGAGAATATTTTGCTCATATGGCCACGGCGTTAAATGCGTGTAATAATGCGGCTGCTTGTACTAGCCCAGACTGAAGCTGGTTTTATAGTGCTAGCCCACTGAGATACCATGCCGCAGTGAAGCATGAATACCCCACTCAGACACATTATACTGACTCCGCGCCGACCAGTCCTTGTTGTACCCATTAATGCCAAGCGCCAGGCAGGGACCAACAAGTACCATATCTTAACGTCTTTTGGTTTGACGCGGTCGGGGATCGAACCCGCGACCTTCCGCTCTCCGGGCGGACGCTCTAACCACTACACCAAAGAGGCGGTCTCTATGAACATGAACAACCATGTACACTAAGGCAGCTGGGTAATCTTTTCTTGACAAAATGTTGGTGAAACTGCAACTTGATCAGCAATTTTATAATTTTCATAGTTTATGAACTTGTTGAATGTTCTGAATACAGTATTGTGGGTCCGAAATATTTTCTGGTTTCTCCATTCAGAGAAAAGATTAGGTTTTTGTAACGCTGACTGAAAACATATTCTCTCTCAAACAAAAGTCTGAATCACTGCTTCTCCCTAGCCTCTCCAAATATTAAGTCATTAGTCTAGCCCCTCCAAATATTGAGTCGTTTGTCTAGCCCCTCCAAATATTAAGTCGTTTGTCTAGCCCCTCCAAATATTAAGTCGTTTGTCTAGCCCCTCCAAATATTAAGTCGTTTGTCTAGCCCCTCCAAATATTAAGTCGTTTGTCTAGCCCCTCCAAATATTAAGTTAGGTTTGTCTAGCCCCTCCAAATATGGAAGTCGTTTGTCTAGCCCCTCCAAATATTAAGTCGCTTTGTCTAGCCCCCTCCAAATATTAAGTCGTTTGTCTAGCCCCTCCAAATATTAAGTCGTTTGTCTAGCCCCTCCAAATATTAAGTCGTTTGTCTAGCCCCTCCAAATATTAAGTCGTTTGTCTAGCCCCTCCAAATATTAAGTCGTTTGCCTAGCCCTCCAAATATTAAGTGCGTTTGCCTAAGCCCCTCCAAATATTAAATTCGTTTGCCTAGCCCCTCCAAATATTAAGTCGTTGCCTAGCCCTCCAAATATTAAGTGGCTTTGCCTAGCCCTCCAAATATTAAGTTAGTTTGCTAGCCCCTCCAAATATTAAGTGGTTTGCCTAGCCCCTCCAAATATTAAGTCGCTTTGCCTAGCCCCTCCAAATATTAAGTGGTTTGCCTAGCCCTCCAAATATTAAGTCGCTTGCCTAGCCCTCCAAATATTAAGTCGTTTGCCTAGCCCCTCCAAATATTAAGTCATTTGTCTAGCCCCTCCAAATATTAAGTCGTTTGTCTAGCCCCTCCAAATATTCAGTCGTTTGCCTAGCCCCTCCAAATATTAAGTCGTTTGCCTAGCCCCTCCAAATATTAAGTCGTTTGCCTAGCCCCTCCAAATATTAAGTCGTTTGCCTAGCCCCTCCAAATATTAAGTCGTTTTGCCTAGCCCCTCCAAATATTAAGTCGTTTGTCTAGCCCTCCAAATATTAAGTCGCTTGCCTAGCCCTCCAAATATTAAGTCGTTTGTCTAGCCCCTCCAAATATTAAGTCGTTTGTCTAGCCCCTCCAAATATTAAGTCGTTTGTCTAGCCCCTCCAAATATTAAGTCGTTTGCCTAGCCCCTCCAAATATTAAGTCGTTTGCCTAGCCCCTCCAAATATTAAGTCGTTTGCCAAGCCCCTTTTTGTTGTTGTTTAATGCTGCTCTCAGCAATATCCCAGCTATATAATGGTAGTCTGGACCAGGTGAATGATGCTGGACCAGGTGAATGAGCACCGATCTACACAACTGGAATATGGTAACTTGAATCAACCAAGTCAGCAAGCCCCACTACCTGATCCTATTAGTCACCTTTTACAGGCCTACCAAAGAAAACTTTGCCACTGTGCAGAAAAACGCAGAAAATCCCACATTAATCGTGGAAATAGCAACATAAACATAATACCTCGCTACTGAAACAGTAAAAACAACAACTTTAAATCGCTAAAACTGCATAAAAAAACGAAGAGCCTGCAACTTTGATTTTGGCGTATCTCTTATGCTTTATGGAAGAGGAAGTCCCGACCGCATGTTGACATTTTCCAGCTTGGACAAAAGTTACATTCCTTTTTAAGTATTTCTGCTGTGTTATTTGGCATTTATCATCATGATACTTGTGTGCACACTTGCTTAGTTTACTTTCCATCGGTATGAAACGATTGACAGCAATTATTTCGACATATTTAATACTTTTTCTACGAGAAGCGATTCACGGTTGCTCGGAAATTGGAATGAAGTGCGGATCGTAATGCGCATGCGCAGTAGAGGTCAAAATTCACTGATGTAAAATGTTGCAGTTTCATAGTTTTTCGTTGCGGTTTTTACTGTTTCAGTAGCGAGGTATTATGTTTATGTTGCTATTTCCATGATTAATGTGGGCTTTTCTGCGTTTTTCTGCACAGTGGGAAAGTTTTCTTTGGTAGGCCTGTTTTACACAAATATTTGGTCCTTCACTATGTACCCCTGAAGGTCCACGTTAGAATGAGCCTTCAGTAACCCATTCTTGTCGTAAGAGGCAACTAACGGGATCGGGTGGTCAGGCTCGCTGGTTTTGTTGACACATGTCATCGGTTCCTCAGACTTGATTATTTACAGACCGCCGCCATATAGCTGGAATATTGCTGAGTGCAGCATAAAACTAAACTCCCTCACTCACTCACTATGTTCCTTTTTCAGGTATCACCGCCATGCATTTGGACTCGGGGAGCATTACAACTCGGTGAAGGAGAAGCAGCCAGACACGCAGGAGGACGGCTTCAGCTAACCCTGATATAACATAGGAAAAACATCTCCAAGGTCACATGACAAGACAAACAGGGTCAAGGTCACCTGATCAGCCAAAGGTGAAGAGGAACGTCTCAAAGACCAATCAGGGTCATTGTGTGAAAGGCTGGACTCTTACAACAGTTGCATAATGGTGTTGGATTGTTTGTTATTACATATTTCCTGATGCTCGGGTCGTGTAATATATCATATATATCATGAGTAGGTTAGAAAATGTCCAGCTGTTTTATTCTGTGGTATTGCCCAACCACAAGGGGACAGCCATTTTGTTTGCTGCAGGGTTTTAATTGACGTGTAATTACCGCGTATCTGGTGCAATAATTTCATGAGGTACTCAAAACATTTGACGTAAGGGAAATCGCTACGGAAATATACATTCAGGCTATTTACAATATTGTAAAATATAATAATAATAATAATAATAATAATAAATGTGAACTTATAATGCGCCTTTTCCATGCACAAGGCCCATGCTCAAAGCGCTAACAAAGTGAGTGGATAATATACATATATACAATGAGGGACTATAGTAGCTAGTCATAATGCAGTGAAAACAGATGAGTCTTGAGAAGTCGTTTGAAGGAATTAAAGTCAACTGCTGATTTAATGGTGATAGGGAGAGAGTTCCAGAGTAGAGGGGCAGAGCAGGCAAAGGATTTCCTTCCAAAGTTTGCAGTTTGAACCGAGGCACAGAGAGTAGGTTCAGATTCTGAGAACTGATATACTGACCAGTGCTCTACACCTGTTCAAAGTAAACCAATGTACAAAACTTTCAAGAATGAAATGAAACCAAATTTACTTTTTTTTTTTTCTAGTCATTTCTATATCAAAGCTGCAATGTGTCATATTACTGTCATGACTACTGATTACACTCCATCCAATAATCATGCTTTTACAAGGCTGTGTATTTCTTTCTAGTGCTGAATGCAGTTATTACTGGGTTGGCTGGCAAACAAGCATGTCATTTGGGCCTGTCAACAACAAGAAATGTTTGTGTGATATTAAGAACTCTGTTTCAAATCATGACTCTAACATTTAGCCAAATTACCAACCTGAATGATGTCATGATGTGTCATCATCAGGCCTATGCTGGGAAGTTGAGCCATTTTACAAGGCTGTGTAAAATTCTGTGACTGTATTAAAATTGGGCTCTGAAAAATGGTTTGTATACTTGCTCAATTTGTTTTCAAAATCTGAGTGGCTGTCATGCGACTTTAATTGTGACTTTTAACGGTAGCTTTGATTTGTAACTTGACAAGGGGCGCAAAATCAAAAAAGCCGGAAATTGTTGGCTGGTGAGTGATTGAGTAAACCCTGGAGATTATCGAGGATGACTCCAAACGTCCTGTTCCTCATACAACAAAACCTGACATCCATACATTTCTCCTGAACGTATCACTTCTCAATACCATTTAAAGACTTTGACAATGCAACAGCAATATCCCATCAATTACTCCATAGTTGAAGGTTAGATCTGAGGACTACACATCATTTACAGTGGCAGATCAAGATATTATCTAAAGGACGGGGGGCATAGCTACCTTTATGAAAACTAACCCGGGCTTACACATGATTGTTAAATAGCCCCCAATCAGTGTATGAAATAAGCCAAAAACCCAGCCAGACATCAAGGCTGGTAACTTCAAAAACTTACCAGCCCAGAAGAGATTTAACCAGTCCTTCTTACATACTAAATGACAGTGCCAATGGACACGTTATCTGAATATTTTTTTCACCCGTCCATTGGGCTGGCTAGCTGTAAAATTAGACGGTCCAACAGAAATCTAGCCCGTCTTGGGCAGTTGGACGGGCCTTATTTCATACACTGCCCCAATACTATTTTGATATACAGCTTTGCAACCTATCAGGCTTACACGAAAACATTGGCTTGCTACGTGCATGAAGGAAGGTTGAACACAACAGCAAGTCTCAAACTGACTTAGCCAAGGGCACAGTTTAAGGTGTTTGAACAAAGGATTGTGTTCCCCGTTCAAAAGTACAAAAAATTCTATGTGATGATATTTAGCTGTAGGAAACTACAACATTTACATTTGTTGATTGTAGTTAAGAATGTATTCAATGATCAGTATGGTGTGTTTATTGTGTGTATTTTATTGTGTTGATTTGAAAACCAAATAGCAAGAGAAAAGTATATATATATACGTGATGTAGCTCATTACATTTCTCTTTAATTTAAGAAGTTGTTTGGGGAAGTTTTTGGAAAACCATTGATGCAAATAACAGTACAATTTGAAGTACAGTATACTTAATATTCCAACAGCAAAATGGATATTTTCTCAGACAATCTTAACTCACTCACTCACTCACTCAGACAATTGTGTGTATTATAAGTTTGTAGCAGCCAGCTACTGCAGAAAATGGACTTTATCAAATATTCAAAAAGTATATTTTTCTAACGATTCTTGGGGTGTCAATCTTCATTTTTCTTATCCATCTGAAATTGGTGAAATAAAAATAAATGTTAAAATATTTATTAGAATTTATCATATATTTTGGCTCCTTTCTTTTTAGTGTGTAATGTGAAAACTCATAAAGGTGTCACCGTTTCTATTTACTGGCCTGGTTGCAGCATCATACCATATTTGTCCCTGTGGAGGTCAAGATTAAGATTGGTGGCTAAATGGCTAGGGTCAGTCACAGGATTGTCTGGTCCAGACTCGACTATTTACAGACAACTGTCAATATTGCTGAGTGAGGTGTTAAACAACAAAAATGTGTAATGTATGTAGGCTTCCTGCACCTGCTCTGATACGACATATTTATCACACATATCCAAGACAACTTACCTCAGAATGTCTCTAGTCTCTATTGTCCCAAAGTCAGATTTAGTCACAGACAACTGTGTAGCCATCTTGGCGTTTTAGACTTGATCATTATCAGAGGGTATGATTAAAAAGCTTTAGTGGAATACAAGGAACTGTAATCTCCATGACTACAGGCTGAAAAGTCTATACCATTCACCTAGCTGGGAGTTATTACACATAGCGGAATAGATTGTATACAAACTGACTCCTCTATTGCACACCATGGTATATATTGGATACATGCTCTTCATGATATGTATTGTATACAACATTACCACCCTAACAATTTACAACCTATGCACAAGCTATACAAGATCACCCACCCTTTAATATTGCACAAGGGCGGTGGGGTAGCCTAGTGGTTAAAGCGTTGGCTCGTCACGCCTAAGACCACCATGGTATATATTGTATCCCCACATGGGTACAATGTGTGAAGCCTATTTCTGGTGTCCCCCCCACCTTCGATGTTGCTGGAATATTGCTAAAAGCCCACCTTCCCTCCCTATAGTAAACGGTATATATTGTACATAAGTAAAACCAAACTCAGTCAGTCAGTTGATACTGCACACCATGGTATATATTGTATACAAGCCCACCTTCCTTCCCCTATAGTAAACCATGGTATATATTGAACATATTAGTATACATTGTATACAAGTTGACCCTCTTGTATACAAGCTTATCCCCCCTCCCACACTGCACACCAGAATGTAGCACACCGACCCACCTGTATTGCATACTGTGGTATATATTGTATACATGATGTCCAAATGCTCCCTAATGCTGTCACTATCAGGAACCCCTTCTCATGTGATACTGTAATGCCAAATACTCCAGGTGCATCCAATACAACTCTTGGTGTTGGAACCTTGTACTTGCTAGTTAGCCAAGTCCCTGTAGTCACCTGTTTATCAAAGGTCTGGTATTTCATTATAGTAATGACTGGAGGACCACAACAGTAACCATTGGTAGATACGTTAATGATGTAGATACTAGTGGTGGTCCGATTAATTGAAATAATCGAAGATTGGTCGCAGTGACTAAACGACCAAGCAACTGATCATGTTTTCTCATAATCGAACACAAACAATTTTGGAACACTTGTTTGCATTAACAACATTTTTCAAAAGGTTGGTTTTGTCTGTTACATTTCATAAGTACTACAAGCTCTTTCCTAGTTTTGACTGAATTTATCTTAAAGATTCCAGGAAATTTATGTTCCTAACATACTAGTCATACTTTAAAGATGTGAAATTTGTAAATGCATTTTGTGCAATTTGCAAAAAAAAACAACCAAAAGAACTACATGTTTTTTCTATATTTTTTGTGCATTAACAAACATAACCAGGAGAATTTGATAAATACGCTAGCCAATTTTTTTCGATGATTGATCGGTTGTAATGAACCAATCATCAATTGTGAGCTTTTAACCAATTCCCAACACTAGTAGATACACATTTGTGAAAATTAGACACCATGCATCCAGTGCATGAAAGAAGCAGTATCCATGTGTATCTGTGATACTGCTGCAGGTGATAGATTCACTCGGACCACAGCCTAACTTCAGACTGTGCCACTCATATTCATAGGTTGGGGTAGCATATATCAGGTGTGTTTACCAGTATTGTGTGTGACATCCAAGATTTGATGACGTGTATTTGTGTATCACTCGATCACTGTTATCACATTTCCATTGTGTCCATTGCATGCCATCTCAATAAAATATCAATTGTCTCATTGTCAGATCAGTTTACTATGTGTTGTTTGATCCTTCAAGGTTAGGTATCGGTGGTTTACTGTCACAACTGAGAATACTGTTTGCATATAGGGTTTATAAATTCTCGCGAGGCGCTACTTCAGGTAGAACAAGCTCTCAGACCCCATGTCATACCACATTTCGCACGTCACTGGAACATTTTCCAGCATGATAACACACGGGCCCATACTGCTAGAGCTAAACGGGACTTCTTACAGCAGAACGGTGTCAACATTATGCAGTGGCCAGCCCTGAGTCCTGATTTAAACCCAATTGAACATCTTTGGGATGAAAATCAGAGGGGACTGAATAATGTCATACCAACGCCGAACACAGCCGATTTATTGGGACAGGTCTTTCTCAGAGTGTGGGTCCAGTAGCCAATGGCCTTCATCAATGGATTGGTGCACTTCATGCATAGATGCTGTGCTGCAGTTATTGCCGCTCGTGGTGGTCACACTAGATACTGAAGTCAAGAGTCTGAATGGACTGCAAACGTTCATGTAATGTCTTGAAATTGTGCAGAGTTATTCATTGATGTGTCAAGATATTGTACACAAAACATGTTTTTGTTCCGCTTATTATGTCCATTTCTGTAATGATTTGATCACAGTGCCTATCTAATTTTGAATTTGTACTGACGGTTTTTTTTGCTGCTGAGTATAGTTGACAAAATGGGGACACCAGAAATGGGCACATTGTACCCATGTGGGGAATTGAACCTGGCCCTCGGCATGACAAGTGAACGCATTAACCACTAGGTTACCCCACCTCATTTATATCTGAAGAATATAAAAGAACAAAATTACACCATTCCTCTTACACTACTGTTAATAAATAACCCACCTTTCTCTCCCAAACACAATCAATAAGACACTCGTTGGTCAAAGAATTTATATTCCAAATAAATTATTCACAGGTTATGTTACAGTCCACTGACAAGAATCATGGCGCCAACTGTACAGAAACCCATGACATATTTACCTTAAACACATCTTAGTTACCAGTAATATGGTTGCATTCCCATCTGATATCGCTAAGTATCAAGTATCAGTGGTTTTGTAAGTAATAAAACCTCAAGCTATTATGACACAATTTACACATAATGATGAATAAAATAGATTAATCTCTCAGTTTCTTAACTAATATATACTACTCAAAAGAAATTAGAGATCACAGGTGTTTTTCTGACTTCTTAATCTGTCGTAGTGTTAATTGTGACAACATACGAAAGAGGAGTGTTCCCAAACTTGTTTTGAGCAGTATAGTACATGTCAGCCATGATACAGTGTTGTGAGTAGTTGTATGGAATATGTTACAATTCACATGAAACTTGAACAACTGATAATGAAAACATTGTTGATGAGACCTTAATTTCATCATCAGATCCACTTTCAACAACCTACTGTGGTGTTCGAATTTCATATATAGTCATTATTAGACCATGGGGTTCACCACCAGATCTATGAATAAGAAAATAGTGAAGCGCTTTTTTAGTTCTGCTCGAGGAAAAGAGCACTACCACCAATTTCAGGCTAAGTCAACTTGTTGCCTTAACAAGAAAAACAATTTGTCTTCAACAATATTTCAGTGTCAACAAGGTTTTATCGTACATTTTCTGTTTGTTAAATGGAAGATATAATCTGGGGGTTCGGGTCATAGGAAATCGTTCAAGCTCCTTTCACAGACAAAATTGCATACTGACTCAAAATGGATTCTCAATCAGGAACATATCTTATGATAGTCCTTTCAGAGAGACGATACGACTCAAACTGAATTCCCATATGATTCAACATTTGAGGTATCAATGATACACTGACACAACTGTACAATTCATTTAGAATTAATCACTCATGGACATCTTTATCCTATCCTGGACTCTACAAGCCTTGATTCACTGATCTTTGACATAGACACGTTCACCCTACCCTGTAGCTACTGACGACATAGTGGACATTGGTCTTGAAACTGAGCCATGGTAAATAAAACAACGAAGATTAACAATGGCTGTTCCAACAATGGCGTGATGCCTAGAAAGGCATGTAGACACGGACATGAAGGCGATGTGTGGAGCTGATGTTAAGACGTTGCCTTCGGGTTGGCGTCTGCTGCGTCTTCTGGCTTGGGGTTGTTGTCTTCTGGTTTCATTGCTGGGAACAGGAGTACTTCCTGTGGACAAAAACATTGTGGTTAGGATGGAGATGTCCTTGATACAATAATGATATGTAATTCATCATAGAAAAATAAGTGAGTTGAGTTTAAAATGCTGCCCTTAACAATATTCTAGATAAATGTGTCCGTTTAATGTTGGAGGGAAGTCTGAAGTAATGCATGTGAAACCATGAATAGTCATTGTTTTTTCTCTTTCATAAAATGAAAATGAGTAACACAGAAAAATGATCTCAGAATTACATATGTTGAACGTCCCGGGTAAATGAACGAACCTTTACAGCATCAAGACTATGTGAGAATTCAGTTTCAAACTGTTTTTAAAATTATTTCAGCTTTCTGATCCCATGCCCCAAATCACAATTTGTGCACATACACATTGGAAAGGGAAAGCAATGTCATCCCAGACATTAACCAATTAAAACAAGCAGTCATGGATATGGTGCTGACCAACCAAGAATAACAAAATGAAAATCAGGCTATCAAACCCACAATCTTTAATCCTGTGTGATCCTAATCTGTAAGGTTTTAATAGCTTCAAGCACTGTTGTAGCCATACCACAGCAGGTGACACAAAGAGTCGGATGGATTTTGGGATTCACACCTAGGACTCCCTCGCCTCAGATAATCCTAAGAGCTGGTTAATCTGCCTACCTTGATGTTGTTGGAGTCGGTAAGGAACATGGTGAGTCGGTCGATCCCCATGCCCCACCCTGCGGTGGGAGGAAGCCCATACTCCAGTGCTGTACAAAAGTTCTCATCCACAAACATGGCTTCATCATCACCAGCTGCCTTGTCCTGGAACAGAATTAACAAGATGGTGAGAGACATGGGTATTAACACTGCCAGTTTAACGTCCCCAGACTGACTTGTGATGTGTTTCATGACTATCAGTCACAATACCATCTCATCGAACTGGCTACCCATCTACTGCTGGGACATTTTGAATGAAGTCATTAGGAGACCTAATGTTTGCTGTACATATTTTGAAGGGGTTACAATCCGAGTTAGAAATATTCAGGAGTCATGTGGTCACCTATCTAACTACACTGTAAACAGGACCATGGGCCACCACAAAACTAGTCCATTCCACCCACTCATGCAATATTGTGTCATACATACCTTGGCCTGCTGCTGAAACCTATCTCTCTGCACAACAGGGTCGTTCAACTCTGTGTAAGCATTGGCAACCTCCTTCTTCATCACAAACAGCTCAAACCGTTCCGTCAAACCTGGCTTGGACCGATGCCTGCAACATGATACTTGAGTTACCACGGTTACGTTCTGTTTGTTCTTGAACTCCGCAATATTTCAACCATATGGCAACCGTCTATACATTTATCTAATCAAGTCTGGAAAGAACAGCATGAGCATCGATCTATGTAATTCTGATGACGTGTCAACCAAGTCAGCAAGCCTGACCACCCAATCCCGTTAGTCACCTCTTATGACAAGCATGGGTTACTGAAGACAAATTCTAACCAGAATCTTCACGGGCTACCATGGTTTTTTAAGTCAGTAGCAGGACGATGTAATTGACTGACTGACAAACACAAACTAAATAGAACTCATTAACACAAATGGCGAAATCATATACTCCTCTAATTTTCTTGCCAAGGGCACACAGGTTAGAATCGTCAAAACATCCCTATCTCCTGACAAGAACTGACCATTTAGCTAGTGGACTCATCACTTGAGGATGTTCAATGATGAAAGCGGGGTTGATGATTTTCTCCTCCAAATATTCACCCACCAGCTGAAACAAGACGAGAGAATATATCAAAGACGAACATAAGATGAGATTTAGATAACAGAAAATGTCAATTTCATTAAAGTTGCACAGTGATCAGGATTAGAAATAAACCTCAGTAGAGTTGCTCATGCTAGTAGTTCTTCCTAAGTAATAGACATAGTGAGTGAGTGAGTATGGTTTTAAGCAGCTTTTAGCAATATTCCAGCAACATCAAGGCAGGGGACACCAGAAATGGGCTTCACACAATGTACCCATGTGGGGAATCGAACTTGGGTCTGCAGCGTGACGAGTGAACATTTTAACCACTGGACTACCCCACCCTCCCAATAATAGACATATACAGTCAGAATTGAGGCGAGGCGAATGAGGTTTAATGTCGCTCAAAATTATTGCACCAATACAGCGACAATCCTATGAGCATGTGTTGTGACTTGACCATCAAGGACCCATTTCACAAAGTTTTCATAGCGCTACGACTATCGCACATCAACGTTACAGTATAGGAGGTACGAATGCTACGAGAAAAGTTACGAAATCTTAGCCCTACGAAGGCTCTTTGTGAAACGGGGCCCTGATTCTGTTTGGGGCCTCTTATGACATATATAGGTTGCTGAAGACAGATTTCAACTGGGATTTAACAGGTCACTGTTATAACCATGGTAACTATACCTTGTCTAGTAGACGGCTGAGTGTCCGAGGGGCGGCACAATCCACCTCCAGCTTACGACACAAATCATCAAAGAACTTGCGGGCTCCTGCAGACACAAACATAAACTGAATGGAGCATAACACAACCTTAACTTAATCAAAATAACAAAAATGGTTTCAAAGAAATAAAATTCTCAAAAGAATATGATAAGTCCTTCTTTGTTTATCATTACTAACCACCTATAATCAGAAACAACTAAATCAAATAAAATGAAGACATCCTGTGTATATAAAGTCACTCATTTGTGTTTCACTTTCATATAACTTTGGAAACATAGAAATACGGCATAGGTTTGATTCCTTGTTAGTATTGCCAAGAAACCCACACAGACTGTACATCATCAGGTGGTGGCCAAATGATCAAGTAATTGACATTATTAATAATAAAACACAGTCAACCAATCAACCAAATCAACCACAGTAAACAAAATCAACCAAACCAACCACAGTAAACCAAGGCAACCAAGTCAATCAAATCAACCAGTTGCCAGTCAACCAGTCACCCAAGCCAAACAGCCAGCCAGCCAAGCAACCAGACCACCAAGCAACTAGTCAGCCAAGCAACTAGTCAACCAAGCAAACACAGTCAACCAAGCAAAATAGTCAACCAAGCAACCACAGTCAACCAAGCAAAAGTCAACCAAGCAACCACAGTCAACCAAGCAACCACAGTCAACCAAGCAGCCACAGACAACCCCAAGCAGCCACAGTCAACCAATCCAAACGGTTAACCAAGCCACCACAGACAACCAAGCAGCCACAGTCAACCCCAGTTAACCAAATCAATGATAGTACACCAAGCCAACCAAAGTAAAGCAAGTCAACCAAGCCTACCACAGTCAACAATATTAAACCAAATCAGCCAAGTTACCCATCAGACACCTCTTACTCTTACAATATGCATGGACAGTTGGAGAGCAATTTTGACACAAACTCCTGATACATGGGTTGTGGTAAAGGTAGTCACAGCACTTATATGACCAATGTTGCAATGTTACCCACCTTCTGTGTTGAATGCTGTTGGTTCTGGGAACTTCACCTTGAGGATCTTCTCAAGCTCCTCACACAGACTGATACGCCTGAAGGGTGGTGTGAAGTCGATCTCCACCCCTTCTCCATCTGGCCCATCAGGGTGAAACGTGACCTTGTAACCCCGTAAAGATACTTCACCATACCTGTACACACAGGTAAACAGGTAAAAATCAGATAAATAGTCAGGTTAATGTGGCATATTACACTACAGGCAGCAAGAAGGTATGAAATTAAGATAAACAGAAGTTATCACACATTTAGGAATGGTAAAAATCCTGTATTGAACATAAACAGTCAAAGCTTCAACATACCATGTATATTCTTGCTATGCTAACTATTTTAAGTCTAACCAAAACGTTCGAAGCTCTGTTGAGTATCAGCAATATTTCCCCCATTTTCAATTGTAGCAAAAGAACAGAATGTTAGGTTTTAGCAAAACAATAGCATCACTCTTCTCTCCCCAGAATTTACCATCCCAAAACATTAAAAATCTCTTCATCAGGTAATGTCATTTTGAAATCTCTCTCAATAATAGTAGTGACTGAGTGAGTTTAGTTTCATGCCACTTTAAGCAATATTCCAACAATAACACGGCGGGGGACACCAGAAATGGGCTTCACACATTGTACCCATGCGGGGAACCGAACCCGGGTCTTCGGAGTGACGAGCGAATGCTTTAACCACTAGGCTACCCCACTGCCCGTAAATAATGGAATCTCCACCAAACAATCCAGTGATTAACATCATGAGCACCGATATATACAACTTGGGTAGACTTTGTAACATCAAGTCTGGACCAGACAATAGGGGGATTGACAGCATTGATGTACCGCAATTGGGATACAATGACATGAACCAAGTTAACGAATCTGACCATCTGATCGTGTCATCCCCACATTGTACCTATCCGGGGAATTGAACTAAGGTCTTCAGCGTGATGAACGAACACTTTAACCACTAGGTTACCCCACGTGTCTTCCTAGAATGTGCGCATTAACACAAGCTCAATGATTTATCATGTTTATAGGGCAATGACAACAGTATTACTTCTAACAGAAATTTGTCTTTCACACATTAGCTGCACTACTGTAGTGGCAAAGTTTATGGCTGTTAAAAGGTAATTAAGAAATGACCCCAAGCCAATGAGGTGTACAAGCACAGGTATGGTTGGTTGGTTTGTTGTTTAAAGTCGCACTCAGCAATATTCCAGCTTTCTGGCAGCAGTCTGTAAATAATCCAGTCTGGAACAGACAATCCAGTGATCAGCATCATGAGCATCGATCTGAGCAATTGGGAACCGATGACATGTGTCAACCTAGTCATCGAGCCTGACCAACTGATCTCGTTAGTCGCCTCTTACGACAAGCATGGGTTGCTGAAGACCAGTATCTTCACAGGTCAACAAAAGTAAGGAAACTGATGCATCTTATGCTGAAATGATTCGTATATATTTCCATGTTTGACTATGATGATTTTCAGCATATCAATCTATTTATTACCAGCGTCCTTCACTAAGACAGCAAGGAATATATCTACAGCCCTGTGGACAACACTGACCTGAGACCATGGACTCGGTGATCTTCATTAGGTCCTGATAGTCGGCGTACGCCATATAGAACTCGCACGTTGTGAACTCAGGGTTGTGTGTCATGTCGATACCCTCATTACGGAACTGCTTGCCAATCTCGTACACCCGATCAAGGCCTCCCACAACCAACATCTGAAGAGATTTCATCAGTGTATGTTTACTCGTTTTAAATGATGAGTGAGTGAGTATGATTTTCAGCTGCTTTTAGCAATATTCCAGCAATATCACAGAAGGGGACACCAGAAATGGGCTTCACACATTTCACCCATGTGGGGAATCGAACCCGGGTCTTTGGTGTGACGAATGAATAACTGAACCACTAATGGTTCCTAATGATGATATTTATCTATACTTCTCAAAAGAAATTAAGGATCACTCAATGATTTCATGTTTTTTAGTTAATCTGTTATGAATTGGTTCAAATGCTATATTACTGTGTGTCAGTGGTACGCAGTGGAAAATAAAAACTAAAATACCTATGTTTTGCAGTGGAAGTTAAACTAAACTACATACATTTTGACTTATCTTTCAATCAACTAAATGTGAAATCCCCTTTTAATCAACTAAACGCGTGAAATCCCCTCCACCAAGCCCAGTCTAAAACTACCCTTATGTACTTACTCCCCTCCTTTTAATCAACTAAACGTGAAATCCCCCTTTTAATCAACTAAATGTGAAATCTTCCCTAAGCGTGAAATCCCCTTCAATCAACTAAACGTGAAATCCTTTTAATCAACTAAATCCCTTTTAATCAACTAAACGAAATCCCTTTAAATCAACTAAACGGAATCAACTAAATTAAGGAAATCCTTTTCAATCAACTAAACGTGTGAAATCCCTTTTAATCAACTAAATGTGAAATCCCTTTTAATCAACTAAACGTGAAATCCCTTTAATCAACTAAATGTGAAATCCTTTTAATCAACTAAATGTGAAATCCCCTTTTAATCAACTAAACGTGAAATCCCCTTCAATCAACTAAACGTGAAATCCTTTTTAATCAACTAAAACTAAGTGAAATCTAAACGTGAAATCCCCTTTTAATCAACTAAACGTGAAATCCCCTTTTTCAATCAACCCCTTTTAAAACTGTGAAATCCCCTTTAATCAACTAAACATGAAATCCCCTTTTAATCAACTAAATGTGAAATCCTTCAATCAACTAAGCGTGAAATCCCCTTCAATTAACTAAGCGAAAATCCTTTTTAATCAACTAAACGTTTCAATAATCAACTAAACATGAAATCCCCTTTTAATCGACTGGACCCTCCAGAACAGTCAGCTTAATGGTTGAGAAAAGCCCCTACTGTAGCAGGGCCCACTTGCACAAAGTGATCCCATTCTCCAACATAGGCTAAAGATCGTCATAGCGCTAAGATCCCTTTCTGCAAGTGGGCCAAGGCAATGGGTATGGTGTTGACAAACATAGAAACATATCAGAGACAAAATGGGATTCAAACCCTAAATCACAACCAAACAGTCTTAGACGTCATGGCCACATGCTCCCTCCTACCTTGAGGTACAACTCCGGCGCTACCCTCATGAACAGATCTAGTTTCAGATCATTGTGATGAGTGATGAACGGCTTGGCAGTGGCACCCCCTGGGATCATGTTCATCATCGGTGTCTCCACCTACACACAGATAAAGAAAGAAAAATCAGATTTGCTTGGTTTGCAAAAAAAGAGAGGGTAACTTGCAATTTTTTCATTATTTTAATTCTGCTACACAATGACTGACTGACTGACTGAGTTTGGTTTTACGCCGCTTTTAGCAATATTCCAGCAACATCACGGCTGGGGACACCAGAAATGGGCTTCACACATTGTACCCATGTGGGGATTCGAACCCGGGTCTTCGGCGTGACGAGCCAACGCTTTAACCACTAGGCTACCCCACCGCCCCTGCTACACAATGAATGCCATACTGAATTGTTCGGAAGCACCAAAACCAGAATTGTCCGAATTACGTTCAAAGTATGCTGAATTCTAATTCCAGTAAAATAAATAGTAAAATAAATCCCTTTACATAGACTAGCAGTTTGATGACCATGTATTGTACAAACAACTCACCTCCAGGAATCCTAAATCATCCAGGAATCTGCGTACATAGTTGATAATCTTGGCTCGAGTGACAAACTTTCTTCTGACAGGCTCATTAATAATCAAGTCCAGATATCGCTGTCTGAATCTTGTTTCCTGTGAATGACACACGATAAAAACAGGCTGTAAAACGTGGATGTTGTTTTATTGCCATTTGAAATATTACCAACACAGCAGGAACATCATTACAGTGAAGTTGACTGCGATATTTACATTACATCCCACTGATCATGCCAACAATATTCCAGCAATATCACGGCAGATTGACAGCATGAGCAACGATCTACGCATTTGGAATACCATAATATGCATCCACCAAGTCAGCAAGCCTGACCACCTGATCCCGTTAGTTGCTTATGACAAGCATGGGTCACTGAATTCTAACCAGGTCTTCACAAGCAGAAAATCAAACATGAGTATTGCAGCTAATGAATGATTTCAACATATTTACATCAGTTGTTGGGGATCACTTTTAACCAGGATCCTTATGAAGGTATCCCGAAGCTCACCTTATCCTTGACCCCATAGTACAGATGAGGCAGCTGGTGTAGACAGGGGGACAGCAAGGTGATCTCGGAGGGTATGATGCTCAGCTCACCCTTCTTCGTCTTCCCTGTACAAATAAAACAAAGTGCAAGTGATTAGGAGTGAGTGAGTGAGTGAGTGAGTGAGTGAGTGAGTGAGTGAGTGAATGTTGTTTACTGGCCGGCGAGCATGAACACACAAAGCCATTTAGAAAGTGGTAAAGATTCTAGTACGGATGTTGTGTTAAGTCCCATCCAGGTATCGAACTCACATCCTCCGAGTAAGTGAGTGAGTGAGTGAGTTTAGTTTTACATCGCACTCAGCAATATTCCAGTTATATGGCGGCGGTCCGTAAATAATGGACCTGACAATCCAGTGATCAACAGCATGAGCATTGATCTGCGCAATTGGGAACCAATGACATGTGTCAACCAAGCCAGTGAGCCGTTAGTTGCCACTTACGACAAGCATGGGTTATTGGAGGTTATTGGAGGTTACGGGAAAAATGTTTTATGTATTATCACTGGCTCTAGCTGTCACCCATAACAACGGATGACTGACTGACTGAGTTTGGTTTTACGCCGCTTTTAGCAATATTCCAGCAACATCACGGCAGGGGACACCGGAAATGGGCTTCACACATAGTAGCCATGTGGGGATTCGAACCCGGGTCTTCGGCGTGACCAATAGGCTACCCCACCGCCCCAAACAACGGATGACTGTAGCTCACCTGGTCGCCCGCGGACACCGATGATGTCACCTCTCTTCACCTTGTCCATGACACCCTCGAAGGCCGCCTCCGGTTGGTAGTACCTGTAGATGAACACAGCTACACTTCAACAACCTACGCCATGCAAACCATCTTAACCTTTGGATGGTTTTACAGAAATTTAATGGTGATACTTTGACCAATATTCCAGCAACATAACACCAAATGACACCTAGTGGGTTTCATTGAACCCACATTGGGAATTGAACTCAGAATTTTGGGTGATGATCACTGTAACCACAAGGCTACATCGCCGCCCGTGAATGTTAAAAAACCTTTCATCTACAGCACAAAAAGAAGTCATGTTTCAGAGGTACACTTTCGATATCTGCAGAGGGACACCACAAACGACCATCAAACATTACGTACATTGAGCACAGAATTGAGCACGAATCTTAGGTGTGATGAACCAACACTTTAACCACTGGGCTACATCCCTTCCTGACGAACGTGGGACTCACTTGGCATTGGCCATGACCTGGATCTTCACATCTTCACCCCGCAGATCATAGAAGATCAACTTGGCACCAGACAACCTCTTCGCGTGTATACGACCTGAAACACAAACATGTGTTATTCAATAATAACAATGGCTATTAATAAAGCGCCTGTTTCCACACACTTGTGCTAGCTCATTATTACCACTTATTACCCCAGATAACCCAAGCTGCCTTTGGGTCTAGAAGGTTAACAGTCATATGAGTCATCCCACCAGGTACCCATTCACAGCTGGATAAACAGAGGCAATCTATGAACAAACTCATTTACCAAGGTTGAGACCACATGTGTCGTGTGTGCTTAGTGAGGCAGGACTGAAGTCCTATAACTCTCAGGAGTCTAGCTGCTAGACACGGTCCAAGGACTCTCCAATACCAATGTTCCTTAACTTTATCTGATTTGTAACCTGGGCTCTATGCACAGGACCACACACCACCACATCAGTCTCCATACTAGGCCAAAGTTCTTAGTGCCCGGTGTGTCTGTCAATGGCCAGCCCGACTAACAACACGTCGTATCATCCTTAATGTCATTTCATATGATGCAGCCTAGTGTTTCAGGGGCGGATACAGCTTTTTGAGAAAGGGGGGTGCACACTATTGAGAAAAGGGGGGGGTGCACATTTCATTTCCACCTGAGTTTCAATGGTCATATAACAAACTTTCTGGACAAAAGGGGGGGTGCGCACCCCCTCTCTGGATCCGCCTATGTGTTTAACCTCCATCCTGCCGCTCTCAGGAAAGACTAGACCATGATTTTGTTATATATTTTTATTGTTGTTTAATGACACTCAGTAATATTCAAGATATATGGTGGTGGTCTGTAAATAATCGAGTCTGGACCTGACAATCCAGTGATCAACAGCATGAGCATCGGTCTACGTAATTGGGATACGGTGGAGCTGTAAGCAAGACCACAAATGACAGACCTGCCTCTTTAACACAGACTTGCAACTATCATAGCAGTACGATGACTTTGTGATGCATTGTTTGCATGTTGTATAAATCCTCACTCAGCAATTTTCAAGCTGTATGAAGGCAGTCTGTAAATAATCAGGACCAGACAATCCAGTGATTAATATCATAAGCATCGATCTTTGCAACAGGGATACAATGACATGCGTCAGAGAATCTGACCACCCATCCCCTTTGTCGCCTCTTACAAGCCTGAATTTGCTGAAGACCAATTCTAAGAAGAAACTATAAATATTTGTTGAAGTGTGAATCTTTCCAAATGATAATAGTTAGTGAGTCAGTTTGGTTTTACGCCGCTTTTTGCTATATTCCAACAATATCACGACGGGGACACCACAAATGGGCTTCACACATTGTACCTATTTTGGGAATTGAACCTTGGTCTTCGGTGTGATGAGTGAACACTTTAACCACTAGGCTACCCTACCACCCCCAAATGATAATAGACGTAAGAGAAATTATTTATATATCAAGTGGTTAATATCATGAAGTCATAGATATCACCCGAATCTGTTTCTGGAAAAAGAATCATGGTTTCGCTAATATTTGGCACCGGCCAAAATCAAGCCCAATAAATTAGCCTTCCTTTACAACATCAAGTCCCTCTCCTAATGTAAACCCCAGACAACTGTCCTACCTGCAACTGAGACGACATCATCAAGGATCTCTCCATCAGCCACGCCATTGTACCGAGCTATGAACTCCGTCAGTGAGACCTCCACGTGGTACTTGTGGGGGTAGGGATGGTCATTCTCCTCCTTCAACTGAGCAACCGCTCGAGACCGCAAACGGAAATACTCCTGGGGAGAAACATTATCAACACCAATTTCAGCTGCAGTTCCGTCTTTGTCCTTTCCCTCGAGATAACTTGACATCCTTATCTCTAGAAATAGTGTTAACCTCAAAAAGACAAATAAATCTGACAAGTTTTCTTGCTAAGAAAAGCGACTTTGGTCAGTGAATAACACCTCTCTTTGTGACAACCGAGCAAATCACTTGGGACACAACTTAGTTCAACTGAAGGACACCTGTAGCTACTCACTGATATATAGAAACATTGCAGATTTCAAAAGCTGATGCAATTTGTACTATTCCTGTATAAAGGACACCCTGGGATGGACACTGGACCGGGCAACAGTAAGCTGATGCAATCATCATGTAAAAGTTGTAACTTGTAAATCACCTACTTTGTTTTAAAAAAAATACTATCAGCACAACTAATCATGACAAGAATTAAATGGAAATTAATCCTGGTAATCTTGATAAGCTTCTTAACAATTCAGCCATGTTGATTTTTTTCTGGTGACACTCAGGGGAGATAACTGGCCAGGGCAGTACTCAGAGAAGGTGCTACTTATTTTATTTTGTTGTGAGTTTAGTCCTGATCAAGAGTTCAAGATGAAGTTCAAAGTAGACCAGTTGTAAAGCAAGTGTTAACTCTGAGATGTCACAAGTCAAAAAATGTCAATCCATCACAGACAAGTAACTAGTAAGTCTCACCTTTTCCTCATCACATTATAGTTCACTGATAGGTTTAGCTGAAGACTTTTTAAAAACATGTTTAATTATCAATTTAATGAAAACCTTGCGATGTTGACTCTATTTAATATGTTTGACAAATCCAGTGCTTGACATAATGAATGAGTGAGTGAGTTGAGGTTTTACGCCGCTTTTAGCCATATTGCAGCTATATCACGGCAGGGGACACCAGAAATGGGCTTCACACATTGTACCCATGTGGGGAATCGAACCCGGGTCTTCGGCGTTGCGTCTTTCGACAAGCATGTGCAGAGGAAGACTAGTTCAAACCCATATCTGGACTGGTGTACACACTACAGTACTGACACAATATGAGACGCTGTTAAAATGACTTAATTGTTGACACAAGAAAAGTATCGGTAAGGTATCTATAGTATTTTAAAATTTTGCTTTAAATTATTATTCACACATCAAAATATAAATATCAGACTCACATTTGGGTCAATGTCTTCATCATCCTGTTTCTTTTCCGCAGTAGGTTTCTTGACTGACTCAGCTGCTGTCACTGCTGCCTGTTTCTCTGCTTTCTCAGCGGCCTTCTTTTCCGCCTTCAACCGCCTCTTCAGCTCACTGAAACACACAACTTGCCGAATGAAGCAGATAGTGTAGGGACACACAGTTTGCTGAAAGAAGCATATAGTTCACTGTAACTCATACACGTCGCTGTGCAACCTCACAACCACTGCTCCACTCCAAGGATCCTGTAGGTGTTACATGGTTGCAAGGATCATAACACAAATCTTCAAGCAGATGTGGGTGTTTATGTTATAGAGGTGAGGTGAAATTGGGTTTAACGTCGTGCTTGAGAATATTTCGCTCATATGACGACGTGCATGCGTGTGTGTGTGTGTGTAATGTGCGGCTGCTTGTACTAGCCCAGACTTAAGCTGGTTTTATAGTGCTAGCCCACTGAGATACCATGCCGCAGTGAAGCATGAATACCCCACTCACACACAGTATACTGACTCCGAGCCGACCAGTCCTTTTTGTACCCATTAATGCCAAGCGCCAGGCAGGGACCAACAAGTACCATATTTTAACGTCTTTTGGTATGATGCAGTCGGGGATCGAACCCGCGACCTTCCGCTCTCCGGGCAGACGCTCTAACCACTACACCACGGAGGCGGTTTATGTTATAGAAGTATTACAACCTGGATAGAACATTTAGAAAAGGTAAAATACATCAGTTCGCCAATCAGTGCAACCCTTTTATCAGGAAATGTACAGGTGCGTCAGTATTTCTTATTTCTGAAAATACACACTTGTATTTCATACCTACCTTGAACATTGTGTACATAACACTACTATTTAAATCTCTCGGTCTCACTATCCAAGTAGAAGTGTCTTGTGCAACAACTGCAAATATTTACCATTATTCAGATGAATACGAGAACATTTTGTTTATGTAACTTGTTTATCTTAGAGGCTTTACAACATTTATCTGGCATACATTCATCCTGTTTCAACAAGACAGGAAGTCGAAGACTAAACAATGCTAAACAAAACAACAACCAGCGGGAAACTGATGACCATGCAAAATGTTGCCAGGAAAATAGTACCTCAATAGTTCTAAACATCTTAACAAGCCATTAGCAGAGCTGCCAACTTTCACAAATTACAATTTGCATTTTGTTACCCTCATCTGGTCTTGTCACCAAAGTAGAAACGTGCACACCTACAGGATTCCCAAACTTCTAATTTTGTTACTTCTTCAAATACGACAATTTGGGGTAATATGTGTGGACTATCTCGGATAGACAGGGGTTACACTGTAAATACACCCACCCACTTTATACCAGTCAATAAAAAACATGTAGCAGAAAGTTTAACTCCAAATAATTACCCTTTCTTCAATTGTTGTCTAGCAACTTTGTGTCTTTGTTTGCGTGGCATACTATTTGTTTTAATTAAGCTGAGGAAGTTGTATTTTCATGATTTGTTGCACTTTGACAACGATGTATAGATGGCAGCTATAACTACACAATGAGTAAATCTGGATAATCTTCATTATAACCATATCTGTTGGAATTGGTACTTTTCATGCATATCAAAAAGGTTGATAAAGTTTCCAATATGATGTACAGTCCACCCCTTTTGGTATCATTACATTTCAAACCAAGCAATGCATAATTCAACACTGATTTGTCTTGACTCTCAAAACGTTGCAATTGTGTTTATCAAGTTTCTCAAATCTGAACACAACCATTCTCAGAGGTCAATATCTTCCGTACCGAAAACTTAAATATAATATCTCAATGTCTATGTAACTATGGTAACAAAAGGGTTGCACTATTGGGACTTGACGTATATTTACCGTGATTTGTTCAAAGAAGGTGAAGTTGAGAAGGTTCGCGGCTGGATTTGAAGAGAAGGGCTCCGACGACTACATGGACCCAACATGGATGCAGTGTGGAGGGGGGACGATGTGAGTCGAGATGTAACCCGCTGGACAGACATAAACTGCCAAGAGGCTTGTCGGAGCAGTGACGTCAGACTCTGCATCATGTCACGATGTTGCAGTCTCAGATGATGGGGCTGGTGTTGGTAAAATTGAGCAAAGTGACAAAGTTATCTAGTGAGCTCATTAAGCGTCAGTTTTTCCAAGGGTTTATCTACACCTGTTCTGGGGCTTGATGTTTACACAGCCAGCCAGCAAATGTCAGTTAATCCAAAATTTTAATTACTCATTTCCCAATTCATGTTAATAAGGGTACTATGGTCACAACTAATGTTGCTTGGCTGTGTAGACTTGAATTTCACAGATAACAAACCCTTTGAAGCAAAAAATGTCTAAAGGCTTACAAATGAAATTGATGCAATCTCGAAGTACAATGTTAGAATACGCATGAATAAAAGAAAAGTCCATAAATATGTTTAAGAATTTCTAACTTTGAAGAAAACAACTTTCAAAACATATTTTATCACACTTTGCCTGCCTGCACTTGTTCTATTACCAGATGTATCTGTTTTCCCATTGCATGCTCAAATGTTTACTATTTCCTTTTATATATACTGGTGTATGCTTAGATTCAACATGAAAAATATCCCAACTTTCTAAAATAGAATGAACCTACAGTAACCCATTTTGTCATAAGAGGCGACTAACGGGATCGGGTTGTCAGGCTCGCTGGCTTGGTTGACACAAGTCATCGGTTCCCAATTGCGCAGGTCGATGCTCATGCTGTTGATCACTGGATTGTCTGGTCCAGACTCGATTATTTACAGACCGCCGCCATATAGCTGGAATATTGCTGTGTGCGGTGTAAAACTAAACTCGCTCACTCACTCTAATATAAACATATCAGAACTTAAAATTTCTTTTATAGGGTACCAGTTAACTGGCAACCAGTACTATTTAAGTCTTAGGCAGGCTGATGGTTGACTGCATCAGTAACCATGGTAACATTGCCGTCATTGGTTGGGTAGTTGTTTAACACTGCACTCAGTAGGGATGCCACGATACTTCCATATATCAATGCATCAACACTTTTTCTAAGATGACACAATTATCGATACATTAAAAACTGCATCGATATTTAGTTTTGAAAGTATCGGTTTAAATATGTTTATGTATCGTTTACATTTTGCAATTGTATCATGTTTTTTGGATGTTATGAGAGTTATAAATGATTATTTTTCATGCACAAAGATGGGAAATTAGAACTTTTTGATCTCTGAGAATAAAAAATGTTGATCTTTTCATGGACAATTATAAAATATGAAATATTAATGTTCAAAATGTAACTAAATCTTGGACGCAATAATGCCGCGAAAATAGGTATCGAAATTGTGATTGATCGTGTCGAATCGTGACATTGGTATCGTGATACGTATTGATTCATAAAATTCTTGATTCGTGACTTCAGCACTCAGAAATATTCCAGCCATATGGCGGCAGACTGTAAATAATAGAGTCTGGACTAGACAATCCAGTGATCAAAAGCATGAGTAACAATGACACCAACAGCCTGACGTGTGACGTCCCATATCATAGGTGCCAGGACAGTCATTCACAAAGGGTCATCAGTGCCCCGTACGTCTCATAAGTGTATCATAAACAGTACAAGTTATGAGTGAGTGAGTGAGTATAGTTTTACGTCGCTTTCAGCAATATTCCAGCAATATCACGGCGGGGGACACCAGAAATGGGCTTCACACATTGTACCCATGTGGGGAATCGAACCGGGGTCTTCAGCGTGACGAGCGAACGCTTTAACCACTAGGCTACCCAACCGCCCCGTTATGATACTGATAGTTAAGGTGAGGGGTTTTCATCAGCGTGATGGTTATATGTTCATGTTGTATTTTGGTTCACCATACTAGTATACATGTTGTGGAATTTGTAATGAAAGTATGTACAGCAAGTGTATGATTGTTTGACCTAACAATCTGGAATAAAGTAATATGACTATGACATACTAAGCCTGTATTTTGGTCAATATGAGTTCGAATTTATTGATCATACACTAAAGCGATCGTCAAAAATTACACACGTTGACAAACCTATATGCAAATCTACTAAAGCACCATAAAATGCTTGTTTACGGAACATTGCTGGAGCAGCCGGCAAGTCGCACTGCCCCGATGTAACCATATAGCGAGGTAGGGACCAAGTTTAACAACCGGGGACAGTGTTTTCGTCGGAAATAAACACGTCCTGACACTGTCACACAGTAATATTTATGATGATGCAACAAGGCGGCAACTGCTCAAGCAGTTGTTATCACAGTAGGAGTTTCACGTTAAACACCCAATAATCAGCAAGTTCACTGCCGATCCGGTTTGCGTTCTACATGTTTGTATGAAACCCACACATCACATGACGACTTTATCTTTAGAGTCCAAACATCGCTAACCTTTTGCTGAGTTTCTCTCCCGTCTCTGCCATTGTGATACACGTGCGCCAATGGCCGATTTGCGGAAGCAAATAGAGTCGTCTCCCTTGGATCACACTCTTCATTGTCATGTCAAACGTGACGAGGAATATCACTCATGTGTCACTTTCCCAGTTATTGGTTTATATTTACTTCATAATTACTGCAATTTTTGTAAATTTACATTCGTACAACGACATACAGATCTATACATAAAGTATTTCATTCCCGGACATGGATGGATATGGGTCTATATAAAATCACCTGTAAATAGGTTTAATCCTTGTATGCATCCAGAGACCATATACCGGTATATGGTCTCTGATACATCATATATGTTTTATCAGAAACGTGGGTATTGTGTGTGATGGAATCATACAGAATGGTAAAATAATGTTTGTCTATAGTTTATTATTATGTTATTTGTGATCGTCGAGTTTGCTGAAATACCACATGAAAACGGGTCATTGCATTCATAGGTACTGTAGAGTTGACAACATGGCTCGTTGAATGTGGAACTTTGAACCAGGGATACTCTACAACTTATATAGTCTCCCTGTTTGAACAAAGAATATCTGATCATATCAAATGCAGTATCGCTCTAAAAGAATTATGTCGTTACTATCACTTTATGACAATGATTTTATGTTGTATTTACGTAAGGGACCGTTCATAATTTATGGCTAGGGGTTGTGATGATTTTAACGGAGTGGGGTGGGGGTCACACCATTTTGTTCGTGGGGGTCAGCAAATTTGTACACACGTACTAGGGTGGGGTCAGCAATTTTGTACATAAAAATATGTTTTAAATTATGCTTATAAATTATGGAAGGGGGGATCATTGATTTTGTACATGACATGCGGGGGGTCACTTATTTGGTACCTATTTTGTACATTTTTTTTGGGGTCATTCACATTATGCATGCTTCTCCATAAAGATCATCACCACCACCCCTAGCCATAAATTATGAACGGTCCCTAATTATAATATTCTTGTTGTAATTTACTTTCGTTTCCATTCACATTTTCCCCGTGTTTATTTTACAAGTACAATAAATCTTCTAAATGTTGCCATTTAGGCCAAGCAAAAACCGATTAATGAACTTAGTTTTCATATTCATCCAAATGTACTTTGGTTGGCTACGGTCAGATTAAGCTCACTTCTTCACATCGTTCCCATTTTTAACTTGACAAATCAATTCATCAGTGAATACTGACTGACTGACTGAGTTTAGTTTTACGCCGCTTTTAGCAATATTCCAGCAATATCACGGCGGGGGACACCAGAAATGGGCTTAACACATTGTGCCCATGTGGGGAATCGAACCCGGGTCTTCGGCGTGACGAGCGAACGCTTTAACCACTAGGTTACCCCACCGCCCCTCATCAGTGAATAGAACTAAATGGACAAAATGTACCCAAATTATTGGTGGTGTGCAAAATCCCCGTTTTCTCTAAACATGTTTGTGCAAAATTCAGTTAGACGAATGTATATATGTTTTATCCTGGCTTGAACAGCTACATTTTTGTATACCATTGTCACACAATTGTGGTTCTGAAATAGTGCACATATTAAAAAACAAAAACAAGTTCAAGCAATCAAATACACATTGATTATGTAACTTACATGTTTTTTGCCGAAGACGACCATTCGTTGAGTTCTCCAACCTCATTTCTACCACGACTTCAGTAAATACTTGATTGTGATCGATGAAGTCATTCAGAGGTACATAATCACGTTATATACATCTGGTTTTCCATCACAATATGTATTTTTCTTAAATTTTAATAACACAGTTACGGTAGAATGGAGGTAAACAGAAAATCAGAGGTATATAGCGAAATTATAATAGCTCTATTTTTTTTATTTTTTTATTTAAAACCTCAACTCGGTGAAAATTAGCGAATTCTTAACAAAACTTTTCACCAAAACGCAGCTGTTCACATGCGCGATATTTGCACATGCTTTTCAGCTATTTGATGTATGATTCTCGTGCAATGCATCTGCAAAATGTTTGCAGATGGTTCCCCCAAGTTAGTGGAGAAATTCATCTTCGATGTAACTACATATCTGTACATAACATGTAGTGAGTAACATTAGCTGAGTCTAAACTTTTGTTGGGTGGTATAATTAACACTGGTTTACGTTTGTAAACATTGTTTTTGGTATCAGGCATTTTGCGATGTTTTTTTCACCCATTGTATGCAAAACAGGAGTCGAACATTGAATCCGAGTCTTCAGCTTGACCGTCAATTGGCTACCTCAGCGCCCAAGTATAAGGGACCGTTCCTAATTTTGTTCTGTGTGTGTGGGGTGGGGTGGGGGGGGGGGTCATCACATGATTTGTACACAAGTACTAGGGGTTAGAAGTTTTGTACATAGAAATATTTTAAAATTATGCTTGAAAGATTTGGGAAGGGGAGAGGGGTAATTGATTATGTACATGTCACGCAGGGGGTCACTTACTTTGTACATACATTCTGTGGGGGGTGTCATTCACATTGTACATGCTTCTCCATAAAAATCATCATCACCTCACCCCACACCCCTTGCCATAAATTATGAACGGTCCCGAATTATAAGCTGGTGTATGTTGTACGTTTCAAATGTGAGTGTGAGTGAGTGATAGATTTTTCAGTTTGATTGTACTTTGTCAGTTCCGTAGATATTTTCCTTCACAACTGACTTAGGGCCTGTTCGATTATTGCGAAACTGGTTTTGGTTTTTGAAACTGGTTTCTCCTGTTATAAACGAGTGTCTAGTTTCGGATACATGGTTTCAAAGTGAAACTAATTTCTAGTTTTATAAATGAGTGGATGGTTTCACCATCCGGTTCAAAATGGATACCCAAAAAATGTCTCAGCTACTGTATATGTGGAACGAATTGGATGACAGCATATGTTTTTCATTTTATCAGTGAATTAACAAATAATAAAGAGATGAGATGCTTTTGGAGGTAAATATTTGCGTATATGTAATTATACTGATAAAAGTAATTATATATATACAAGTTACATAAAATAGTCATGTTCAATAGACTGGGGCTTTAAATAATATTTTCCTAGTTCTCAGTTGATTTTTATCATTATTTTGGTTCCCAAAACTGCTGCTCTATTTTGCCACCAAGATCAGCTGAACATTCCGCCATGTTTGTTGTGAGAGAACGCGAAACTGAAACTGCGAAACCTGCCTCGGAGATTGTTTCGAAGTTTCAGAACCCAGTTTTAGGTTTCGACATAATCGAGTGCATTGTTTTCCCGAAACCAAAACCGGTTTAGCATAATCGAATAGGCCCTTAGTATGGTTTAAGCAATATTCCAGCAATAGCACGTTGTACCCGTGTGGTGAATAGAACTCATAACTGACCCTGTGTTCTGTCCAGATATAAATGTGTGTAAATATATTATAATTTATGCAAGTTCGGGAATTTGTTTAAACAACAACAAAATCATTATTAAAAATAAATATAAAGAAAGAAAGAAAAAGGCGAAATAAAAGTATCAATTTCAGTTTGTATACACAAAACTATACGTGCTGGAACAATTCGGTAGATAAAACAACCTATACAGGTCGAGTGCCAACACTCTTGTTGAAACTTAACAACGTTATCGCCGCGGAAGATCTGAATGATTATTCCGACTGTCACTCAATATCCCTCAAGTCAACTGCGGATTGTTTGGTTGCTGGGATACCACGCCTACGCTTTATATACAACCTTAACAACACTATGAAAGACCCTGCATTCCTCCCCGAACGGCCGAACACGTGATTTGTACCCGGCTATCGGAACACACGTGTCGATACATGGACGACCCAGCATTGGTCTCTTCAGACCCGAGAAAATAAGTATTAAAACCGCCCAACTCATGTTTAGAATGACTGGGCAGGTCTAGATTATCTCAGCTTTGAAAGTTAGAGTTGTTCCGGAATCCTCTTGGGTTATTTTTTATGTAATTGTCAATATATCTTTTTAAAATGAGGTAAGTTTATTTCTGTGGGCAATGTCAGTCTAAGCGCTCCACATGCATGTGCCCTATCTAGTAATTCAACAGTGAACTATTAATTCTATTTAAATTGAAAAGGAGAACTAGTGAGATTGGAAATTCAGAACCTGTTGAAAATCTAGACTTGCTTCAGTTAAAATATCAGGGAAACTATTGGGAATCAGGGACTGGGAGGCAAACCTATGTAACAGTTCCCTTTTAACGTGTAGCGGTCAGTCCATTCTTAGATGTCCGGTCTCTTCACCCGTGTTGACATCCCACGAAATACAATAGTGTTTTCTCTACACATTACAAGACGATTTATTGAATGTTTGATGATTGGGTTGAGCATGCCATCTCCAAACATTAAAATAAAATCAAAATTGCGGTTTTCTCGGAACAGTAGAATATGCGTATTCTATATTTAGCCATCAGTTTGCGGTTGTGGCAAACCTCGGACAACTCGAAGTATTTTCGAAGGTCCGTTCAACTTCGATACAACGGTGTTTGACTTTACATCAATTATTCATGTTGTCAGTTTATAAAACATTACTTTGGAATATACATGGGTAAGATGAAAGTGTTATTTGACGAGAAAAATCAAATATTCTACATTAGAAGCATTTTTTTATAATTTAGTACGTGTACATATATTTGTACAAGTTTGTTGAGGTGTATGGTTTGAAATAATTAGTAATGAAATATTACCTGCCAGCTTTGTTGATACAGACAATGTCAATCTTCACGTTACATGTGCCAGCGATTACTCTGCTCTTTCCACAGTCATTTATGGATATTTCGATTTCTCCAGTTTCGTGAGAGTCAGCGAGTGAATTAGGAAGTGAATGTTGTCATATGGCACAGTCACAAGTAATCCAGATTTCTGACGCCGACCTGGATTTTGTCAAGTCTCGATCAGATTATCCAGTGTTTGATGGCACGAGAAACGATGTCAGCTGCTTAGGACACATGACGATCTCCGTCTGATATGTTAACACCCGATCAGCTTTAGATCTTTTGGAGAGTACGGGAACTCCAAACGGATATTGTATGGGACTCTAACATAGGATTGATATATCATCGGGTTCGGGTTTATGCATTTGTCGAATTGAAATATAGATAAATAGTGAGGTTCTTGAGAGGCATTTAGAAGTTGGTGTTGAAGTAAAAGCCCAGAAACGTTGTGACATACAATAGAGAAGAAGTAGATACATATAGATCCAGACGGCACATATAAATGACACGTACGTTTTCTACAGCAAATTTCTGAAGCTGGCTGGCTATTCTCGAAGCCCAACGAACTTCTTAAGCCCATTCTTAAAACGTTGGCTACGATCAAAGTTAAGAATTCTTAGGGCTACGAACGTTTCGAGAATAAGGTCCGTTTAAGTACATTGCCATGAGTAAGCCCGGTATGGCGGAAGGGGCGCGAGATATTGAAAACACAAGACTGCCGGGTGCAGAGATTTGAAAGCGGCTTTCTGTGATAAATGTTACGGAGGTGAACGCGTTTCACCCATTGATCGGTTTGCGGTAGGTGTTGTGAGGTTAAATGCTAAATGTTCCTAGCATTTCACAATAAACAAAGGCTTTCAGTGGACAAACAAAATATTTTATAACACCATCTTGGATTGTGGTTTGATTTGTCAGATCTGTTACAACTGTTTCATTGATTAACTCCAGTGTGGGCTTCGAACAGGTTGGGTCGATGGATCAGGTCATACATATTCAGACAGCAGTGCTCACTCGCTCTGTACATAACGTGGGGTGTTGCGTCACACAGACATTGTAAATTCTTGAATGATGGCTTGTGTTTAGGATAAACTTATTTTTATTAGCAAATGGCATGTTTTACAATTGTTCTTGAGATAACAGAGACACAAACGGGTGTTCTTTAAGTGTCCGAAAACCCATAATACCAGGATAATATATTATGTCTCTGTTCATGTTCATGGTTTTGATGAACGGTGTAGATCAACCAAAGAAGGCAAACACGAAACATTTTCCCGACACAAAGAACGGATAGTGACGTCATGTGTCCACAATTGTGACGTCATCGCAACGTGACGTCACATAGCAATGGCAAATGTAAACACTGGCAAACATGACTGACTGTATCGCCGTTTCCTACTTATGAAATTATATGTAAAACATAAGACAATGGAGCGTGGAAGAAAAAGGAAACTATCTCAAGATGAAAGTGGGTCATCACTTCAAGGCCGGAGCAGCGCCCCTGGATCAAGACCCGCATCTTTAGAAAACATTCAATGCAAGAAAGCTCGAACAGATTCCGATTCAAAGGTTGGTTGAATTTATTTTGTGACGTCTTCATTATACTTTTGACAGCATATAGCCTTATATTGTCGGAGGTGAAGGAGTGGTGGAGTATGTTATTAAGTGCACGTCACTCTGAAGACTCGTGTTCGACTCCCACAAATTTGGTCTCTACAGCGCTGTAACTATGTATTCTTAATAATCCAAGATGGCGGACGTAACTACGCAATTCAAACACATAATTTTAACACAAAGTATCTTTCGTCAAGAGTATATTTTTGGAATTTAGAATTTATATTACGCTATAATTTTAACATATTTTTTTAACACATAATCAAATTTCGTCATGATGTTTTTTCGAAAATATGTTTCATATTCTATCCATTCCCTCCCTCTTTGAATAGTTCAATGAAGAATTAGTATAAGTAACCGTTGTACTGCACGTTCCTCAAGCTTGTCAGTTCTCCAAAGATTCCAATGGCGGTGGTAGCCTTGTGGTTAAAGCGTTTGCTCTTCACGCCGAAGACCCGGGTTCGATTCCCCACATGGGTACAATATGTGAGCCTATTTCTTGTGTCCCCTAGCCGTGATATTGCTGGAATATTGGCGGTACACCTACGGAATACAGGATACCTACCAGCCATAGTGTTTAGTGTCATGTCACCCTAACCCTAACGCTAACCCTAAACCCTAAACCTTACCCAACCCTAACCCTAAGTAAACTCGCGTGCTTTCAAAGATGGCGGAAGGTATCCGGTATTCTGAAGTCTTACCAAATCGATACATAGTTCACTCTTCCTTGCTTAGATATGACAATTGTATCTGCCATTGTATTTGCCATGTATTTAGTAATGTCACAACACCTTTCCTGACTTGTTGTAGTACATTATTATGTAGTAGACCTATGAACGTCAGTTTTAGCTCACGTACCGACCTCTCGTCCAATGAAAAGGCCTTATATCGAGTAAACTTCACATAAACATTATCTGTTTATGAATAATTAATTTTAATAAAAAGAGCGTATTATATCACCATTTAAAATTAATTACTATCGAAGCCCTGCTATATCTTGATGTTGTGTAGCTGTTCACAAACATACTAGCAACTGTGACCCACGCGCGTGAATTAAACGAGGAATGAGACAATGCTGTAGAATCCAACGTCGATTATTCAGTTATTTGTATAAAATTATCAACAATTAATGCCTACATATATAATGCATTTCTAATCGAGAATGAGATAAATAACGACACCTTCCTTTGTTGTTAAGTCGATGTGTTCGTATTTTAGGTCGAATATTCAGTACGTTAGCAATATCTTACCTGGGTTGTTTGGAGCTTTTGTTGTTCTCTTGGTCACGAGATATCACAATGGTCAGTGTATTAATTTCAATTGCCTTTTAATTAGAAGAAACACTGAACCTATACGACAGATTTATCTTCAAAGTAATTTACCTTACCGCGGTGCTTTATCTGATGGCTGTTTGGAAAGTGATGTATAGCAACGGTGTGAGTGTAGAATACCAAGGTAATACATAGGTCTTTGTTGTTTATATATCGGAACATTCCATAAGCACTCGAGTCTTGGCCAGACACCAAGAAGCCAGACACAATGTGATTCTGCAAGTTTATGGAATGCTCTCTCCTCTACAACAAAATGTACAAATTCATTATAATCGTTTAAATCAAAGTTATCTGAAATATATGACAAAGTTCAAAATTATTTTCTATTTGGTGAAAGAAAGACAAATATACTACTCACGAAGTTAAGACATTCGTGTAGTTCATTACATGCGGATCTTTTTCGTGTTAATTTATCAGAGATTAAAGCTTGCAATTGTGGTTCTCCGGTGGAAGATGCTAACCATTTCTTTTTAAAATGTCCAAAATTTGTCAGCTGCCATTTTGATCTGAACCAAGATTTTGAACTATCAAAAGTTCACTTAGACATTGATACCATTCTTTACGGCAACCCTGCTTTGCCAAATACTATTAATGAAAATATCTTTGGTCATGTGCATAAATACATTGTACGAAGTAAGCACCTCGATTAATGAATAATATGTCTTAATATCATTATGTCCATTCATTACGTCCATTCATTATTGTTCATGTTTCTGATGGCAATGGGCGGTAATAAGTTACATAACTTGTGCTCAATCCCTTTCAACATTGAATAAAATATGTTCAAACAAACAACAAACAAACAACCCAGGGGCTGATACTATGCGGTTCCGGGGTAATGGCACACAATGAGAAGTTTAACTTGTATGCTTGACAGTTTAGAGTTATATTAGATTCGTCTGATTGGGCTCTAAAATTTATATATCAGAAAAGTGGAAACTCCCAATCAATGTTGTTTTATACAGAGCCCCCATCTCGGACATCAGGCAGGGAGAGACGCAGCGCGTCTACCACCGGCAGCAGTACAAGCAGCAGCAGTAGCAGCAACAGCAGCAACATCGCCATTCGAACAAATAGAACCGCCACAGTCACTATTAATAGTACTCCAGCCACAAGTAACACTTCAACTGCTAGTAATAACCGCGTCCCCAGCAATAAACCAACTACCAGTAATAAACCAACTATCAGCAATAGCCCCACTACCAACAGTAAACTAGCTATCAGCAATAGCCCCACTACCAACAGTAAACTAGCTATCAGCAATAACCCCACTACCAACAGTAAACCAACCACCAACAACCCCACTACCAGCAAAATACCTTCTACCAGCAATAAACCCTCTACGAGCAGCAAACCTTCTCCCAGCAACAAACCTTCTACCAGCAACAAACCTGCCAGCAGTAAACCCACTACCAGCAACACCAAGCGGGAACTAAAGAATTTGCATGATGCCTTGTCGTCTGAGCTATCCCCGTTCAGGACGAGGTCACATAGAGACGAACAGGGGACACCAAGCAAAAAAAGTAGGCGGCAAATTCAATTCCCTGATGCTGAAACCATGACGTCTAGTTCCAGTACTAGTTCTGGCTCCGGTGTTGGATCAAGCGCTTCTTTATATTCAAGCACCAAGTCCAAAACTGATTCATCTTCGTTTTTAAGTTCCAACAGTGGATCATACACCTCAGGAGAAACAGGTAGCTCCACTACAGGGTATACATACTCCTCAACAGGGTCATACACTACATCAGGGGAATCAGGAACGTCAGACTCCTCACAGGCATCCGTCGACAAACAAAACCTACCGGGGACAAGTGGGACTAAATATCCATCAAAAATTAACAAATTTCCCGTCAGCAATACAAGGCTCTAAATATCCGACATCGTCAAGTTCAAATGAAGACCCAAAGGCGACCCAGACAAAAAGCCCTAAGAAACTGCGATCACGAACATTATCCAATCAGTCCTCAGATTATGATACCAAACAGAATGTGCCAGACGCTAAGATTAACACCCGAGGACGTCCAAAATATTTAGACAGTGATAGTGCGAATGAGTCAAATTCGTCCAACACGAGTGGTACAACTCCAATCAAAAGATGTGTTGGTAGGCCACGAACAAGACATCTGTCATCCAGTAGCAAGGCAAAGGAGCGCGTATCATCATCCCCATCCATGTCTCCATTCCCTAAAGTCGTCAGATCTCCCCAAGACATAGGGAAGAAATCTGTCGAAAAGGCTTTGGGAGCTCACTCGAATGAATCAACCAGCACGGGCGATTCTGAGTTACTAAGGACATATATTACAAGGATATCAAATCAAACACCACCTAAACATCTCAGGAGTCAAGATGGGGCTGTGGCTACCACCTCCCATGCTACATCGATTGAGGGGTTTTGTCCGGAAGATAGACAAGCAACACACCAGGATAGATGCAACTTAAGGACAATAACTCCATCACCCATCAGGCAGACAAGAAGCAGAAGCAAATCTGGAGATGCTGCTGTTGATGATGATGGTCTTAACGCACCACTCAAAAGAAAGCCCTCTAAATTAATAACTATTTTGACATCAGAACATGATTACTCCCAAAGCAGTGCTCATGAGCTCAAAGGCGATACAGTGTTGCCTCTGTCTTTGGAAGAAAATATATCAGCGAGAAATATTGATTTACAGAGAACAGTCCTAATACAAGAGTCTGGAATTGTAGGTGGGAGTGAACCAGGAACATCAAACACGAAGATCTCAAACACAGACAGCGCATCACTACGTATTATCACATCCCAGGAGTCATCGAACATAACAAGTCTATCCTCTACAAGTGCTCAAGATGAAGATAAAAATTTAGGGTTCGATCTAAACGATTTTGTTATCAGAAGGCGGAGGCTAAGAAGCGAATCCCAACAGGATGAGCTGTGGGAAGGTTTGCCTTCAGTCACACCATTTAGAAAACACCCAAGTAAGCTTAAAGATGAAAATGAGAGCAAATATGACACTAACACAGGTGATGATGTACCAGATGTAAATAATCCCTCATCTGAACCAGCTTCATCATCTAATGAATCGTTACAGGAACGAACGAGCAGTTCCACAATTGGTTTGATAAGTGAGATTGACTCTATTCTCACAGATACGGAATCGTCCTCTTGTCAAGGTCATGTGAGCTTTGAGGAGGTTCCAAGCCTGGAGGAAGGAACTCCAGTATGTAGTACGTGTGGTACATCTGAGGGAGAAGCAGGTGCATCTGAAGAAGAAGCTGGTGCATCTTCTCTTCAACGTGTCCTGGACTATGACTTGGAAGCAGCTGCAAATAACAGTCTTTCTGAACTCGATACAAACGTAAAGAGCATCTTTTCTAGCGACATTTCATCATGTGCATCAACATTCATATCCAGAGAATTTACATCTCCAAATGAACAGCAATATAGTACAGAAGGATCATTCAGTATGAAGCCTGGAAGTCGATCATCAGGTCAACTGACATTTTGTAGTGATCCAGGTACACCCATGCCATCTGGACCAGAGAGCGTGTGGTGGAGTGATAAGGCCAACAGTGAAGGGTGGGCTACTCCAGTTGCAGACCCATTAGCTATAAGTCCACTTGCCACCAATAGTAACAGTTCGGATTTAGGCACATTACATACAGAAAGCGAACAAGGGTTGGAGAGCTGCCGTATACCTAAGGATGAATATGATTCATTGAGTAACAGTTGTGATGCTGTAGACGGTAGAGTCTTCAAAGAGGTGATGGAAAGAAAAGGTACTGATGGCCAGCTGGACATTTCAGCTGAAGTAAAAAACAGCAACCTGACAACCCTCACAGATGATATTCAGTCAGTGACATCTTCTGATACAAACACTAGCGTTTCTTTGACGGAGGACAGTGATCAACAGAAATCTCCTGTCAGATTCATGGTAACACGGTCCGACTGCGCCAATATTGACAGTGACACTGCAAAGGAGACTGGTGAGCAAGTCATGCAACCCACCAGTAGTGAAGCATCAAAACCCAAGTCTTCCTCCTCCTCCTCTGGTGAGTTTTTGCTTTGGAGTAAGAAGAAGGACAAACGAAAAATTTCGTTTCCAAAAATTGTTCTTCGGAAATGTAAAGAAAGTAGCTTAAGAGCCAAGGAAAGACATTCTCCTCAACCCAAAGATGATGGAGGAGAAAGGCCTCAATCGATGACAGAGACAGATGAATCTACAGCTACATCAGAAAGTCCAGCATCCGGTTCCACTTCCCTGACACCAATTAAGAGGAGTGCCCGACTCATGAAAAAGGTTGATTCCTCAGCATCCGGCCAATGTGGTAGGAGTAACGATTTTGTCTATACTCCGCTTAAAAGAGACGATAACAAGACAAAAACAAGGACGTCCACAGAAAGCCCATCTCCATCCAGGAGGAGGAGGTCCAGCTCTGATAACTGTCAGGGGGAAGAGGATGCAGGAGCAGGCCCGTCTACTGACAGAAACATTTCTGATATTGACGTGACTGTTTTGAGCCCAAGACAACTGAGGATGCTAGAGAGGGAGGGGAGAGAGGTGGTACAGACAGACAGCAACCACGGCCTGCCCCTGAAAGCAAGATGGAAGAAAAAGGTGAAGCGCAATCTCAAGAATACACAAGGGGCTCTGAAGAAAAGTTCTGGAACCACTCTTGATCAAAGGTTTGTACAAATTTGTAATGTTAATTGTAGTGTTAACTGCCAGGCAATGGAATGTGAAAGACCAATGCAAACGAATATCCAGTCTTGGTTATGTTCAGTTTGGTGTAACGGGCAATAAGCTTTGAAATTATTATGAATGGACCACTGACAATCAGTGAAGACACCAGGGCCCAGTTGTTCAAAACGCCGTTAATTTTAACGTACCGTTAAACACTAACGACCCGTTAAATAGCTAACGAAAAGTTAGTTAACAGTACGTTAAACATTTGGTTGCTGGAAGGTCTTTTTAACACGCCGTTAACTAATGGTATGATTAGAGGTTAACAGACTGTAAAGGACCTAACCATTACCCACAATTCCTTGCACACTGTCCCATGATTCTCTGTCAAAATGGCATCGCTACCAGAAGCAACTGAAATGACCCCAGTAACCTCTGACTGTAAAAAAAGAAAAAGAAGAAAACATTTCAGTGCCGAAAAGAGTGCTGAATGTCATTCAGGCAATGTTTCAGGAAAGTGCTGAGATTCTTAATAAAACATTCAGCAATGAGGTTACCAATAAGGCCAAGGCTGCAATCTGGCAGAAAATAACAGATTGTGTAAACAACAAATGCGTTTGCTGCCGTACTGTGGATCAAGTGAAAGAAAAATGGGGAAACATGGCCCAAAAAGCTCAAACAGAAAAAATGCTGCATTCCTTTGGTTTTCTTTGTGGTCTAATGTTCATGAATGCTACATTAGGCTGGACAATAAACGCCATGTTGTCACCATGGAGCTAGACCTAGAACTGAAGCTAATGGTAACTTTAGTGAGCTAATGTACCCCCTCCCATTACGTTAAGTTAACGTGGTCTTAAGGGGCCGTTAAAGGTTAACGGCGCTTTGAGCAACAGGCTTTCGCTGTCTTCACGTTAACGGGCCGTTAAGGACTAGTTAACGGTCCGTTAAAAGTTAACAGGCTTTTGAACAACCGGGCCAAGGTCTTTGCAATAAGGTTAAGCATGCCTTGTCCTGCAACATAATTATCCTAAAAAAGTAAATATTTATCGAAGTATTCATTCATGTTTGTTGGCTACTAAATAACAGCCTTCATCAGTGAGAGGATCCGATATTCGATGGTTCGGATCATAGATTCATCTGGGATATGATTTCTGATTTTTGTCTTTGTGCTAATGTAGTTGCACAAAATCGAAGTGATAAAATTCGGCAATGTTTTGTGTTTCTTTCAGGGAAAGACCTGAGCTCCAGCAAATCCCGTCATGTCTACCACCACGGAGAAAGAAGGGTCCAAACATAGATGAAGAATTGCTTGCCAACCCTGTGTTAGATAAACATGCCTGTGTCCTGTGGTCAAGGTAGGTGTACTGCTGTGATATTCGATGATATATAAACATAACTGTGTCCTGTGGTCAAGGTAGGTGTACTGCTGTGATATTCGATGATATATACACATAACTGTGTCCTGTGGTCAAGGTAGGTGTACTGCTGTGATATTCGATGATATATAAACATAACTGTGTCCTGTGGTCAAGGTAGGTGTACTGCTGTGATATTCGATGATATATAAACATAACTGTGTCCTGTGGTCAAGGTAGGTGTACTGCTGTGATATTCGATGATATATAAACATAACTGTGTCCTGTGGTCAAGGTAGGTGTACTGCTGTGATATTCGATGATATATAAACATAACTGTGTCCTGTGGTCAAGGTAGGTGTACTGCTGTGATATTCGATGATATATAAACATAACTGTGTCCTGTGGTAAGGTAGGTGTACTGCTGTGATATTCGATGATATATAAACATAACTGTGTCCTGTGGTCAAGGTAGGTGTACTGCTGTGATATTCGATGATATATAAACATAACTGTGTCCTGTGGTCAAGGTAGGTGTACTGCTGTGATATTCGATGATATATAAACATAACTGTGTCCTGTGGTCAAGGTAGGTGTACTGCTGTGATATTCGATGATATATAAACATAACTGTGTCCTGTGGTCAAGGTAGGTGTACTGCTGTGATATTCGATGATATATAAACATAACTGTGTCCTGTGGTCAAGGTAGGTGTACTGCTGTGATATTCGATGATATATAAACATAACTGTGTCCTGTGGTCAAGGTAGGTGTACTGCTGTGATATTCGATGATATATAAACATAACTGTGTCCTGTGGTCAAGGTAGGTGTACTGCTGTGATATTCGATGATATATAAACATAACTGTGTCCTGTGGTCAAGGTAGGTGTACTGCTGTGATATTCGATGATATATAAACATAACTGTGTCCTGTGGTCAAGGTAGGTGTACTGCTGTGATATTCGATGATATATAAACATAACTGTGTCCTGTGGTCAAGGTAGGTGTACTGCTGTGATATTCGATGATATATAAACATAACTGTGTCCTGTGGTCAAGGTAGGTGTACTACTGCTGTGTCCTGTGGTCATATTCGATGATATATAAACATAACTGTGTCCTGTGGTCAAGGTAGGTGTACTGCTGTGATATTCGATGATATATAAACATAACTGTGTCCTGTGGTCAAGGTAGGTGTACCGCTGTGATATTCGATGATATATAAACATAACTGTGTCCTGTGGTCAAGGTAGGTGTACTGCTGTGATATTCGATGATATATAAACATAACTGTGTCCTGTGGTCAAGGTAGGTGTACTGCTGTGATATTCGATGATATATAAACATAACTGTGTCCTGTGGTCAAGGTAGGTGTACTGCTGTGATATTCGATGATATATAAACATAACTGTGTCCTGTGGTCAAGGTAGGTGTACCGCTGTGATATTCGATGATATATAAACATAACTGTGTCCTGTGGTCAAGGTAGATGTACTGTTGTGATAAATAGAGGATATTATATGAGTGCCCATGTCATACTATGTTTACGACACGAGTGCCTAAATGTTGGTATTTCCCGAGCGAGAAGGAGGGATATACCGATATTTAGGCACGAGTATCGTAAACATAGCATGATGTGGGCACGAATATAATATTATGTTTATTACCGAAGTCGTCAAATTGAAATTAAACCCAAATCTACTTTCAAACAGGCTGGCTACCCGCCGTCGCCTCATGTAGAACGCAACGTCACAGAAGAAACAAGACGTCATAGCATTGTTCATGACGTCACGTCACCATGAGAAAGTGATATTTTGCCCTAGGGCATCGTATGAAAAATATGAACCCCGATATTTTCGCCCTCGTAGGTAATAATATACAATTATAGACTCCTGTAGAGGTCGATATCGGTTTTTATTGACCTGAGAAAAACAATATCGACCTCGCAAGAATTGTTTTATTATATAATGAAAGAGAAACGGGTTTTAACATAAACTTTTAATGCACACACTGTGCCATCTATCCGAGTGATCTGATTGGCTGAAAAGCGGGGGAAGCCCCTTCATACGGGATTCCTTGTCTATTTTTAGTAACCCAAGTCAATATCATAATTTATCAGAAAACTCAAGTCAATATCGTGTTTTGTAGTCAATCATGTGACGGTATTTTGACCAATCGTGGTACAGGAAAAATACTACCTATATAATAACATATATTATTACTCGCCCGTGGAAGATACTGCAGTGTAATACCGCTAGACGTATGACGTCATAATGGTTTACAGTTACGACGTCACAATATTAATACCTCTGTCACAATGGTATTAGACCTTGCTTGACTCGTGGAAAGCTGAGAGTCATCAAACTACGTAGGCAGTTTATATCAATTTATCTTGGAGAGTAATAAACAGAATACTAAACTCGCTTCCGTGAAATACCATTTTTATTAAACTCGTGAAAGATTTAGCATCAAACTCGCTTTCGCTCGTTTGATACCAAATCATTAACTCGTTCAATAAAAATGGTATTACACGGAAGGTCGTTTAGTATCCTCTATTTATATAAACATGCCTGTATATGTGTACTGCTGTGGTGTTTTAAGTGCCAGTATTAATGTTACTCATTGTATTTGACAGACACACGAGTACGCTACCTCGATGGCATTGAAATTACATTCACCAGTATAACAAAGTTGACGTATGCTTCTGTCATCTCTTCTTAGTGAGCATCGTCGCCACTTCCAGATGTCTCATCCTGATGCATCTTCAGCAGCTTTAGATGAATTACTTCGACGACAGTGGTCGCAGGAGCTGACTCCACAAGAGAAGATGAAGTACTTCATCCGTGCGCGTGATGCAGTCAGAGATGAAGATAAACATCAACCGCGGATTAGTAGAGGAGGTAACCTGTAGTAATATGTGGAACTCGAAATATGCTTACCAAGACTTGCATTCGCACCTTCTCCAGGCACTATACTCAGTCATAAATTTCACCATGATGATAAACCGATTTAGCCTTAATTTAAGCACATCGTTCGAGAGAGCCTCTGATGGACTTCTTAAACGTTTTTCGGGCGCCACACAACAAAAAGTCACTTACATTTTTATACAAAATGTGAGTGGCGGGTGCTGCCGATAGATTAGTTGGGTTTTTATAATTTTTATTGGTTATATACATGTATGACGAAAAATGGAATTTTGGTTCTGTTATAAGTTCTGTCCGTCGCCATTCTTCTGTTATCTATAATACATATATTCAATAGGAATATTATTATTAAACTCCATAACCCAAATCCCAGTGATACTTCGATTTTTTTCTCTATCTGTACAGAGACAAAACGAGTTGGCAGGTCAGGGAGCAGCCAGAAGTCAACAGAGGAAGAGGATGAACAATCCAGTCTTGAGCAATTCACACGTCTCAAGACAAAACGACAAAAGGATTTGCTAACAAAATGGCTACATTTCTTCCAAAAGGTCTTATCCCGCCAAGACTATGCGAAGTTCATTGAAGACGTCAAAGAAGGAATCCTAGAGGCTGAAGCGCAGAATAAACCCAACAAAACCAGAGGACTCACAAGCAAGATCTTCAGTCACAAGAAACTGCTATTTGTGAAGATGAATAGTTTGAAAGGTCACGTCATGGCCCAATACCATCGGCGTAAACGTCGACTGAAGGATTTGCAGAAGTTAGCCTTCTACATCCTGGTGACCAGACTTATTCAGGGAAAGCCTTGCTCCTTCATCAAGGGGTGTAGGTCCAAGAGGCTGACCGGGGTCTTGCAGGACCTGAAGGACTTAGAATACGGGGATAGCATTGCTGTACTAGGGTATCCAATCCCGACTAACAGCTTTACGAATCTGTACAAGGAGATTGTCGAGACAGTGGACTCGTGTATGTTCAGAGAAGAAACACCGGATGCTACTGATCTGGGAAATCCTGAAACGGTTCCTGAGGATGGTACCAGCAATGGTAGAGATGAAGCTGATGCTAATAAAGAAACGACAACGAATTCCGTAGTGTCGAAGATTTGTGTTGATAAAAAGAATACAGTGAGTCTTTTACAGAAACATCCAGTTGTACAAGAACCTGAGTGGTTTGAGAAGCCGGTAAGTGAACAATTCATGAACAGGACAGTGAATGAGTTGAAGAGTGTCACCATCTTTCCACAACTTCATCCACGAACTCTGGACTCGGTTTTCCTTCCACCGCCGTTCCGGATGCCGGTGTGCGGAGCTCCGTCGGTTGGAAGGTCACTCCTCCAGAGGGCACCGGGTCAGATCCAGTACCGCTGTGTAGCCACACCCTGGATGTCTGGGTGTCGTCCTTCCGTCTCCACCACCCCAAGGGTTCATTCCGGTCATCAGTCAGTGAGAGAGGTACTGTACGCAGATGCTAGGGATGCCTTTCAACGGTCATACGCAAGCAACACCGACCCCTGTTGTGAAATGGACTCACCCTCTTGTGTTTTGTCTACATGGCTTGTTGCCGATAAAGTCAGGAAATAGACTATGGATTGATGCCTTTCAAAGTTGTGAAATGGACTCACCCTCTTGTGTTTTGCCTACATGGCTTGTTGCCGATAAAGTCAGGAAATAGACTATGGATTGATGCCTTTCAACGATCATACACAAACAACACCGACCATTGTGAAATGGACTCGACCGAGTGTGTTTGTCTACATGGCTTGTTGCTCACAAGGTTACCACGGACTGACGTCATGGAGTAAACCAAAAGAAAGGATTCACTCATATTTGATGGTGACTAAAATGAGAAAAACAAGAAATATTTTCTCGATGATATGTATTTAACACCGATATCAAAGATGATGGTACGCGCATGTCAATGAGTATCTCACGTGCACATGACGCCTCGGATAGATTGGGGTGGACATTTCTCAATACTCTGCAATGTGACGGGTGAAGCAGGTATTGTCATGATCAGTATGAGACTAGATCTATGTTGCCTTGTAGTGTATATGGCCACGCAAGATACTGGGAGGCTGTTCTATGATGAGAACATTCCGTTTTACGGAAACTCCACGATACGGATCTAAGTTCAATTATATATTCCGTATTTTGCAAACTATTGAAAAGATATACATGTTTGACGTCAGAGGATGACGTTTCACAATAACATAACAAGATGTCTGTTTCAATGTTCATCTGAAAACCTCACCACTATATATCCTAACGATGAAATAAATGTCCAATGTCGACCTAAGTGTTATGTACATGCTGATGACTATTTAGGGAGTAGTCTGTTCTTCAGTCAGTAAGGTATATGTACAACGATCTTCGTCTCGAAGGTTTGGGCGATCGAATCATCTAAAATTGTTGTTTTCTGTCGTAATAATGCTGTATCAATTACAAGGACTATTTTCCAATAGCTCAGTGAACATTTCCAGAATTGAAAGTATTATAGCGAATAAAGATTTCCACACGAATAAGTCATGCGACATTAGGTTAGTGTGAAAATAGCTGGTGTTTATGTACCGATAAAACATGTTGACGTCGTGTGTTATATGTATATACCTCACCATGCTGAATTCAGTTAGTCGACATGTTTATAAAGCTAACTCACCTTGAACAGTCTTCATTTTTTTTCATTCTCTCTCTCCACGATTATGTTTTATAGGTTTTTCAGCACCACATCGTGGATTTCACCACAGTGGTAAACGTTATACTTCTGCATAACCCGTGAATATCCGGGTTAGAATTGGTCTTCACCAACCCCACACTCCAGCGCAGTGATGACTTAGCATACTATGCTGGCTGGCCGCATGGAACTCTGGGTGGGAGAGTACAGCAACCCATGCTTGTCGTAAGAGGCGATGAACGGGATCGGGTGGTCAGGTTCGCTGACGTGGTTTGACACGTCATCGCATCCCAGTTGCGCATCTCGATGCTCATGCTGTTGATCACTGGATTGTCTGGTCCACCTGCCTCCATATAGGTGGAATATTGCTGTGTGCGGCGTTAAGCAACAAGAACAAGAGTTCGAACTGTCCTCTCACAGGTTGACACGCCTCGATACTTAAATACTGCTCAAAGCGGCGTAAACCTCAGTCACTCAATCACACACTCTAAGCACACGTGAATGGGGCCCTGCATTCCTGTTTTAGAAACCTTACAAAGTGAACGCACAACCGCAATCATTTTTAGATTGTTTTCTAGTCAGCAGGGGTGAATACAGCTTTTTTGAGAAAGGGGTGCACAGTTCATTTAATTTTTTTTAAAAAGGTGGGGGAGCGCGCAGACCCCCACCCACCCACCCTCCGATCCGCCTATGGTCAGTACATTTCTCGTGTCCCCCGTGATATTGCTGGAAACGGCGTAGAACCATACTCACTAATACACTAGTCAGGCTTAGTGTAGCGTCAGTCTGCCTTACTTAGACCCTAATGGGCAGAGCAATCGCAGGACTGTTGAAAATATGTTTATGTAGGTGAGTCAGAGTTCCTTGTGGAAATGCAAATCACGGTTTCATTCCGAAATTCCCAGTTTGCTAAAGATGTCAATGTCAACTTGAGATTCAACTCTAATAGAATCGGACTGCTGTGTTAGTGTTTTGAATATTGGACGAACTTTGTCTACTGGACAAAAAATAGTTTCGCTTGACTATCTAACCATGTTAGTTCCTAGTCAGTGCTGTCACGCTGTTTTCTTACCCCTCTCTCAGTTTTCTCACACAGCAACAAGAATGTAACGATGTTGAAAATCAAGAAATAACCTTAGCCATACGACTGACTGAGTTTGGTTTTACGCCGCTTTTAGCAATATTCCAGCAACATCACGGCGGGGGACACCAGAAATGGGCTTCACACATTGTACCCATGTGGGGATTCGAACCCGGGTCTTCGGCGTGACGAGCAAACGCTTTAACCACTAGGCTACCCCACCACCACTTAGCCATACGATGGTTGGGTTAGACCAAACTTAAACCTTCACATTAACTAAGGTTACCTTAGCGTTCTGCAAGGAGTCGACTATAGTAAAGCTACAATCTTCAGAAGGAAAGGTAACAACAACTCTGTGGACCGCAACCGTGTTTGTACCTACACATGTAGAACACTTCGTATCTTATACAAGCCAGTCGTAACTTTCCATAAATCACCTTATGATCGCTCTGTGTAATGTGGCCAATGGTGCAGAGGGGATCCCTTCTCCCCCGAAATAAATTCCCTGAGGGGTATTTCCCCCTAAGCTTTGGACTTCATGATCTATGTATGACTGTAAACTGTAAACAACCTTAGCACTACGATCTCTACGAAGTCTTTTAAGGTACGGAAGTTACGATCAAGTTCCGATGATCGTAAGCCTATGTTAAAGCATTGAAGATCCGATCAACTTTGCGCTAAGACCCTTTGTGGAACGGGACCCAGGAACAATATACGACCACTTCGCCACATCAAATTGAAATAGAGTACAATCCCAAAACATTTATTTTTCGTGTTTATTATAAATATGTTCATTTCGACAAAATGTATAAAATTTCTAGTTACCAAAATCTTGGAAATGATTTTCTTAAAATTCTAAAGTAACTAATTAAAGTACACTGATATTTCATTGACATTTAGCACATTTCGGCAGAATATATGATCATATTGCACTGTATTCAGCTACAAGAAGGACTCTTGCTCTTCTGGGCCTAACGCCCGTGCCACATTTACAACATCAAGGATTGTCTTCATGGGTCTGCCAAACCTCGACAGCCGGGGAGGGCTGGTACTAGTAGGCAGGCCATGCTGAACGTTCAGACTCTCCACCAGGAGACTCAATCTCCGAGCTTTCATCTTTCCGACATCGGCACGTGGAGATTCCCGTTCGGCGGACGACATGCTGCCTTCCTTCTCCTTCTCAACGCTGCCGGTATCCCTAATCGAGCTGCGACGTTTACTGGTCTCCGTGTGGAGGTTCCTTCCGGAGTGGTGGCTGGGAAACTGGCCGAGCTTCTGTGGAGAGACGGAGGCGAGAGACTCCTCGAACTTGCGTTCAGGTCGAAAGTGTCCCTTTGGTTTGGGTACCATAACACGAATTCCGTGGGAAATGGAAAAGTGGATCCTCATTGATTCGTCATCGTTAGCTGTTAGAACAAGGTGAGCTACAGTGAATGAAAAATTACGCCACATATCTTACAATGTGTGTTTGTTGAATAACGTTGGGCGGTGGGGTAGCCTAGTGGTTCGTCAGGCCGAGACACGGGTTCGATTCCACCATGCATTACACCTTGATCTGGAGTGAGTGAGTGGGTATGGTTTTACACTGCTTTTAGCAATATTCCAGCAATACCACAGGGACAATAGAAATGGGCTTCACATATTGTACCCATGTGGGGAAACGAACCCGGTTCTTTGGCGTGACAAGCGGACGCTGTAACCACATCCCTTGATCTGGAACTGTTGATGAACTACTATTCAGCCTGAAGATCTACCTGAAGCTGGGCCACGATAGTGGATGCTAGGCCTCAAATAAATACTTTATAGGTACCTCGCATGGACTTCGATTGACTCTCACCTTGTATTTTGTAATCCTTTACCGTGGCTTTGGTGTAGTCGATTTTGGTGGCGTGGCCGTGGTGGGGGCTGGAATATTCGTCTCTCATCTCCTCTTCTAGAATGCGACGCAACATCTCACGGGCGTCAAACTTTTCCAGCCACTCTGAGGAAAACCTGCATCACAGAGAGAAAACGTATTGTGCCAAGCCTTTCTGAAGAAAACCTGCATCACACAGAGAAAACGTATTGTGTCGAGCCATTCTGAAGAAAACCTCCATCACACAGAGAAAATGTATTGTGTCAAGCCATTCTGAAGAAAACCTGCATCACACAGAGAAAACGTATTGTGTCAAGCCCTTCTGAACAAAACCTGCATTATACAGAGAAAGCGTACTGTGTCAAGCCATTCTGAAAAAAACCTGCATCATACAGGGAAAGCGCATTGTGTCAAGCCATTCTGAAGAAAACCTCCATCACACAGAGAAAACGTATTGTGTCAAGCCTTTCTGAAGAAAACCTGCATCACACAGAGAAAACGTACTGTGTCAAGCCTTTCTGAAAAACCCTGCATTATACAGGGAAAGCGCGTTGTATCAAGCCATTCTGAGGAAAACCTGCATCACACAGAGAAAACGTACTGTGTCAAGCCTTTCTGAAAAAACCCTGCATTATACAGGGAAAGCGCGTTGTGTCAAGCCTTTCTAAAGAACACCTGCATTATACAGAGAAAATGTATTGTGTCAAGCCATTCTGAAGAAAACCTGCATTATACAGAGAAAATGTATTGTGTCAAGCCATTCAGAAGAAAACCTGCATCACACAGAGAAAACGTACTGTGTCAAGCCTTTCTGAAAAAACCCTGCATTATACAGGGAAAGCGCATTGTGTCAAGCCATTCTGAAGAAAACCTGCATCACACAGAGAAAATGTATTGTGTCAAGCCTTTCTGAAGAAAACCTGCATCACACAGAGAAAACGTACTGTGTCAAGCCTTTCTGAAAAAAAACCCCTGCATTATACAGGGAAAGCGCGTTGTATCAAGCCATTCTGAGGAAAACCTGCATCATACAGAGAAAATGTATTGTGTCAAGCCTTTCTGAAAAAAACCTGCATTATACAGAGAAAATGTGTTGTGTCAAGCCATTCTAAAGAACACCTGCATTATACAGAGAAAATGTATTGTGTCAAGCCATTCTGAAGAAAATCTGCATCTCACGGAGAAAATGTATTGTGTCAAGCCATTCAGAAGAAAACCTGCATTATACAGAGAAAATGTATTGTGTCAAGCCATTCTGAAGAAAACCTGCATCACACAGAGAAAATGTATTGTGTCAAGCCATTCAGAAGAAAATCTGCATTATACAGAGAAAATGTATTGTGTCAAGCCATTCTGAAGAAAAGTCTGCATCTGCATCACACAGACAAAATGTATTGTGTCAAGCCATTCAGAAGAAAATCTGCATTATACAGAGATTGTGTCAAGCCATTCAGAAGAAAATCTGCATTATACAGAGAAAATGTATTGTGTCAAGCCATTCAAGCATTATACATTCTGAAGAAAATCTGCATCTCACAGAGAAAATGTATTGTGTCAAGCCATTCAGAAGAAAACCTGCATTATACAGAGAAAATGTATTCTGTCAAGCCATTCTGAAGAAAACCTGCATTATACAGAGAAAATGTATTGTGTCAAGCCATTCTGAAGACAATCTGCATCTCACAGAGAAAATGTATTGTGTCAAGCCATTCAGAAGAAAACCTGCATTATACAGAGAAAATGTATTCTGTCAAGCCATTCTGAAGAAAACCTGCATCACACAGAGAAAATGTATTGTGTCAAGCCATTCAGAAGAAAACCTGCATTATACAGAGAAAATGTATTGTGTCAAGCCATTCTGAAGAAAACCTGCATCACACAGAGAAAATGTATTGTGTCAAGCCATTCAGAAGAAAACCTGCATTATACAGAGAAAATGTATTGTGTCAAGCCATTCTGAAGAAAACCTGCATCACACAGAGAAAATGTATTGTGTCAAGCCATTCAGAAGAAAACCTGCATCACACAGAGAAAATGTATTGTGTCGAGCCATTCTGAAGAAAACCTCCATCACACAGAGAAAACGTATTGTGTCAAGCCATTCTGAAAAAAACCTGCATTATACAGGGAAAGCGCGTTGTGTCAAGCCATTCTGAAGAAAACCTGCATCACACAGAGAAAATGTATTGTGTCAAGCCTTTCTGAAGAAAACCTGCATCACACAGAGAAAACGTACTGTGTCAAGCCTTTCTGAAAAAAACCTGCATTATACAGGGAAAGCGCATTGTATCAAGCCATTCTGAGGAAAATCTGCATCTCACAGAGAAAATGTATTGTGTCAAGCCATTCAGAAGAAAACCTGCATTATACAGAGAAAATGTATTGTGTCAAGCCATTCTGAAGAAAACCTGCATCACACAGAGAAAATGTATTGTGTCAAGCCATTCAGAAGAAAACCTGCATCACACAGAGAAAATGTATTGTGTCGAGCCATTCTGAAGAAAACCTCCATCACACAGAGAAAACGTATTGCGTCAAGCCATTCTGAAAAAACCCTGCATTATACAGGGAAAGCGCATTGTGTCAAGCCATTCTGAAGAAAACCTGCATCACACAGAGAAAATGTATTGTGTCAAGCCTTTCTGAAGAAAACCTGCATCACACAGAGAAAACGTACTGTGTCAAGCCTTTCTGGAAAAAACCCTGCATTATACAGGGAAAGCGCGTTGTATCAAGCCATTCTGAAGAAAACCTGCATCACACAGAGAAAATGTATTGTGTCAAGCCTTTCTGAGGAAAACCTGCATCACAAAGAGAAAACATACTGTGTCAAGCCTTTCTGAAAAAAACCCTGCATTATACAGGGAAAGCGCATTGTGTCAAGCCATTCTGAAGAAAACCTGCATCACACAGAGAAAATGTATTGTGTCAAGCCTTTCTGAAGAAAACCTGCATCACACAGAGAAAACGTACTGTGTCAAGCCTTTCTGAAAAAAACCTGCATTATACAGGGAAAGCGCGTTGTATCAAGCCATTCTGAGGAAAACCTGCATCACACAGAGAAAACGTACTGTGTCAAGCCTTTATGAATAAAAACCCTGCATTATACAGGGAAAGCGCGTTGTGTCAAGCCTTTCTGAAGAAAACCTCCATTATACAGAGAAAATGTATTGTGTCAAGCCATTCTGAAGAAAATCTGCATTATACAGAGAAAATGTATTGTGTCAAGCCATTCTGAAGAAAATCTGCATCTCACAGAGAAAATGTATTGTGTCAAGCCATTCAGAAGAAAACCTGCATTATACAGAGAAAATGTATTGTGTCAAGCCATTCTGAAGAAAATCTGCATCTCACGGAGAAAATGTATTGTGTCAAGCCATTCAGAAGAAAACCTGCATCGCACAGAGAAAATGTATTGTGTCAAGCCATTCTGAAGAAAACCTGCATCACACAGAGAAAACATATTGTGTCAAGCCCTTCTGAACAAAACCTGCATTATACAGAGAAAGCGCGTTGTGTCAAGCCATTCTGAAGAAAACCTGCATCACACAGAGAAAATGTATTGTGTCAAGCCATTCTGAAGAAAACCTGCATCACACAGAGAAAACGTATTGTGTCAAGCCATTCTGAGGAAGACCTGCATCACACAGAGAAAACGTACTGTGTCAAGCCTTTCTGAACAAAACCTGCATTATACAGGGAAAGCGCATTGTGTCAAGCCATTCTGAAGAAAACCTGCATCACACAGAGAAAATGTATTGTGTCAAGCCTTTCTGAAGAAAACCTGCATCACACAGAAAACGTACTGTGTCAAAACGTAGGGAAAGCGCGTGTATCAAGCCTTTCTGAAAAAAAGAAAACGCATTATACAGGGAAAAACGCGTTGTATCAAGCCTTTCTGAGAAAAACCTGCATTATACAGAGAAAATGTACTTGTGTCATTCTGAGAAGAAACCTGCATCATACAGAGAAAATGTATTGTGTCAAGCCATTCTGAAGAAAACCCTGCATTATACAGGGAAAATGTATTGTGTCAAGTTCTGAAGAAAACCTGCATTATACAGAGAAAATGTATTGTGTCAAGCCTTTCTGAAGAAAACCTGCATTATACAGAGAAAATGTATTGTGTCAAGCCATTCTGAAGAAAACCTGCATTATACAGAGAAAATGTATTGTGTCAAGCCATTCAGAAGAAAACCTGCATTATACAGAGAAAATGTATTGTGTCAAGCCATTCTGAAGAAAACCTTCCTCATACAGAGGAAATGCATAATATCAAGCCACTCTGAAGAAAGTCTAGCCAAAACAGAAAAGACAAAAATTACATAAAAAATGGTAAAACGCAAATCTTTCGTTTTTCATTATATCTACAAATAAACCATTGAAGAGTATATTTTTTTCTCATTTTGGATTGAAAAGATATAGTCAATCATTTGAAACAAGAATTATGAGTCATTAAAGATCAAAGATCATATACTCTAGGGGGTACAAATACATAAATCACTAACTGGCATCGCTATAAATGAAACCCCGTCATTAAAACTACTCACTTCGGTCTTTAATTAACTTAAATCGACCTTTTTGACAACAGTGCACAATTCTCACCCGCGAACGAAATTTCAACCAATCAGAGCGGGGCGTCTCTGTGACGTCATATGAGGAATAGATATGAGGGCCGATGCAGAATTCATCTACATTTCAGGGGGTAAATTATCTTGTTTACAGGTTTGTATAAACCTGAAATCGTGACAACTGTTGTGGAAAATGAAAGCTATATGTTCTCACAATCTACTGTCATTTAATTTTGTCTCCTGCTTTGCCTAGTTTCCGAGTTACAACTTGTTTTCATAGACGATTCTGTCAAAATCGCTTGGTGTCGTTAGGCCTTATTTGTATAATGACTGATCCAAATTGATCCCATTTCTGTGTTTTTACCTCGATATTTAATCATGTCATGTAAAAATCTGTTTGTATTCTCAAAACAGTGTCGGCCCATAAGTTTTCACATGCAATACAGCAATTAATACTCCCTTGTTGTAACCCGTGTTAGGTGGTATAAACCTACACATGTTATTTGTCATCATTCACTTGATGGTCAGTTAATGAATTTATAACAGGTATAATTAGTGGTAACACACTTAGATTACCCGACAAAGGTTCCCATTTGGCATTTCTTGTGTCTGGAGTAAATATTCAACATTATAAACATCGATCAAAGGATTAACCGATAACACGCTGATTGATTAATTACTTTTATCTTACACAGCGGATTTGTCAAAAAGGTAGTGTTTATGTATGTAGATTTACTAATCTATACTGAATACACTCTGTCGTGTCGGTGTCTGCGTAAAAAACAACGTCCTTCTTTCAAAGGATTAACCGGCAATACATTGATTGATTGCCCATTATTGGCTAACTAAATTACTGTTTTTAAAGAAAGGCGGACATTATGCAATTAGTTGCCAGGTGTGCTATCTTGGGTGACCAATGAGACTATACACCAATGTGAAATACCTGAAAAGATTTATCACTTTTTCGTATATTAAACTGTTAAAAGACACATCACTTGGAACAGCTGCAGATGAATGGCATATCACTCGTTTTTGTGGATATTGATGGATACATTCCTCGAACAAGGTAATAGCCTGACATTGTTCCTATAACTTTAATCTGTTTTAATTTTAATATTTGCATTTTGTTTTTATTCATTTGTCGTAGCATTCAACAGAATCATTGTTTTCGCCGTGAAGTGTAATGAGACAGACAACATACACTAGGGAATGTGTGCGAATTATGATTCTCATTGGCAAACTATAAAATGTCTAGATATTACAGTTCTGTTATAAATTCACTACAAGTATCAGCAGATCGTCTGCTTTTTATTAAGTTTCAAAATGCATACAACTATGATAATAAACTAATTAGGATTATAAGACCAAATATATAGACGTACATTGACTAGTATCTACATACTGGTGAGTGGACGTTAACCATGTGAATGTAGCAAGACATTTATCGCGCAGTATTGTGACTTCGACCCCCACCTCGCTTCCGTGGAAGAAATCGTTATGTTATAAGTTGTGTCATGCAAAATCCTTTTGGTTATGATTCCAATACATATTTAACTACGAGTAGAAAGTAGTTTTGATTTTCTAACTTGATGAAAACAAACCATAATCTCATTAATTCTAACAGACTTTAGCCCGTGACTTTACGATTTTCAAAAATGGCGGCGCCCTGTCGCGAACATCCGCCAGTCTGAGGATAAATGCTATTTAGGTTTGTTTTCACCGAGTTACAAAATCAAAACTACTTTCTACTGGTAGTAAAATATGTATTTGATTGATGGCCAATAGGATTTTGCATGACATAGCTTATAACATAACAATTTCTCTCATGGCAGCGAGGTGGGTGTCAATATAATACTACTTACAATATTATTGTTACTTCGACCACAACCTCGCTTCCGAGGAAGAAATCGTTATGTTACAAGTTGTGTCATGGAAAATCTTTATGGTCATCAATCATATACATATTTTACTACAACTAGTAAGTAGTTTTGATTCTTTAACTTCCGTGAAGCGATCTGAACACAAGTAAGATATCGTTTCAGGCTTCCACAACGCTCGCTTCGCACTCACAAACATAACCCATTTAGCACGAACTGCGGGTTCCTGTGGAAATCTGTGCATGGTGACACCATCGCCCGACCCCTAGGAGCAATTGACGACAAAGCAACGATTCGGCATGTCGTCGTTGATGTCGAGAAATCATCAAAATGATGAGCGTGCTACACACTTTCTATACAACTAACTGAAAATCGTTCCTCATATGACGTCACTGCAGTGCTCTGGCGACAGAGTTACGTAACCTGTCTGTGGTTTCGTTGGCGGGCGAGAGTGAAGCAGGCGACTTTTATGGCAACTTTTAATCGCTTATTTGTATTAATTAACCAAAAGTTTTTAAGAATGAATTTGGTGTTCAGGCGCATAAGTCTAACCACAAATCTTTCATATGTAATAGTTAAAAGAGTAATCAAAAATGCGTCCAAAGTTTATTTGTTCTTTAAGAAGTCTGAGTGAGTGAGTGAGCGAGTCAGTGTTTTGTTTGTTATTTCACGCCTCACTCAGCAATTATCCCAGCTATTTGGCGGCGGTCTCTAAATAATCGAGTCTGGACCAGACAAACCAGTGATCAACATAATGAGCATCGATCTAGGCAACTGGGATACGATAACAGGTGTGAACGAAGTCAGTGAGCCCGACCACCCGATAACTTTAGTCGCTTCTTACGACAAGCATGGATTAATCAAGATCAATTCTAACCGGATCTTCACGGGTACCGAAATGATGTACATTTATGCCGGAAAAAAGGTAATCGATAAATCGATTTTCAAAGATGAACTGCCCATCAGCAGTTGCGTATTTTATACGAATTGAAACAATAGAATCATGTAAAAGTATTCCTTAAGTGCTAACTAAGTTTTTGGATATATATAAAAACGCTAAATTTTCAACAATTTTAAATGAAACATGAAAATATAGACAAAAAAGTGTCTTTTACCTATCGCCCCTAGTTTATCAAACTAGAAAAGGTATTTCGAAGAATGATTGACATTGCAAGTTATGAGTTATAGTCATCTGCCCGGTCCCCACCTGCACGCGAGGAGGAACTTCTGACGCCAGGAAGCAGGTGACTATAGCTTCTACCTTCTCTAGAAGCATGTCGTTGTCCTCCTTGGAGTAAGTGCCGGACTGGGTGACACTGTCGACCTGTTGCCGGAATCTGAGGACGAGTACAGTAACAGTGAGGGCGGTGAGGTAGCCTAGTGGTTAAAGCGCCCGCTCGTCAAGCCGAAGACCCGGGTTCGATTCCCCACATGGGTACAATGTGTGAAGCCCATTTCTGGTGTTCCCCGCCGTGATAATCCTTGAATATTGCTAGAAGTGGCGTAAAACCCAACTCACTCACTCACAGTCCCAATGAGGTGGGTTTAGCGTCATCGGCAGCAATAGCCCACCATCATCGGGGTTGCATACTTTGCACCCATGTTGGGAATCGAACCCGGGCTTTTTACGGCGGAACGGGCGAACACTTGATCTACTATGCAATGTTCTACCAACAGATTATCAGAGCACACTCATAATCATTATCTGTCCGAAAACACCGTTACTCTCCAATGTTGGTAGATCCGGGCATCTGTCTAAACATGCACAATAAATAATGTACAACGTTAACGCCCCAAAACCGATTCCTTTGGGCGTAAAAGACAAAACAATGGTAAAAATGGTTCGAAAGCATGACTGAAAATCACTGTACGAGAAGTGGGAAACGTGCTCTATTAGGCTGGAATGAGTCCGCTGAGCGCTCGCACACACACACACACGCACACACACACACACACCAGGTACGACTTAACTAACACCCTGTCCTTAATGGTATAACACGATTAACTACGAGTTCACGTTTTCGCCAACAGTAATTCAGATATGTGAGTGAGTGAGTTTAGTTTTACGCCGCTTTTAGCAATATTCCAGCAATATCACGGCGGGGACACCATAAATGGGCTTCACACTTCGGAGTGACGAGCGAACGCTTTAACCACAAGGCTACCCCACCGCCCAATTCAGATATGTCGGCTTGGTGCAGGGGAAAAAACCCGGAAGTGATGCAGGTTGTGAGTGAGTATCGTTTTACGCCGCTTTTAGCAACATTCCAGCAATATCACGGCGGGGGACACCAGAAATGGCCCTTCACACATTGCACCCATGTGGGGACTCGAAACCATGTCTTCAGCGTGACGAGCGGACGCTTTAACCACTGGGCTACGTCTTAGACGTTCACCCCTTTGTTGAAACCGATGGGCATGGTGCTGACAAACCTAGAAACATTATCGGGATTCAAACCCTTGAGACGCAACTCTGCATCCCGAATTGTCCCGCCTTAGACGACAGGGCCACCCGCCGCCCATCCACTATGTGAAATCGGTACTTTGAGAACCTTTTAACTTCAGTTTTCCAACGTTCTACTTTCTACGTTCAGGGCGTAGATTTTCGAAGCTCTCTTAGCGCTAAGATAGTCGTAAGTTAATGTTAATGTATGGCACTTACGACTATCTTAGCGCTAAGAGAGCTTCGAAAATCTAGGCCCAGAACTTTTGACCACCCTCAGGTGTTTCCATGGAAACCTAAGGTAAGAAGGGATACGTTAACTACCTGTTTATCTCCAGCAAGAACTGAATTTGGTGAGTGAGGGAGTTTTACGCCGCCTTTAGCAATATTCCAGCAATATCACGACGGGGGACACCAGAAATAGGCTTCGCAAGTTGTGCGAATGTGGGTAATCGAACCCGGTGTCCGGCATGACGAGCGACGTAACGCTTTAACCACTAGACTACCCCACCTCCCCCTTAAGGAGGTGGAAACCAACAGACTACAGGTCACCTAACAATGCTAACACCACAAACGAGAACTAAAATCTCTTGAAAGAATTCCAAAACCACCTAAATTGGTTTCTATGGAAACCACGTACAGGTTGACCTCCAGCCAGAACAAAAGGTCTCTGGGCAGCTTGTTGATGACGACCACCTTGTTGCGGAGGACGACCCGTGTCATGGTGGACAGGGGGGAGTCGAAGTTCAGGTCACGGCCTCGAGGATTTGGCTCACGGGGTTCCATTAGCTCTGCAACAGTGGGAATTCCACAGATTAAATTTAACGTTTTATTCATTTTTTGTTTGTTGGACTTTGCTTCCACTATTGTCAAACAACGTATCCAGAAGATCCAGGTCAGTCATGTGCGGGTCAAGTCCACTGCAATGACATATCAAACTATCAATGCCTACAAGTGTTTGGCATGAAGAGTTTGATTTGGTTGTTTAACGCCGCACTCAGCAATATTCCCGCTATATGACGGCGGTTTGTAAATAGTCGAGTCTGGACCAGACAATCCAGTGATCAACAGCATCGATCTACGCAAGTGGGATACGATCACATGTGTCAACCAGCCTGACCACAAGGGTGCCGTTGTACAAAACAATCCTTGCGCTAAGGTGATCGTGACTCCCATACCTTAACATAGACTTACGACTGGCGTAGCGCTAAGGTGATCGTAACTCCCATACCTTAACATAGACTTACGACAGGTGTAGCGCTAAGGTGATCGTAACTCCCATACCTTAACATAGACTTACGACTGGCGTAGCGCTAAGGTGATCGTAACTCCCATACCATAACATAGACTTACGACTGGCGTAGCGCTACGGTTGCTTTGTACAACGGCACCCCGATCCCGTCAGTCGCCTCTTACGACAAGCATGGGTTACTGAAGACTAAGGGACCGTTCATAATTTATGGCTAGGGGGGTGATGATGATTTTTATGGAGAAGCATGTACAATGTGACTGACCCCCCCTAAAATTTATGTACAAAGTAAGTGACCCCCCTCTGCATATCATGTACAAAATCAATGACCCCCCAACCCCTTCCCATATTTTGTAAGCCTAATTGTTTAATATTTTTATGTACAAAATTGATGACCCCCCTAGTACACATGTACAAAATTGATGACCCCCCTACCTCCCCAGAACAAAATTGGTGAAACATAAATGAATGCACACACACGTACACTTGTAGCCAGTACAGATCGTGTATTGTTCGCACCGTGTCGGGATATACTCACTCTCAGCTGAAGAAAGCCTGACCAGTTCTCTCTTCAAGTAGATCTCGAATAGCTGGACTTCTACCTGGCTACGCATACTCCGCATGAAGTCACGGATAACAGACACGAAGCCAAGCCACAAATGAAACTGGGAGACAAAGTATTTCAAAATTATTATTCAAAGAAAAATTAAAAGTAGATCATGACACGTGATTATAAATGAGAAGGAAGAAGTGCGTGAGTATGGTTTTACGTCGTTTTTAGCAATATTTCAGCAATATCACGGCGTGGGACATGAGAAATGTGCTTCACACATTGTACCAATGTGGGGAATCGAAGCCGGATCTTTGGCGTGACAAGCGAACGCTTTTACCACTAGGCTACCCCACCGCCCCGTTGCCCATACAGTCACTGCAAATATCCAATCGGTATTGTGTGGCTATTGTCTGATGACTCCTGTCCTACCGTTTTCCTCACGGGCTTCTTCCGTGGCTTCCATTCCATCATCATTGGCGAGATGTCATGCTGCGAGACTTCGATCATAGAGGGCGCTAGATCCCGAAGCTCTGAATCTATTGGGAACGTTTCCAAATATCCCGGGAACCTTTCATGAATAAATAATACATAAAATAAATAAAATACCAGAGATGTTAGTTTATACAAGTTTCGCAATAGTTTGATAAAAATAACTTGCCACCGGTTCTAGTGAACGGCAGTGTATGCACCAATCCATTGGAGGACAAATAAACATTCCTATTATCCAGTCATAAACAGCGGCCATTTAGAGTCCTAATCCCCGTATGTTACTACCCGTAACCCGTTAGAACTCGTCTTCAGTAACCTATGCTTGTCGTAAGAGGCGACTAACGGGATCGGGTGGTCAGGCTCGATGACTTGGTTGACACATGTCATCGGTTCCCAATTGCGTAGATCGATGCTTATGCTGTTGATCATTGGATTGTTTGGTCCAGACTCGATTATTTACAGACCGCCGCCATATAGCTGGAATATTGCTGAGTGCGGCGTTAAACAACAAACACACACTCGTATGTTAGTTGTTTTTACAAGAATTTGTGTGATAGAGGCCTATTCTTGCCGCGAAACATTCCGACTAAACAAACAGGGTGACACAGTGGGTTCGAAATCCAGACTTGCCCTCATTATATTTTTACTTTTGCTCACGACTGCCGTCATCGCAGTGAACGTCTTCATTACGTCACATCGGGCTTCCCTCCCTATTCAAGTTGACACAACCGCCTCCGTGGTGTAGTGGTTAGAGCGTCCGCCCGGAGAGCGGAAGGTCGCAGTTTCGATCCCCGACCGCGTCATACCAAATCACGTTAAAATATGGTACTTGTTGGTCCCTGCCTGGCGCTCGGCATTAATGGGTACAACAAGGACTGGTCGGCTCGGAGTCAGTATAATGTGTCCGAGTAGGGTATTCATGCTTCACTGCGGCATGGTATCTCAGTGGGCTAGCACTATTTTACCAGCTGAGGTCTGGGCTAGCACAAGCAGCCGCACATACACATACACACGCATGCACGTCGTCATATGAGCGAAATATTCTCAAGCACGACGATAAACCCAATTTCACCTCACCTCACCTCAAGTTGACACGCTGTTATCAGCGATGGTAAACCTCACCTATTCACGCATGGTTATAACAAACATCCCTTATTTCATGTTGGTCCTTTAATTACCGAAAATACTAGACTGACGATCATAATAATAATACATGAATCTATATAGCGCATCATTCACAGTCCTATGCTCTGCGCGCCTAGCAAGGGAAAGCATGGGAGAAGTTAACAGTCTTTCATTGTGTCGTGAAAGATTCAAGTGAAGAGACAGATTTAAGATTTTCGGGTAGACAGTTCCATTTTTCTGCAGCTGCATATTTGAATGTTCTCTTGCCAAAAGTTGAGGTCTGAATTTTTGGAATGGTGAAAAGTTTTTGCTTTCGTGATCTGAGAGGTCTCGGAGGACGATAGATGTTGAGTAGTTCAGTGAGGTACGGTGGAGCAATTTTGTGAAAACACTTGTATGCATACAAAAGTATTTTATAGTCAATGCGGAAAGAAACTGTCAACCAATGGAGCTCCTTCAGTACTGGGGAAATGGGGTCAAACTTAGACGCTCTGGATGTGATTCTGGCAGCAGTGTTCTGAAGGGTTTGAAGTCTTTTGATCTGTTCTTTAGCGGTATTGACAAGTCGACAATTACAATAGTCCAATCTGGACAAAATAAGGGAAACAGTCAGTTTTTGTGCTGCAGGTCTGGTGAGGTATGGACGGATCTTCTCGATGTTTCTGAGATGATAGTTTGCAGTCTGGCACACACGAGTAACATGGTGATTCATACTCAGCTGTTGGTCAAACAGTACACCCAAGTTCTTCAATTTTGCTGATGGGGTGATGACGGAATCTCCAATGACAAGCCGGGGAATACCGTTGCACTGTTGTAGATGCTTTTTTGTGCCTATTGCCATGAACTCTGTCTTGTCCTGATTGGGCTTTAGTAGATGACACAGCGTCCATTGCTTGATGTCACTGCAGCATGGTTCAACCTTGATCACACTTGTATCTGCATTCCAAATCGTGAATCCGATATATATCTGATTATCATCAGCAATCTGATGTTGCTGTAGACCATGCTTGTCTGCAATCTTGTTGAGCGATCGAGTATACAGAGTAAACAAGACAGGACCTAATATAGAACCTTGTGGAACTCCACAGTTAAGATCACACGAGTCTGATGTTGAGCTGTTTACAACCACTGACTGTTTTCGGTCGGCTAGATAAGATTTGAACCATGCAAGTGCAATCTCTGTAATGCCAAGGTCGTGTTTAAGGATTCCTAAGAGAATGTTATAATCCACAGTGTCAAAGGCTGATGAGAGATCTAGTAGCACCAAGATTACCACCTTGCCTTCATCAACAGCAGTTACGATGTCATTCGTAACTCGGATCAAAGCCGTCTCCGTGCTGTGCCCACATCTGTAGGCAGATTGTAATTTTTCATATAAACTGTTGTTATTTGATGTTGTCGTAGCCTCAGAGAGACACATTCCTCAAGAACCTTTGATATGAATGACAGGTTCGAAACAGGCCTATAGTTCTTTAGTTCATTTTTATCAAGATTATCGTTCTTGAGAAGTGGCTTGACAACGGCTTGTTTGAATGCTGTAGGAACTGTACCCTCTTTGAGGGACTTGTTGACAATGTCAGTGATGGTTGGGAGGAGAACATCCATACACTCTTTAACAAGAGCAGTCGGTATTGGATCCAGAACACAGGTTTTGGCAGGCATAGTTTTTATGACATCAAGAATTTCATTCTCAGAGAACATGTACAGTACATGTAAAGGTATAACAATAACATCATGGTCTTTCTGACCAAACAATGTGTTTTCTTGAGGACTTTCCTTCTCAAGATTCACACGAATGTTATCCACCTTTTCCTTAAAATGTCTCCCAAAAATAGCTGCTATGTCGGCATCCGTTCCACAATTTGGTAGAATTTGAAATTTAGTTTTGTTCACGAGATTTGAGGATATTCTAAACAGCTTTTTAGAATCAGTGTCGGTGTGTAAGATCTCCTGGTTGTAGAAAGCCACCGTTGCTGTGCGGATCATACAGTTAACTCTGGCGGTCAATTTCAAGTTTTGATTTCCTCCTTTTTTATAGTTTACGTCGCTGACTTTTCTCTTGCTTAATGTCTTCATTATACCAGGGAGATGGAAGTTTATCAGCAATGTATTTCTCACGAATAGGTGCGTGTTTATCCTAAAGATTGCGTAGCACAGTGTTGTACATGTCTGCAGATGTCTCCAAATCTTCAAGATCAATAGATTTCAGGGCTGAGTCTAGAACATCACATCTGAAATGTTCGCGGTCCAGTTTTTAAAAAATTCTGTATCACTGTTTTTTTAGTTTACATTTTTCAAACTGTGCATTAATGCAGTAAAACACTGGAAAATGGTCAGACATTTGAAGATCTTCAATGTTGAGAACTTGAATAGTATCTTCACTGTTTCTTGATATAACCAAATCTAAGATATGTCCGTGTTTATGTGTTGGTATACTCACAAGTTGTTCCAGATTCAGAGAGTTCAAAATGTTGACAAGTTTGTTTGTGTTTGCATTGCTCTTGTCCTCGAAGTGAAAGTTAATGTCTCCAAAAACAGTAAGCTTTCCTGGTTTATTATTTCAAACTCATCATAGAATTTCGATAGCTGCACTTTGTTTTGTTTCGAAATTGGTGGTCGATATACACAGGCACATCTGACAATGCCAGCTTGGGATTTGATAATTACTTCAAGATGCTCAAAAGTAACATAGTTCACTTCAGGTTTAAAATCCACATCCAAATGAGACTTAAAAATGACTGCAATGCGATCATAAGAAAGTATACCTGCATGTTTTAGGGAGATATATCGTTTACGTTCATGTAAGGGCATATAGGTGATAGTTTTGCTCGACAGATGAACATATGAGAACCCGTCCCTGGTTTAGGTGTTTGGTATTCTACATGGCTAAAAGGAAGTCGTATTGAACACAAATATAATACACGTTGAGGACATAAGGGTATCATGGTGGCATGTCAGGTGAACATTACCATGTGTTATCAGCGTTTAGAGCTTACCAAATGATAGTTTGTTATGCAGACCCTGAAACAAATATACCCATGACATTCCATGCACGTCTAGAATACGTAGCATGTATAGTTTACCACAGTTTCTGGGCTCCTTTTTATTATATTAATAAATATATATTTAAAACAATTTTGCGCAAAATATATTCATTTCAGAGACCAGATGTTAGCCTAGCCATATGATTATACAGCAAACTATGGTTTAAAACGAACTACACTAATTGAAGTTCGAGATAACCGTAGTTAAACGCATTTCGACTAAAATATACAGCAAGTGTCCGTGAATAAAAAAACCAAACAGTTCGTCATATCCGTCGGTACGTTATAAGCATGTTCGTTAGAAACGTAATTTACTGTACGTGTAAAACATTTACATCAACATGTTTCCGTATTTGTGTATCGTATGAAAATATGATCGATATGCTTTCTCATGATCATCTTGTTTGATCTATTCTCATAAGTTATGATCCACAAAGTGTTCGTGTCGTAACTCTATAGTTTATTATAGGCTTACGAATGTCGTAGCGCTACGAGCGCTTTGTGGATCGGGACCCAGTTTTACAGTTCCTCCGCCCAGATCGCATTCGTAACTACTCGCCTCTTTCCGTGACGCCATCCGGCTTGCCTGAATGACACGAGTAGTTACGAATGCCCAGATCGACCTCCTCCCAACTTACCACTTCCGTTCCATCATCCTGAAGATGCTAGCCTGCGCGCACACCATCATGCCGGCTGTGACGTTTTCTATATATGGGATCTGTTTGATTACCTCGTCACTGCAGTCTAGGTTCGAGCCTGTGATAGACCGAAATGAGTACGTGAACGTATTTGTTCGATCATCCGCCTAAATATTTATCCGTTTTTATTACTCACCCGTTGAAGATATCACTGTTTAATAATTTTACAATGTTACTACACATTGTGTAATAACATCACGTGATGCCGTACGTTAAACGTCAAAGTGGTTTACAGTTATGACGTCACAATGCTCATACCTCTGTCACAATAGTATTAGACCTTGCTTGACTGGCGGAAAGCTGATAGAGAGTCATCACACTTGTTGAATTCTTAGGAAAGAATTACTTTGCTCTATATTATTTTGCTATTGTTTGGTGAGTAATAAATAAAATACTATACTATGTCCCGTCTAATACCACATTTATGAAACTCGTGAATGGTATTGGTATCTAACGAGCTTTCGCTCGTTAGATACCAAACCATTCACTCGTTTCATAAATATGGTATTAGACGGGACATCGTTTAGTATTCTCTATATAGTATATATAAAACGTTGCAACAAGCTGTTACGAATCCGAGGACATTGAAAGCAAATTCCTTAATAATTATGTGGCTAAATTCCCTATAGGGCAGAATGGTCCTGTCTTAAATTGAAATGTTTTGCAACAAACCAATTGCGTGCCACATTTCGTACAAAGTGCACAGGTTTATGCTAAGCCTATGGACTAGATGCCCACGGCCTTGTCAATGCTTCTGCCAATATCAGCGTATAATTCCCACTCACTCACTCAAAAAGGTTAGTGACCATGAATATTTTTCTTCAGTAATGATATATTTATTATTAAAATACTATTTCGTCAGTATGTTAAGAAATACAGTTCGCTCTAACCCCTATGTATCAGTAATAAAGTACAGTTTTGCCCTGAACTATTATAGTTAAATTACGAGGACGCTTTAGTGAGTAGGTGAGCTTTTACGCCTTTCGCAATATTCCAGCAATTTCTAGTCGGGGGACACCAGAAACGGATTCTACACACTGTACCCATATTTGGAATCGAACCCGGGTCTTCGGCGTGACGAGAGAACGCTTTAGCAACTAGTCTACCCCACCGCGATCACTCGCTCACACAAATACATTATTAGGCGGGGTTTAATTATACCTATACGCGCTATACGTACCATACTTGACCTGCTTGCCAAAGAACCTCCTGAAGATGTGGTTGGTCTTCATTTGTCTGGCTTTGTAGTTACCCGTTTCCTTCAGGTCCTCCACGGCGCGCCAGAACTGCAGCGGAACCGTCACCTTCCGAGCGGCCAGGAACCGCTTGAAGTACTCATAATGGTTGCTGTTGGTAAGAACCTCCAAGAACGATCTGGAAATGTCGAAGGAAGATGGCCACTGCATTTGAGTGAGTGAGTGAGTTTAGTTTTACGCCGCTTTTAGCAATATTCCAGCAATATCACGGCGGGGGACACCAGAACCACTGCATTTGAACGTTAACGTGGTGGGAGTTCACTTGGTCCCTAGTTTCTTCTCCCTGTCGATTAATACTGAAACCGTGTGATCTGACTTTGTTTGTTTGTTGTTTGAGATATTCTGGAATTTTAAACTTTGTCAATCTGTTTGATCAGAAGTTTGTTCAAAATGCCTAGATTTAGAAGGAAAAAGTTTGATTGGTCAGTAAAATGTACCTGGGTTTAAATGGCGTGTTGAGTATCACACCATTCCTCCTGATGACCAGTCTGTTACCCCTCGGGCCATTATGGACATTCATCTCGGACGTCGGGATGTAGATGTCAGGCAGTAAGACTTTCCTGGACACTTGGATGGTACTGATGTCGATCTTCCCCGGACTCAGTAGACGCCTCAGGTGGTCTGATAACGGATAGTGAAGTAAGGTGAGTGAGGTTATTATACGCCGTTTTAAGCAATATTCCAGCAATATCACGGCAGGGGACACCAGAAATGGACTTAAGTTCACACATTGTATCCATGTGGGGAATCGAACCCGGGTCTTTGGCGTGACGAGCGAACGCTTTAACCATTGGGCTACACAAATGCCCTCGGCGACAAAACAAGATAATATAGCGACGTACTGAACATATATGAGTTCGTGCGTGCGTGCGTGCGTGCGTGCGTGCGTGCGTGCGTGCGGTAACACTGAGATATATGTTCTATGCAGCAGTTTAACATGGGAATTAAGGGGTAAATTATCTATGACGAGTCTAAGAGGAGACTTACTCCAACTAATGGGGTTACCGTTAACTAGGTTTATAACGAACTGACGGATATAACGAAGTGTGATTTATTGTCCCGGCTACTTCTTGTTTATGTTAGTTCAAATTCGTACAAGTAACTACGGTTATAATGCATTAAAGTCAGTGGTCCTTTTGACGTCGTTATAACCCTAGTTTACTCTACTTGCATTAAAGCCAGTGGTCCTTTTGACGTCGTTATAACCCTGGTTTACTCTACTTGCATTAAAGTCAGTGGTCCTTTTGACGTCGTTATAACCCTAGTTTACTCTACTTGCATTAAAGTCAGTGGTCTTTTTGACGTCGTTATAGTTTACTCTATTTGCATTAAAACCAGTGGTCTTTTCGACTTCGTTATAACCCTAGTATACTCCACTTGCATTAAAGTCAGTGGTCCTATTGACGTCGTTATAACCCTAGTTTACTCTACTTGCATTAAAGTCAGTGGTCCTTTTGACGTCGTTATAACCCTAGTTTACTCTACTTGCATTAAAGCCAGTGGTCCTATTGACGTCGTTATAACCCTGGTTTACTCTACTTGCATTAAAATCAGTGGTCCTTTTGACGTCGTTATAACCCTGGTTTACTCTACTTGCATTAAAGTCAGTGGTCCTTTTGACGTCGTTATAACCCTAGTTTACTCTACTTGCATTAAAGTCAGTGGTCCTTTTGACGTCGTTATAACCCTAGTTTACTCTACTTGCATTAAAGTCAGTGGTCTTTTTGACGTCGTTATAACCCTAGTTTACCCTACTTGCATTAAAGTCAGTGGTCCCTTTGACGTCGTTATAACCCTAGTATACTCTACTTGCATTAAAGTCAGTGGTCCTATTGACGTCGTTATAACCCTGGTTTACTCTACTTGCATTAAAGTCAGTGGTCCTATTGACGTCGTTATAACCCTAGTTTACTCTACTTGCATTAAAGTCAGTGGTCCCTTTGACGTCGTTATAACCCTGGTTTACTCTACTTGCATTAAAGTCAGTGGTCTTTTTGACGTCGTTATAACCCTAGTATACTCTACTTGCATTAAAGTCAGTGGTCCTATTGACGTCGTTATAACCCTAGTTTACTCTACTTGCATTAAAGTCAGTGGTCCTATTGACGTCGTTATAACCCTAGTATACTCCACTTGCATTAAAGTCAGTGGTCCCTTTGACGTCGTTATAACCCTAGTTTACTCTACTTGCATTAAAGTCAGTCGGTCTCTACTTGCACAAAGTCAGTGGTCCTATTGACGTCGTTATAACCTTAGTATACTCCACTTGCATTAAAGTCAGTGGTCCTATTGACGTCGTTATAACCCTGGTTTACTCTACTTGCATCAAAATCAGTGGTCCTTTTGACGTCGTTATAACCCTAGTTTACTCTACTTGCATAAAGTCAGTGGTCCCTTTGACGTCGTTATAACCCTAGTTTACTCTACTTGCACAAAGTCAGTGGTCCTATTGACGTCGTTATAACCCTAGTATACTCCACTTGCATTAAAGTCAGTGGTCCTATTGACGTCGTTATAACCCTGGTGTTTTCTCTACTTGCATTAAAGTCAGTGGTCCTTTTGACGTCGTTATAACCCTAGTTTCCTCTACTTGCATTAAAATCAGTGGTCCTTTTGACGTCGTTATAACCCTAGTTTACTCTACTTGCATTAAAATCAGTGGTCTTTTTGACTTCGTTATAACCCTAGTATACTCCACTTGCATTAAAATCAGTGGTCCTATTGACGTCGTTATAACCCTAGTTTACTCTACTTGCATTAAAATCAGTGGTCCTTTTGACGTCGTTATAACCCTAGTTTACTCTACTTGCATTAAAGTCAGTGGTCCTTTTGACGTCGTTATAACCCTAGTTTACTCTACTTGCATTAAAATCAGTGGTCCTTTTGACTTCGTTATAACCCTAATTTACTCCACTTGCATTAAAATCAGTGGTCCTTTTGACTTCGTTATAACCCTAGTTTACCCTACTTGCATTTGGTTTCCATGGGTAATGTTTTGATGTTCTCTCTTAACTGGAAACTGTTCAAAGAAGTGTTAAACCAAACTTACTCACTCACTCACTCACCCACTCATGTCTTTCCCAGATATATACCGTTCGTATCCGTTGGTATAAACGCAATCGTTGGATTAAGCATTTCACAAGAGAACTAGGAAGGTGCAGTACTACCTTGTCTGACGATGTCGGCTGGGCCGAGGTCGAGGCTGCCGAAGTTGCTGTTGACGGTGTGTACAAGATCTGCCACCGTGCACATGGGATACATCATGAAACCTGTGATGGAGGGATTGAAATACTTTCACAATGTAATTTCCCATGTAGACAAATGTTCAATACCAAATTATTCGACTGAGGGATTGAGTATGGTTTTAGGCCGCTTTTAGCAATATTCCAGCAAAATCACGGCGGGGGGACACCAGAAATAGGCTTCATCCATTGTACCCATGTGGGGAATCGAACCCGGGTCTTCAGCGTGACGGGCGAACGCTTTAAAGGTGTCAAGGTATCTCAACTACCTAGGTCGGTGCTCATGCTGTCAACCACTTGTTTGTCTTGTCCAGACAAGAAGCCGTAGCTTCGGTTTTGAGTCCGATTCAAATATCACAACCCGGGAAGATCCGGGTAGCTTCGGTTTTGAGTCCGATTCAAATATCACAACCCGGGAAGATCCGGGTTAGAATTGATCTTCAGTAACCCATGCTTGTAACGCCGATACTTGGGGCGCCAGGCTAAGTGGAACTGAATGGGGTGCAGTTCTTGGTGATGAACTCTAAGCCGGATCTTCACAGATTGCTTGTTACGGGTTGTGTATGGTGTCCCAGAGGGGATATCGCTTTCTACCTGTGAAGATCCGGGTTAGAATTGATCTTCAGTAACCCATGCTTGTCGTAAGAGGCGACTAACGGGATCGGGTGGTCAAGCTCGCTGACTGGGTTGACACATGTCATCGTATCCCAATCCAAAAGCTTAGTTAGCACTTAAGGAATACTTTTACGTGATTCTATTGTTTCAATCGTATATAATATGCAACTGCCCATGGGCAGTTCATCTTTGAAAATCGATTAATTTACTTTTTTTCTGCATTAATGTACATCATTTATATACCTGTGAAGATTCGGGTTAGAATTGATCTTCACTAACCCATACTTGTAAGAGGCGACTAAAGATATCGCGGGTGGTCAGGCTCACTGACTTCGTTCACACCTGTTATCGTATTCCAGTTGCCTAGATCGATGTTCATGCTGTTGATCCCTGGATTATCTGGTCCAGACTCGATTATTTACAGACCATATAGCTGGAATATTGCTGAGTGCGGCGTAAAACTAAACTCACTCACTCATATCGCTTTCTGGTCTTCAATTACGGCCGCGAGGACAAAAGAAAGCCATAACACGAGACGAAAAAGCGATCGAACAAGACGCTCCTTGCCTCTATCGCTTTCTCGATTTCACGCTGCCGTAATTGAAGGCGAGAAAGCGACGTCCCCTCTTGATTATAAACGGGATCATGGAATTATAACATGCAGATTAACCTCAAGCAGTGTGTGAAGAATACAGTCGTCACTTGATAATCGCTCACCGTCTTCTGAGGAAAGAACCGTTTGTTCCAATGCCTTTGTCCTGTGTTCCTCCCCGAGAGGTTTCACGTAGACGTTGTCGTACGGTGGCACGGGGGACGATGAGTCGGAGCTGCATTCGCTGTCGACTTTACCGTGAACACGTTGACGTGCGTCCCCAAAGTACAGGGGGTCTGTGTCTCCAGTTGGAACCCTCACTCGTGGCACAGGTGATTGTAGACTGTTGACAAACAGCATGAACCGTTTGCCGCACTGGAACAGAATGGCGTCAACAATGTTTGAGACCCGTGAAGATCCGGGTTACAACTGGTCTTTCGCAACCCATGCTTGTCGGGTGGTCAGGCTCGCTGACTTGGTTGACACATGCCGAATTGATCCAATAGATCGATTGTCTAGTCCAGACTCGACATTTAGCTTTAATATTCCTGAGTGCTGCGTTAAACAACAAACAAACATATCTTTGTCGTTTAACGTTGCTCCCAGCAATTTTCCAGCTTTATGACGGCGGTCTTTAAGTAATCTGGGCCAGACAAGCCATGAGCATCGATCTACGCAATTGGGACACGTGTCAACCAAGTCAGCGAGCCTGAACTCCCGATCCCGTTTCTCGCCCCTAACATACATGAGTTGTTGAAGATCAGTTCTAACTCAGGTCTTCACGGGTACAATCCAGCTATATATCAAATGTGCATACCGTAGTTCCTCTAATACGTGGCCAGACGCTTATTTTTTCAACGGACTTCCATACCCGGCGCTTATTTAGAGGCCCGGTGTTTACTGCGCTTACTGGGTGTAATTATTGTTAGTGAGCGTTACTTCGAAGCCTTTGACGTAACGCCCACTTGAAAGTTCTGGGGGACAGGACCCGGCGCTTATTAGAGGACATACGGTATCAATAAGTCACCATTCTAGACTGGTATTAGTCCAAGTTCCAAATATGAGTGTCACAAATCCATACAAATCTATACACACATAAGTATTTTTTAATAAGGATTCAAAATATATTTTTCGCGGTTTCCTTTTTTTCGGTTTAGACATTATTGACATCATATAACAATAATATGTAGATTTCTCCCGTCTAATACCCAGAAATATTAGGTTATTTTTTATGCGTCACAAATTTCGGAACCAGTCTCATAGTCTGCTCGTACTTACCGCTGCTCTGACGAACTTCCGTCTGTCAATCTTAGCGTACTTCTTCCATGAGATATTGAGACTCTGAAAGACAGTAGATAGGTGTATTGGAGATCGATCTATTTACTCCAGCACTGGTATCACGCGCACCTGACGGAGGGTCACTAACGGTGCTAACAAGCCAAGGACCACTAAGGATTACTTTCATAGAGGGTGCCATTTTAAAGACATGTTTCAAAGAAATATATTGAGAGTAAATAGGGAACACGGGTGGTCCAGAAGTGTCGTTGCAATTAGCCGTAAAGACTTGCCTCGTTTAGTTAACAGGGACCACAGATTGTGCGTTCCGATCCCGAATGATCTAAGGTCTGTCAGCACCATAACTGTTTTTGTTGAATTCGCTAGTTTTAATTTTTACGGCATCATTTTAAGTTTTAAGTAGTTAACTAAAATAATGTTCAAAGAGAGTGGCAAAGGATTTTCACGACTACCGTAAACTGCCAACGGAAACAATTTTCGGCAGTTCGACCATATTGCGCAAAAAGAGATCATCTTCCTATAAAACAACCATTTTATTTTGGTTTTGGTTTATTGTTTAACGCCGAACTCAGCAATATCCCAGCTATATGGCGGCGGTCTGTAAATAATCGAGTCTGAACCAGACAATCCAGTGATCAGCAGCATGAGCATCGATCTACGCAATGGACATGTGTCAACCAACTCAGCGAGTCTGTCCCCCCGACCCAGTTTGTCGCCTGTTACAACAGGCATAGGTTGTTGATGACCAATTCTAACCCAGATTTCACGGGTCGCACACAACCATTTTGTCATACAAGAGATACTTACACTTGAAACGATGTCATGCGCAGAAAACAACAGTGACTCGTCATCTCCACTCGAAAGCGTGTCCAACAACGCCATTTTCAGCCCCTCTGAGAAAATAGCCTCGTCATCAGACGACAAGAGGTATCGTTCCGCCAGCTTCCTCGCCATCACCCTCTTACTGCTGTTGCCGTGGCTGTCAACCTTGTCATCCGTCCTCAAATAACACCTCACGTCGTCCCAGAAGTTGAGGTAGTTGATGTCGAGGGTCATGTTCTTCCTCTGAAGAAACTGCAAGAACGGGTACCCAGCGAGGTTGTCTGACACAAGCGCGCACAGGATGCGCTTACTCACTCGCGGAGCGTTGGTCCTGTAATCCCTCCGCCCTAAAACGTAGGTCTTAAGGAGAAGCGACATGTTCCCCAGCTTCTTGGGGTTTATACTGGACAGAACCATTCGGCTGAGACTGTTGTCCGACATTTCAATGCTCGATGTTTCCCGCAACAGATTCGACACCGACGACCCTGACGGCGTCCTGGTGCTGTTGTCGAAGTCGTCTCCACGTGACGGTGAGTTCCACTCCCTGCATGGACTATCTGGGGTGTCAGTGCCGTCGTCGTCATCTGCCCAGGACACCGCTGACCACGGTCTGGACACGGAGTAGCTCTCGACTTCAGTGGTGGTCTCTTCTGGAGGTTTTATAGGTGCTCCTGTATACAAACATTATACTTAATATACATACAAACACCGTACAAACAATAGTCAAACAGCCTTGTGTGGAGGCTAAAGGGACCTGTGTAGATACTTCGAGTTTTCGGAGGTTTGACACAACGCAAAATAATGACATAAGGATTGCGCACGGACCAAATTTTTACTTCGAGACAACCGCCGCCATATAGCTGGAATATTGCTGAGTGCGGCGTAAAACTAAACTCACTCACTCGAGACAACCGTAGGTTCGACACAGACGTACGTAATCCAAAAGCTTAATGCCACCATGTCTTCATCAGGTGACCACTCTTTCAGCTCAGCTCTGAAGCTTTCGAATTCTATTACCCTATCCACAAAACGCTCGTAGCACTACGTCATTTGTAAGCCAATGATATAGTATACAGTTACGATGTCGTAACGCTACGAATGCTTTGTGAATCGGGATCCAGATAACTTAAATTTATGAATATATTTTAATCCCCTGCTTGAAAAAACACAGAAGAATATACTAAAACGTACAGGAACAGCTATAAGGACTTTTTACGTACGTAGCTATGGAAATGCAATAATCTTAAACTCACATTTCGCCTCAGCCAAAATGATAACGTCACTTTGCAGGCTAGACTGCCTCTCCCCATGTCCGATATATGCTCACCTCCCCAAAGCATTAGTAGATCATCAGGTCTTACTTCCCTGGGCTCGGACAAGTCGGGAGAGGGTGGCGGCAGGCGGGGGTCGTCCCATTCTGTGACTGACGCGAACACCTCCGTGGGAACAGCTTCCGGTTGAGCGAGGACAAACTTGGGGAACATCCTGCGACATCTGACCATTCTGTCCACCTCGTCAAAACTCAGATCTTCGCCTTCACACCTGCTGAAGAGCGGCTGAAAAAACATTAAGTGTAGTTCTACAGAGCTAGGTCAGAATCATTTAACAGTATCAAACGAGCTGGTTGGCTCGGTCCAGATATGCGGAGTTACGCCCCGTAGACGTGTCAAGATCCTATGACCATGGTTCCGAATCCCTGGTTAGCATTTGTGGATTGACAACACCATACCCATAATCGTGGGTTTCAAGGAGTGGAAAACAACCTGCGTTCCTCTTTACTTCTGTCTGAGAGTCAGTTGGGTTTCGCACTGTATTGTAATATTCAGCGTATATATAGCCTTATGGTTCAAGCGTTCGCTCGTCATGTCGAAGACCCGGGTTCGATTCCCCACATGGTTACAATGTGTGAAGTACATTCCTGGTATCCCCCGCCGTGATATTGCTGGAATAGCGGCGTTAAACTAAACTCACTCACCATTCTACTAATCGAACCAGGATCTTCTGCGAGACCTGACTATTCCTCTGGTCAAATAGTGTTCTAAGCTGAGTTAAACTCAGCTGACTCACTCATTCACTTTACATTAGATTGCTCACCTTCAGGACTTCCACGTTGGTTGTGTTGAGCACGTGCAGCACGTGCCGAGGGACCCAGTAACCTTTGAGTAGATCCAGGAGGTGCCCTTGGAGCGCCACTAGGGCGTCCTCAGCGTCAATGGAAAACACATCGTCAGAGAACGGCAACCTCGACAACGTTCCCATGAGCTCAGTAATGTTCTTGTCCAAAATTTCAAAATTGAGTTTCCCTAAAAAAAGTAATTGTTTTAAAAAACCAAATGACATACCTGGTTACCTTAATGAAACACATTCCTGTAATCTGAAGGGCAAAAGGGCGAGTGAGTTTAATTTTACGCCGCTTTTAGCAATACTCCAGCAATAACACGGTGGATAAGGGCAAAAGAAAGTTTACAGACATAGTTTTTCCTGCGATTTAAATTTGAGGGGACTGTTGTTAAATTTCAAAAGGTTCATTATACATGTATTTATTTTTTGGACATCACTCATTCAAAGAACAGCTTTTAAAGAAATATTATCTGTGGGTGGGTAATGTTGTTTAAAAATACGTTGATTCAATGAAGACTGGTGGAAAACACCCACCATGGGTGAAATGTATGCCGAATGTTTCTTTATTGATTTTCAAAGTTAATATGTGTAAGATACCCATCAGCAGTTGTGTAGTATACGACTTTTTGGTGACTGTGTTTTTCCGTCACTCTTTGTGTTTGTTATATAATTTTAAAAAAATGAAATCAAAGTTTAATTTCTGAAAAAAACAAAAACATGTACGAATAATCATGAAGAGCTGCCAAAGCGCCAGTACATTTTCATTTATTTTATAGAATATCACTGACTTGAGATATTTTCAAGGAAAATCAAACGTTTAATAACGTCAACTGAGATACATCGTTCATTTTGCCGCCCTGTTTATGTAAATACATGTGTGGTAAGTTCTGTTTCAAAAATTGGGTACAAATAATATTATTTTCGTATTATTATATTTAAAATCTCGAAGGAATATTATTTTGATTTTAAGTAATTTGGTCACTTGGTACCGTAAAGAACGAGATTTTTCTTGTTTCCATTTAGGTCCTGCGAGCCACCGTCGGCGATGTACAACCTATTGATTCGTTGAAACTGTCGTCGTCGACGAATGGGGTCCGTGGTTCGCTTCAAGATTTCAATGTCCAGCCAGCAGTTGTAGACTCTCTCGCCATTGGTGCCGCTCATCGACTGGCGGAAGAGCTGCGTGCCGGCCACGTGACTCAGAAGGTTAACCGTGAACACTCGCGTGACCTCGGGTGTCTCCGGCTGATCTGAAAGTGAGATTGTCTTTCAGAAAAAGCGTCAGAATTACATTTTCTTCTAAAAAGGGGGAGATAAGGTAGAGTAGTGGTTAAAGCGTTCGCTCGTCATGCCGAAAACCCGGGTTTGATTTCCCATGTGGGAACAATATGTGAAGCCCATTTCTAGACGCACCCTTGCCATTAAAATTGTTATTAGCTTAAAGTATGCAAGTGTGGAAGACAAGTTTTAAATGTGTCTAAAATATGTCCAATTAATGCTTTAATATTTTTTCAAGAAGCATTTTCTCTTAAACATTTTAAATCTCATTTTCACGAACAACTGCGAGAGCCTTTGTAAAGAACCTTTTCTAAGGTATTGCTATTGTATTTCTAAATCATGCAGCGCCGTGATATTGCTGGACTATTGCTGAAAAAACGGCGTAAAACCATACTCACTCACTCTAAATCATGCAGGGTTTGACGACCAAAATAATTTTTTATCCAACAATGTAACAAACAAATCATCAGTTAGGTGTGGCCTACTCGACCTTTTCCGTATGCATCCTGCACGTGAAAGCCGACCTCCCGGAGTCGTGTACACAGCAGGTACTCCGCGTACAAACGGGTGTTCCTGAAGTAGGGGAACCGCTCCTCTCGCAACCAGTTGATCACGGAACGTCGGTGGATGAACTGGAGACCACAGAGGAAAAACATTAGATATTTGTGAATGTCAACTCAGTCAACTTGCATTTGATCAACTCTGGTAGTACACTCTTCAAAAAAAGAAACGCATAAGTGATTTTGAGAATATTGGACTCATGTAGCTGTGACCATAGCGATGCAAAATACTATTTCTTTCCAAAGTGTTTTCTTTGTGTGATTGTAACCAGCTTCAGCGCCAAAACGCGGCAATTGTAACTTTTCCCCTTGTTTTAGAAGCGTTTGAAGATATAGTCGCCAAAACGTCACTAAGAAAAACAAGCAAAATTCACGTTTTGTGCCTATAATTGCATTCGGCAGGTCGACAGATTCGGTGGAGAAAGTGTCATGGTGTGGGGTGAGATATCCAGCACACAAAGATCTGATTTAGTGGTGGTTAAGGGGAATTTGACAGAAAATCGGTACACCAACGACGTCCTTGCACGTCACAAGCTTCCGATTATGGACCGACAGAGGGAGTTGTTCCAGCATGACAACGCTACTTAACATACAGCACGCGTCACGGTCCGCTACCTTGCCAATTCTAACGTCAGTGTCTTGCCATGGTCTTCCCTATACCACCAGGGTGCCGTTCCACTAACCGATCTTATCTAAGATCAATCTTAGCAAGTTACGCCAAGTTTACAATCGTCTTAGCTAAAAGTTACACCCGTTCCACTAACCGATCTTAGGCCGATCGTAGCCGGTCCCGATCTTACGATCCGATCCAAGCTTAGATCGAGACTCTTTCGTTAGAGAGATAGAGGAATGCGAGGCACGAGTTATTTCCCTTTGCATAGTCTAGCAAATGATGGAAGTAGTTTACGAACCAACTGAGTGAGTGAGTGAGTTTAGATTTACGCCGCACTCAGCAATAGTCAAGCTATATCGCGGCGGTCTGTAAATAATCTAGCTAATTAAGATGCATAGCGTTCACTAACATGAGCGTTCATGTTAGTGAACGCTATGTATCTTAGCTATAAATAATCGAGTCTGGACCAGACAATCCAGTGATCAACAGCATGAGGATCGATCTGCGCAGTTGGGAACCGATGACATGTGTCAACCAAGTCAGCGAGTCTGACCACCCGATCCCGTTAGTGGCCTCTTACGACAAGCATGGGTTATTGAAGTTCAATATTCTAATCCGGGCCTTCATGGGTATTTTTCCAACCAAGCGTAAACGTGGAGAAAAAACCTAGAGCAAAATATTAGGGTAGTGAGCACCTTGGTTTCAGGTGCAAGTGTGTGTGAACGCTGGGTATCAGGCATAATATAATAATAATAATGCATATTTATAGTGCGCCTATTCCACATCCTGGGGCATGCTCAAAGCGCTATGTACAGATAATTTACACGAGAGCATTTACAGCCGAGATTATAAGTAATATACTGAGAACAGGTTTTAAGTCTGGACTTAAAAATGTCAATTGTGTCAGAGCTTTTATTATGTGCCTGAACCTTGTCAATCAGAATAAACAAGGCGTGACGAGGCATCCTCTATAACGTATCTAGAATCTGTCAGTGGTCTTGAAGAACACGCGGCCTGCCTTTAGAATCCCCCACCAAATAAGCGCATGTGAAATCAAACATATTTGTATCTTTTTGTTTCAGAACATTGTTCACTTCACGGCTGTCCCTATTCTTAACCATGACGTTGCAATATTGTTGTACAAATGTGTTACACCGACTCGCTCGGTTGTGTTCCCATGACGACAGTGGTCAGACTGGCCTGACATTTGTAAGGCTTCAGTGCAGTGTTTGTTTACATCACAGAAATATACAAATTCATTTCATGGGGGGTTTTAGGGGACGCTCACGGTGAAATGCTCGCTCTTATTTTTCACATAGAATAGGAAAGCCACCATTTTTGTTTTTCTACGATTGATTTTAGCTATCCTAAGTTGGTCATGAGCAACTTAGACTTTGAATCTTAACTTTACGATTGACTTAGGTAAGATTGGTTAGTGGAACGCTATGCCGATCGTAACGTCACGCTAAGATTGTGATTTTAGGGGTTTACGATTGGCGTAGGGCTAAGATCGGTTAGTGGAACGGCACCCAGATCTAAACCCGATAGAACACCTATGGGATGAACTCGACCGACGTGTACGTCAACGTCAAAACACGCCTCAGACACTTCCACAAGTGACCATCGCATTGCAGGAAGAGTGGGGAAGAATTCCGCAAGAGCGACTTCGTCGACTTATACAATTCAGTGCCGAGCAGTAGTTGCTGCCAATGGTGGCCAATAAAGGCTGCTCTTTATCTATAGACGGTTGAATTTTCAGCTATTTACCATTGCAATTACATAATATAATTGCTCTTAAACTAAAGCAATAAATTCTTAGCGGATCCTGGCACGGCGAAAGGGACAGAATTCTGGCCCATTTGACCGTTAAGACAAAAAAAACCCAGCAACAACAACACAGCACGTTTTAATCACTTACGTATCGACGACGGCGGATTGGGGGGTCGAACTCGAACTCTTTTTCCCTGAAGCTGTAGATGGCTTGTTGCCCGAACACCTACAGCGAAGCAAATTATAGCCATCGATACTTTCACATATAACGATTACATGAGACCTCAACACAGTGCATCATACCTGCATCCACGTATACAATATGTTGTGTGCACAAGATTTATCTCAAACTAACATTTATTCCGAGAAAAAAAGTTAAACTATGCGGTTATAACGAACTCAAAGGGACCGCTAATTGTAGTACGTCATAAACGTACATGTAGATTGTTTTACGCATTCTCTCTACTAAAATATAAAACAATCAAGAGTTGATGTTCATATATGATGCTATTTACAACATGACATGGGATGTAATACTATATACTTATGATATATCAGGCGATATGACATTATATATACAACTTATTTTGGAAGTTGCGCAATATACAACATATGTTGGTTGTGACCCATATACAAAATGCTATGTCTGATATGAGGCCATATACAACACTGAATACAGCATGCTGCGCACGTTGATAAAACATGATATGTTGGATGTGGCACTACACGCAAAAATACCCTATACACCATTATATATCGGAGGTTTAACTGTGTCACAGCCTGATATATTGGATGATCATATTCATGTATTTGTATGTGTCATTATGTAACGAATGTTATGATGGAAGACTTTATTCTTTCATGAAAAGAAAAAAAAAAGAGTTGATCTTACCACCAATCAACAGTATTCCAAATACAGCAGTCATTAGGTAATCGAGTTGATAGTATGAGGTGCCATCTATCCCGGCGCAGTGTTACGTATACATGACAATGACGTCACACATTGTGACATCACATCCCCATTCAGTCGACTTATGCCAGTCACGAGGTTCTGTAACCTACTCTCCCCCGGATTCCAAATGGGGTCTCAATATAAAAAAACAACAACTAAAACAAACATTGAGTATAACTGGGACGCATGTTCCCCGGGTTTCAACAAACAACATTGAGTATACCTGAGGAAATTCCCACAGTAGAAACTTCTGTAATATATGTGGGGTTATTAAATGTGTTTACTCTTGTACACCGTGGTCAGGCACATGTTAAAAACTACATGACCACGCCCTATAGTCAAGTATGGGCGTGGCTAACCAGTGATTGATATCATGAACAACGTCATCGCCCACAGGGTAAGACGACATGGAATCGACCAAGCCACCTAACCTAACACTCTCTACTGCATGTACGATCATTAGAGTGATGTGGGCCTCGTTCATCCCTGGTCCGCTGGCCAGTGGCTATATGGTAGGGGCGGGTATTGCAGAGAATTTTCATATTGCGATATATTGCGATGCGATGCGAAAGCATGTATTGCGATATGTATTGCAATATATTGCGTGAAGTATTTTTACACAAAAAACTACATATAATCGAGGTAATGCTTGATTTATAGAGCAAATACACAGCAAAATCACTATGCTTGATTAAGCTTTAATAACAACTTTTATTCATGGTTTAAAAATAAAAATGTGAATAGTATTTGGCACAAATGAAAAAAGGAAATATCCGAAGATTTCCGAGTGTTACGAAGTTTTCCGAATGCAAGTAAAAATGCCGGTTTTCGATCAGCGTATCGCAATACGTATCGTTTTCATGTCTGAACCGGTGAACCGGTTATATTGCGCAGCCCTACTATATTGACATGTCCAGATACATCCAGGTACTCACAGGTAGAGACAGGAACACATTGAAGTGGTCAACGAAGGCCTTGTCTTCTAGCAGCAAGTCAAACTCATCTAGCGACGGGAGCTCAGCTGGAAGTAGAATCAGAATTAGTTGTTTAGCTTTCTAGAACAGACACTGGACAGGGAGTCTTCGCTTAGGATTATTTGTCGGCTATTCTGCATAGAATGTCGGATTAACGAGAGTTATTATCACAGTTTTAAATGGTTCCCTAATTTTTTGTCGGATTAACGTGATTGTCGGATTAACGAGAGCTGACTGTACATATCTTGTATCTGTCGTCAAATCTGTCAGAGCCCACTTGCACAAACCAGTCATAGCGCTAAGGCCGTCTTAAGGCTATTACCACCGTTACACCGAGCTTGCGACCCCACTGCGACCTCTCGGTCGCATTCACTCGCACTGAGATCGTCGTTTGGTCTTAGGAAGCTCGCAATACTCGCCGAAACGATCCCCCCGACTTGCACTCGCTCGCCATCAGTCGCAGAGGGTTCTGCGAGTGTATTATGTTAGAGCATGAGAGTTACGATCATCTAGCGCTAAGATCGTTTTGTGCGAGTGGGACCAGGTGAGTCAGCATGATTCGGCTTGCTTTCATACCTCAAAAGGTGAAGTATTTAATAGAGGATCGATTGGTTTGATACCTCAAAAAGGTGTTGTGTCAAGGTGAAAATGGTTTAAATCGATACCACAAAATGTGAAGATGGTTTAGTTCGTTACCTGACAAATGAACAAACTGTGTTTCTGTTTTCTTTATTTTTCGAAGAAACAGTTGAGGTCAAGTTGGAATGTTTTAACCGTGCCCCCGCACTTTTCCGAGTCACGATTACAACAGCTGGGGTTGAGATCTGAGTTAATAGTCTTATCGCATAGCCATGCATGGACAATACGCTTATACATCTTCGTTCGTTGTTCAGTGCTGCACTGCAATGTTCCAGCTATATGACGGTGGTGTGTAAATAATATGTGTCTGGACCTAACAATCCAGTGATTGACATCGATCTACGCAACTGAGATACAATGACATGTGTCATCCAAGTAGGCGAGCCTGAGCACCGGATCCTGCTATAGTTGTCCCTTACAACAAGCATGATGTGCTGAAGATCAATTCTAAGACCGGACCTTCACTGGTCAATATAGTTGCAAATTACATATTGCAATAATAACTGCGCTGTAAATAAGAACGTTTGCTACAGAGGAAAATAAACTTTCATAATTTGTTTTATTTCTATATTTTCTCTACTTTCTACTTTTTCTAATATATGGAATTATTTAGAGCCTGTATCATATTAATTATTTAGAGTATGTATCATATTAGAAGGCGTGGATAATATATCAGACGTACATTTCTAACAACACAGTCCATGCAAACGATCTCACATAAGACCTGACCAGCGAAGCTTCCTCGCCAATATAAATATCAAATGCAAAGGTTAAACCTATTGAAATACATGTGCTATGTGGGTGGTTCGATGTTTTCTTTTAGTTCGAGGATAAATCAGTGTATTCAAATCCAGCAATTTGAACACCGAATACCTTCCGCCATATTGATAAGGATAATGCACAGGTCCTTCAAAACAATTTATCGGCCTCCACGATATTGGGGAACTTGATGTACACTTTTACGTTCATGAATTGCCATAAATTCAAGTATGAGGTTTAATCATATTAAACCATACAAATGCAAGCGGCGATTTTTCCCAGTTATTTATTTATTTGTTTGTTTACAGGCTGCGGTATGTAAGGTAGGTAAGGTGTCAGGTTTATATAACAATTAACATAATTCACTCCACAAGTAGATCTAAGTCTTTGGCAACTTGCAAAACACACAATGGTCTATTTTTGGTCAGGTTATCCAGGTAATTGGACCAAGACATACCCGTCATCCACAATCAACCTTTCTATTTATCTTTGAGTTGAATGTTTTCGGTACACCTACAGAATACCGGATACCTGCAAGCCATATTGTTTAGTGTCACGTCACCCTAACGCTAAACCTTACCCTTACCCTAAACCTTACCCTTACCCTAAACCTTACCCTAACCCAAACCAAAAGTAAACTCGCGTGCTTTCAAAGATGGCGGAACGTATCCGGTATTCTGTAGTCTTACCGAATTTTCATTCTAACCAACAATACATACCTTCATCAGCGGGAAGTGACATGTTTGTCAGAAGTCATGTATCCGCCATCTTGTTGTAGCATGGGTTGTAGTTAAGTGATGTCATCGAAAATGTTATGACGTCATAATGTGAAGAAGCAAGGGATGCGTGGTAGGCAAAGAACATCATAATGGCTTTACGTCACAAACAGAATGACTAGGAAAAGTTAAACCTAAAGATAGAGCATTTAAACTGAACGAACATAGTTGAAGCGCAAAGAATGTTTTCTGAAACGGCCCATTATCAATCTCATAATATCTCGCGATATTTTGTTTCCATGGTATCAAAACGTCTAAAGCAGACGTGTGGAGGGAGAAACGGCCCAGTTATACTGTGGGAAGAAGGCGAAGAAGAAGACAATGTAAAAGCTAATAAAAACAGAAGTTGTTGGACCAAAGACTGCATTATCCATCGCGAAATGCATAGAGCACATACAAATAGAGGATGAGCAGTCGTATCGTAATAATTCTTCTCAAGGGGAAGGGATTTTTTTATGACCTGTTTTAGAAAGTTCCAAGGGAATAAGTTGAGTTAGGATCGATGTTGGCTGTTACACTTTGTTTCCTGTCAAGCTGTTAGTATGTTTTGCTATATAAATATTTGAAATGATTTGAAGATTTTTTTCGGTTACAACAAGCAGTTAACTATGAAGGACGCTGGAAATGTCAATGAACGTTACCTCCACACCTCAATAAAATCATGAAGGTGTATACTAATCAACTCGCAAGATCACTGGATTGACTTTGCTCTGTGACGTCAGACTGTTGCTGGGTTATCTTTAGAATACAGCACCACAAACTTTACAAATTACATCACAATACCTCAAGACGTAATTTGTAAAACTTTCCAAAGACAAACCTCATTCAACACAAGGTCCTGGTCTTAAGGATTTACAGTATTTTAACAACTGATATTGATGACCCCTCAAAGATGTTATCTTGATCAGGAGGTGGGAATATTAACAATAAACCTTTATAATGGTTAAAGCGTTTAAAATCGTCACGCCGAAGACCCGGGTTCGAATCCCCACATGGGCACAAAACCTGTGTGAAGCCTTCATTTCTGGTGTCCCCTTACATAAGGCAATTGTAACACAGTGTTACGTGATTTTGGAATACTGCTAAATATTTCTACTTCAAATACATGCGGCGTAAAACCAAATCAGTCACAAAAATGTCAGTGATGACCCCTCACCAGAACAAAATGGGTGACCCCTCTTAAAATCATCAACAAACCTCTTCTCCTGGGCCCACTTGCACAATAGCGATCTTAGCAATATTTAATTTATAACTGTATTGACCCGTGAAAGTCCGGTCTTCAAATTGATCTTCAGCACACCATGCTTGTGGTAAGACAACTATAGCAGGATCCATGGATCGCAGGATCCAGTGGTCGGGCTCGCTCTCTGCAGCTGGATGACACTAGTGAATGGTAGAATACCCCACTCAGAGACTCCGAGCCGACCAGTCGTTGTAAGTCCAACGTTGCCGAGCGCCAAGCAGGGACCAACAAGTACCATATTTTTGCCACGTCTTTTGGTATGTCGGGGATCGAACGTCCGAATCCGCTAGGCGGACGCTCTAACCACTACACCACGGAGGCGGTAGTTCGCTTGGATGACGGCATCGATTGTTAGGTCCAGACAAAATTGTTTACAGAAAGCCGTCATACAACTAGCACATTCCTGAATGCAGCACTGAACAACGAACGAAGATGTATAAGCATATTGTCCATGTATGGCTATGCGATAAGAATATATTATTTTATTAAGTCGGATCTTGACCCCAGCTGTTGTAATCATGAGTCGGAAAAGTGGCGGGGGCACGGTTAAAACATTCCAACTTCACATCAATTATTTCCTTGAAAAACAAAGAAAACAGAAACACAGTTTGTTCAGTTGTCAGGTATCACCTAACTACTGGGTCTAATGAGATAACTCATCTTCACATTTTGAGGAATCAATCTAAGCAAGCCGAACCATGCTGATTCACATATATACTGGACAAAAATAGTTAGGGATATATGTAAATTTCGAAATTATGAATAATGATCTATTTATTCATTGCCACACTGATAAAATATCAATCATTAAAATACCAATATCCCTAACTTATTTTGTCCAGTATAGTTATGTTACTAGAACTGCCACATATTGCAGTAGACCATCAGGGCCCACTTGCACAAAACGATCTTAGCGCTAGATTATCGTAACTCCCATACTCTAAACACAGACTAAGTATGGTCTTAGCGCTAAGATCGCTTTGTGCAAGTGGACCCTGATGGTCTACTGCAATATGTGGCAGTTCTAGTAACACAACTATATGAGTCGAAGACATATTTAGGGACTATGTTCCTTTCTGTCGATATTCACGTTCCCTACACACAAAGTCCCATACACTTGGAAGTTTGTGATTTACTATTTCAGCGACATCACTGCCTGCTGACCGACACATCACTCAGAACACCTATGATGGTCCTGATGGTCTAGGTGGCAGTTCTAGTAATTTCCATACACAACTGTATGTGTTGAATAATATTTAATAATACTGACCAGTTTACAAGTTACAAAACTGCCTAATCTCATTTTTAAACCTGACATAATTTTTATTACCAGTACATTCTATTTTATATTCTTATACCATGTGTGAAAGGCTGTGTGCAGCTTGCAGAGCTTCTCTGGCTTCTGTCTTGCTCTAAACTGAAGCATGTTTTCTGGGGCAAAACGAGCATACGTGGGAATTGGTACCCAGGTGAGAGATGGCAAGCATATCTGACACCCGACCAGTCCTTGATGTACCCATTAATGCCGAGTGCCAGGCAGGACCACCAACAAATTACCATATTTTAACGTCTTTTGGTATGTTGCTGTAATATTGGTAAAAGCAGCGTTCTGAAAACCAAACTCAGACAGTGGCAGTGCATAGAGAGAATGTTAACCTTGTTGTGTATCACAGAGAGATTGGGTTGTATACTCCCAAGGGTTTGTTTTTGTTTAACACCACACTCATTCCAGCTATATGACAGTTAAGCTGGTTCCCGGCTCCCTTTGCGCGCGCTAACTTGCGCCAAAGCTATATTGCAATATGCGAGACGGGGCCCAGCTTATATGGTAGTGGTCTGTAAACAATCGAGTCTGGACCAGACAATCCAGTGATCAACAGCATGAGCATCAAACTATGCAACTGGGACACGGTGCAATCTGTCAACCAAGTCAGTGAGCCTGATCATGTTGGTCGCCTCTTAGGACAGGCATGGGTTGCTGAAGACCAATTCTAACCAGGATCTTCACCAGTTTACTACCCTGGGAGTTGAGAATGAATATCCAGTGAACATTAATCCATTGACCTCGTATTAATGTAGCCCTCTGACCATGTCCTATATCTTTATCATCATCAACCCTCAAGTCCCTCAAGAGTACAGATTCTCATCTATTGGAGGGCTGGTGGGGTAGCCTAGTGGTTACGGCGTTCGCTTGTCACGCTGGGGACCTGGGTTCGAATCCCCACATGGGCACAATATGTGAAACCCATTTCTGGTGTCCCCCACCGTGATATTGCTGGAATATTGCTAAAAGCGGCGTAAAAGCAAACTCACTCACTCACTCATCTATTGGATGTAGGACTGCACCTGTTTCACCAGATGACTAGTTGGATGACAAATCTCCACAAACTTCAACTGAACACATAATCAAATTAGATTTTATTTCCAAAATCAGCATATAAACAATCAAAAGAGCAAGTCAACAAATACTGAGAGGAAATGATGATTAAAACACCCGACATGTTATCTGAGAATATGGGATGGTTAAGGGTGTTCTGAGTATTGCTTCAGATGGCAAAATGGCTTCTCCCAGACATTGCCATTGGTGTGAAGGTAGACCATAGAAGTAGGTAGCAGGGTCAAACATAACAAGGGCCTAGCCAGGGTCAGGCATAAACATCATCATAAATAAGACATCTTTGCCGCCACCAGCCTCAATATCCCTCTGTGGCCCCTAAGTATCTAAGGACGAAAAAATTGTGTATTACAAGGGGGTATGCACATTAAACGAAACCCCGAAAACAAGAAGGGTTGGTTTCTACGGTAGTCTAAGTTAACATGGTTAACGCTCATTACGCACTGCAGGTGCATTTGTTTCACTGTTTCAACTAATGTGCATAGCCCGTTGTAATACAAACCAATAATAGCGATGTGAAACTATAATCGTTTGTTAACCAACTTTTATCCTAAGTTGAACAAAATTCTGAGATTTAAAAGTTCAATTGGCAAGGTAAAATTATGAGGATTTGCAATCTTAATTTCACTTTATTTGATTTACCTTTTTGTTTAAAGTGAAATTCATCGGTACGCTTTCACTGCAAACAGACTATAAGTATCTAAGGACAAAAAATTCACAGTGTCCTTTTCTTTCGAATTCATTGCATGGTGGGATTTAGCCTTCATGCGAATCAAACTCTATACATTTAATGAACACAGATGCTTGAAGGTTTGCTAAAAAGTAAAAAAATAAAAATAACATACCTATCACATTTTGAACAATTGGGATGGAAAAATATTATCTTGTAACAGCCTTTTGTTTAGTATGCTGCTAAAAACCTCAACTCGGTTACTTCATACTGCAGTAAAATGAAAGAATATGGTGGTTCCTAACTTGTGTTAGTAGTATACTGTCTTAACTTAGTACAGTGTGGTTGTAACAAACTCAAAGCAACCACTAATTTTAGAGTGTAATAGGCGTAGTGAGTGACTGAGTTTGGTTTTACGCTGCTCTCAGCAATATTCCAGCAATATCCCGGCGGGACATAAGAAATGGGCTTCAAACATTGTACCCATGTGGGGAATCGAACCTGGGCCTTCGGTGTGACAAGCAAAATGGTTTAACCACTAGGCTACTAGATTGCAAAGAAATCTCTAACTTCTAATTTGCATAGGAAACATGGCAAGGTAATTGTTGGCGGAACCTTTCTAGTAGGAATTGGTATCTTATTATTAAAAAATGAATTTTAATATGTAACCTCACATGGTGTCATTAGGGAGACAGCATTGTATCTGGAGTAAAGACATGTAAATCATAACAGGTTTAACATGCTAATGAAACTGTTTAGCAACAATATTTCGTAGTATTTCCCTGTTGACTATACACAGCATAATATTCAGTGCTGTGTTTCTGCCTACAATAATCCTAGATCCCTGAAGTTTAAAGGCTAATCAGTTAGACTTGTAATTCAACTGCAGAAGGAAAGGATATCAACTTATAATATACAAGTAGGCATCCACAGTATTGATTACATATTGTGTGACAAACTCATTCTAACCTTATTCTTAGTTAAGTCCCAAGTTAATTCAATTTCTATGAGTTTTTAATTTACCAAGCTAACTTGGTTAACAATGTCTGAAGGACTGTTTATAACAAACATATTCTGGCCTATCATATCAAGGTGAAATGACAGAGCTCCAGATAAGATTTAGCTCATGTGGGTACTGTACCCACTGTATTTTTATGGAGTGGGTATTATGAATATTGAGTGGGTATTTCATTTTCCGTTACCCACTGCTTTCAGATATGTGCATATTTCAGTCATTTTACTCACCTAAGTATTATGTCATTGAGTAAGTTTACTAAGCAGGTATGTATTGCCTTATGTCATACCTAATCAAAACCAACTTAAATATAATGGAAATGATTTCATAAAAAATCACTCATCCTATACTGACAGTACAACACTAGTCCTATACTAACAGTAGAACTTGATAGCAATCGATGTCTTTTTCATTACGCGAGCGATTTTTTATAAATATGTTCCGTACGCATTTGTTTTAAACTTTTTGCGTATCTAACATTTTAAATGCGTAATTGGTACGCAACAATTATTTTTTCAATGCGTAATTGGAAATTTTCTATGCGTATTTTACCCGGATACGCATCTTATCTGGGCCTCTGGAAATGGATATTCAATATTGTTGCCTGTGAAAAGAATATTCCCCTAATGAACATGAACCGTTTTTTTAAAACATGGAACAACATTCTGCTCTCCTTAAACATTTAAATAGCATTATTGAACAAAATGTCCAAAAGCATTCAAGTTGTTAACAAAATTCAAGGGGTAAAACGTTTTAGTAACAGTTTTAATAATGTTGATGTAATGATAGCTTTTATCATTGTTTATACAGCAAAATAATCATAAAAAAATAAAGCCTTGCTTATCAACACTTCCACCATGTCAGAAACACTTAAGATCATTTCTGAAACATAAAATGTAAATTCTTAAATCTGAGCACCACATATTTTGAAAAGAAAAAGATTCATCCTGCACTCCGGAAAAATCATTGGAACAGGTAAGAATTGCCTGAGAATTAAACTGATATGTTTGTAGCCTGTTACTTTTCAAACTCAGTTTATGTACGGTTTTTTCACATGTTATTAGTAATCATAGAAATAACGATACATGGTCACTATGGTAACAGAATATCACGTGGTTTATAATTTGCATTAGTTTCAGGTGTTACCATGGTTACAGATGAGACATGACATGTAGGAACATGTGTGAAGATATGATGAGTGAGTTTAGTTTTACACCGCTAATAGCAATACTCCAGCAATATCACGTGGGGGGACACCAGAAATGGGCTTCACACATTGTACTCATGTGGTGTGGTGAATTGAATCCAGGCCTTTGGCATGACAAGCGGGCCGGTGGGGTAGCCTAGTGGTTAAAGCGTTGGCTCGTCATGCCGAAGACCCGGGTTCGAATCCCCACATGGGTACAATGTGTGAAGCCCATTTCTGGTGTCCCCCCGCCATGATGTTGCTGGAATATTGCTAAAAGCGCCTAAATCCAAAACTCAGTCAGTCAGTCAGCATCAGACAAGCAAACGCTTTAACCACTAGACTACCCCACTGCCCTGAAGATATAGAGGAACATTGCTGAAACCTTGGCAATTTTTCACAACACTGTATGTGATTGAAAACACAAGGTTCATTTTATAGCAATAACAAAATAAAATGCTGAATCCTACTGATAACAGGGAGAAGAAATGAATAAGTTGACACTGCACTCTAGAAAAGCACCTCCAGCTCATTATACAAACATGGGCAGATGCAGTTGATCAACATCATCGAACTGGCTTGATGATGATGAGAATTTTAAACGTGTTGCAGTCCTCTTCCGTGAGATACACTGATCCTGCTGCCATCAGTTCATTAAAGGGAACAATATCGTCTAGATTATGAAGACAGCCATCAAAGTCAAAAATACACTGCTTCTTCACAACATTCCTGATGTACTCTGAGCCACTGATGTCTGAAGCAATGGCTAGGATGGACACTTCCACATTAGCGGATCTCACCATGGAGTGACTTGGCCATGACGCCAAGTCGTGTGATGTGATGTTCGTGTTGGTCAATCTCATAGTTCTCCAGGATTCCGATCATGATGGCTTTGGGAAAACGGACACCTTTGGGATAAAGATCCACCTGCCAATCCCAACATGCGTGATCATCTGCAGCTGAGCTACTCACAGGTGTGGAGAAGAAAAATGTTCTTGTTGTGAAGTCGTCCAGACAGGAGAAGTTCTCCAGGGTGAACTGGCAGCTCCAATCTTCACATGTGGCAGTTCCTTGGTCTGCTGGATGGTTGACATGAGGTGGCTGACTTTCTCAGGAACCGATGAGTCACTATCTGGCAAGGAGCTGGAGACAACTCCCTCTTTTCATCGAGTTTTAGCAAAGTATTCATCCGCTGGTACGGAGTGATACTGAAATGCCCGCATCAATCCTTCCTCAAAGATGTCTGCATATGCATGGATAAAAGTATCTTGACACAAAAGTTCCAGTTGGGCTGAGGTCATCATATTGAAACGATACACCCAGACATTTTTTTTCACCATAAGCCTGCATGCATGTGGACACTTTCTGCAGTGAGCTTGATTGTTTAACAACCATCGTTTAACATGAAGAAAGAGACTATATTCACTGTGAACCACTAATTCAGAACTGGACAGAAACTCAAACAAGGTGGACCCATTCATTGATAGAAAGTCTCTACTTTGGACAACTTTCTGAAAGTTCCATTCAAGGTACTGCATACATTTTAGCTTCTAATGTTCGGTAGTTGCATAATCGAGCATATTGTAGCCATGAGACTACTTGTAGGTTATAACCCACAGCATCAAGATCATATCAAGGTGAAATGACAGAGCTCAGATAAGATTTAGCTCATGTGGGTACTGTACCCACTGTATTTTTTTGGAGTGGGTATTATGAATATTGAGTGGGTATTTCATTTTCCGTTACCCACTGCTTTCAGATACGTGCATATTTCAGTCATTTTACTCACCTAAGTATTATGTCATTGAGTAAGTATACTAAGCAGGTATGTATTGCCTTATGTCATACCTAATTAAAACCAACTTAAATATAATGGAAATGATTTCATAAAAAATCACTCATCCTATACTGACAGTACAACACTAGTCCTATACTAACGGTAGAACTTGATAGCAATCGATGTCTTTTTCATTACGCAAGTGATTTTTATAAATATGTTCCGTACGCATTTGTTTTAAACTTTTTGCGTATCTAACATTTTAAATGCGTAATTGGTACGCAACAATTATTTTTCAATGCGTAATTGGAAATTTTCTATCGCGTTTTTACCCGGATAATGCATCTTATCTTGGCCTCTGGAAATGGATATTCAATATTGTTGCCTGTGAAAAGAATATTCCCCTAATGAACATGAACCGTTTTTTTAAAACATGGAACAACATTCTGCTCTCCTTAAACATTTAAATACAATGTAGCATTATTGAACAAAATGTCCAAAAGCATTCCGATTTGTTAACAAAATTCAAGGGGTAAAACGTTTTAGTAACAGTTTTAATAATGTTGATGTAATGATAGCTTTTATCATTGTTTATACAGCAAAATAATCATAAAAAAATAAAGCCTTGCTTATCAACACTTCCACCATGTCAGAAACACTTAAGATCATTTCTGAGACATAAAATGTAAATTCTTAAATCTGAGCACCACATATTTTGAAAAGAAAAAGATTCATCCTGCACTCCGGACAAAATCATTAGAACAGGTAAGAATTGCCTGAGAATTAAACTGATATGTTTGTAGCCTGTTACTTTTCAAACTCAGTTTATGTACGTTCTTTTCACATGTTATTAGTAATCATAGAAATAACGATACATGGTCACTATGGTAACAGAATATCACGTGGTTTATTATTTGCATTAGTTTCAGGTGTTACCATGGTTACAGATGAGACATGACATGTAGGAACATGTGTGAAGATATGATGAGTGAGTTTAGTTTTACTTTGCTTTTAGCAATATTCCAGCAATATCATCATGGTGGGGACACCAGAAATGGGCTTCACACATTGTACTCATGTGGTGTGGTGAATTGAATCCAGGCCTTTGGCATGACAAGCGGGGCGGTGGGGTAGCCTAGTGGTTAAAGCGTTGGCTCGTCACCGAAGACCCGGGTTCGAATCCCCACATGGGTACAATGTGTGAAGCCCATTTCTGGTGTCCCCGCCATGATGTTGCTGGAATATTGCTAAAAGCGGCCTAAATCCAAAACTCAGTCAGTCAGTCAGTCAGTCAGCATGACAAGCAAACGCTTTAACCACTAGACTACCCCACTGCCCTGAAGATATAGAGGAACATTGCTGAAACCTTGTCAATTTTTCACAACACTGTATGTGATTGAAAACATACGGTGCATTTTATAGCAATAACAAAATAAAATGCTGAATCCTACTGATAACAGGGAGAAGAAATGAATAAGTTCACACTGCACTCTAGAAAAGCACCTCCAGCTCATTATACAAACATGGGCAGATGCAGTTGATCATCATCATCGAACTGGCTTGATGATGATGAGAATTTTAAACGTGTTGCAGTCCTCTTCCGTGAGATACACTGATCCTGCTGCCATCAGTTCATTAAAGGGAACAATATCGTCTAGATTATGAAGACAGCCATCAAAGTCAAAAATACACTGCTTCTTCACAACATTCCTGATGTACTCTGAGCCACTGATGTCTGAAGCAATGGCTAGGATGGACACTTCCACATTAGCGGATCTCACCATGGAGTGACTTGGCCATGACGCCAAGTCGTGTGATGTGATGTTCGTGTTGGTCAATCTCATAGTTCTCCAGGATTCCGATCATGATGGCTTTGGGAAAACGGACACCTTTGGGATAAAGATCCACCTGCCAATCCCAACATGCGTGATCATCTGCAGCTGAGCTACTCACAGGTGTGGAGAAGAAAAATGTTCTTGTTGTGAAGTCGTCCAGACAGGAGAAGTTCTCCAGGGTGAACTGGCAGCTCCAATCTTCACATGTGTAGTTCCTTGGTCTGCTGGATGGTTGACATGAGGTGGCGACTTTCTCAGGAACCGATGAGTCACTATCTGGCAAGGAGCTGGAGACAACTCCCTCTTTTTCATCGAGTTTAGCAAAGTATTCATCCGCTGGTACGGAGTGATACTGAAATGCCCGCATCAATCCTTCCTCAAAGATGTCTGCATATGCATGGATAAAAGTATCTTGACACAAAAGTTCCAGTTGGGCTGAGGTCATCATATTGAAACGTATACACCCAGCCATTTTTTTCACCATAAGCCTGCGTGCATGTGGACACTTTCTGCAGTGAGCTTGATTGTTTAACAACCATCGTTTAACATGAAGAAAGAGACTGTATTCACTGTGAACCACTAATTCAGAACTGGACAGAAACTCAAACAAGGTGGACCCATTCATTGATAGAAAGTCTCTACTTTGGACAACTTTCTGAAAGTTCCATTCAAGGTACTGCATACATTTAGCTTCTAAAGTTCGGTAGTTGCATAATCGAGCATATTGTAGCCATGAGACTACTTGTAGGTTATCGCCCACGGCATCAAGATTATCACACATGTAGGAGATGCAGGTTTCCGAGAGATCCTTCACATTGTACTTGTCTGCGAGTGTAATTACAGGCAGCACTGTTTGGTTACTAAGGTGGATGTGCCCAGTGTACATGTATTCCAGGAAGTCCTCAAACACATCGACACACTCAGGATCCTCAGTTAGAGTTATCTGCTCCTTGAATGCTTCGGGCCATTTGAAATCAGTCAACATGGTTTTGAACACATCACTGCACATACTGAGGATAAGCTTGTGGGCGGAGAAAATGGCCCCACCCACAACCAGCTGCACATCGCTGAGAGTTGAGTTGCGATAGAGAGACCACAGACGTTTCAAAGTGCTTTCAGAGTTGTTAACAAGTTGCCCCTTCAGGAAACTATCTGCCATTTTTTTCTTATGTCATCCTCTTGTAATGAATCAGGATATTTTCTGAAAGAGATGGCACAAATGAAATAGATATTAGTGAAATGCTTTAGACAATTATATATCCTTTGGACTGTAATAGCATAATTTCTGAACAATACTGAAGAACATGAAAACAACCATTCATATATGTATAAAAACTATTTATAGAGTTATTATTACTGGTTCATAGACTGTACAACATTTTATCTATATAATTTAAGAGGAAACTGAATCCATGACACTCGTATTTGCAGCTTGAATTTATCTGTTAGCATCATCAGCTTGAATTTGCAAGTTAGCATAAGGGAAATAGCGATGGAAAGTGGCACCATTAATAGTTTATCAACAAAATACATTATGTATTTACTGAAGATGATTTACTCATTCAGTGAGATTTTACAACAGCAGTGGCAATCTGATGTTACTGAAGCATAAAGTCAGCTACAAACAATTTCTTTACAACAGGGTAGAACTTAAATTGAAAATAAAATATTGGTAAGCACAGAAATATCTGCTAAGTTGTTGCTAAGGACCAACTTTGTCTTCTTGAGGGTCAAAGTTATATGTATATGTGATAATGTGAAGGAATGTGACAAATGTATTTATGTGTTGTCACAGTAATGTGTAGTATAGGATTGTGAATGATCATGTCAATGTGATATTTATTCAGTATAAAGGCCACTGGCCCAAAATACAATCATATTACATCTAAAATATCAAAATACATCTAAGTTCATATACATTCATGCATTATAAACTTAGATGTTAATATTACTTAAAAGAACATATTGATAATTGAATAAATTATCCTGTTTCTTTTATTTTATGTTTCAAGGGCACAATACACAACAGATAAGTAGGCAGTTTGACGATAATAACTTAACTATTTTGACTGAAAAGTATATCTAGGCTAAGGTATCCGCGCTGCCCGCAATAATGTTTGAACCTCAATAAATAATGTTCGTCTAGGCCCAATGGGTATAACCCACGTATTCTTGTGTTGTTTTGGGGCTTTTTGTCAGATAAAGTATTCGCGGTAATTGGTAAAGCATTTATTTCCTCACAGGATTCCAGTTAGCATATGTGAACAGCCGGAAACATCACCAAGAAAAGATTCAATTGATGAATACGTGTACCTCCAACTCAGCACAGGGAATCTTTACAACGTACACAAAGTCTACACTGGGACAGTTGCCACACGCTACAGCTGATTTACGGGAATCCACAGCAAGTCATGTCACTCTTTTGGTGTCACTGGATATTGGAATAATAGCGCATTTGATCGTTACTTCAGTACATCAAACAGATAGTTATTTTACCAAATCAAATGAATATTTACCAACTACTATTGTTTCCCTGGGGACCAGCTGATTGAGGCAGCCATGTAATGAGTGCCCGGATGTAACGTAATATCTCATCGTGGAATGAGATTTCCCATAATGCTATGCGACGCTTGAAAGCACGATGGCCGACCACACTCCGAGTCGTCATGAGAAAAGTTTAGGATTGCTAACAACTAAATTTGTATCACTTCTTCAAGAAGCAAAGGATGGAGTATTGGATCTTAAAGTCGTAAGTTAAAGCATGAATGAAAACCGAAACAAAACTCAGTGATTGCCTGTAATTTTGTATCGACGGATGTCAACTCACGAGTGACTGCATTGTTTCCGTCCAAACTCAAAACGAAAAGTTTGTTTTCTTTCGGAAATTTAGATATTCCTTATCGTCACGCTTTGTTGGCATGTAACAATAATCGGTTTTAAATTTGGAAACGAGCAACATATTCGTCAACTGAGGAACGGCTAAGATTAATAATTATTTATTTATAAAGATGCTCCACTTTTTTGAAAAGTTCACGCTCTACTGACCTCAAAATACAATCACGTGGTGCACCTGTCACTGTCAAGGGGTAACCGGAGACGCATCATAGATAACACCTGCTACCTGTTGCTTTCATTTTGGACCGTTTTGAATGCGGTTGAATGCATATTGGTGGCGGTTCATTAGCACAATCAGTATATATTTTGTTGCTACATATTTTCCGAAAAAGTCATTTTCACCAAAACATTGGTTATAAGCAAGGTTTGTTGTATGGTAGCCATCTCACTTTAGGTACAGTGTACTATTTTAGAGCAATGATTTGAACATTGTGGTTTAAATGCAAAGGTATCCAAGACAATTTGTTAATGTTGTGAAGTCAAACCATTCAATCTTTGAGCATGTTGAAAATAAGTAGATTTTTAACATTTGAGCATGATGGAGAGGTAATGGATAGTTACATGATCTATGGTAGGATTCAGAGGTAGGGATGATTAGAATACATTCATCTGTTCACTAGTGACAAGGGCATTTGTTTCTGTTACCTGATTCACCATAAACAAATCAATCTGACATGTTTAATGTTGTGACCAAAATTTGTATTTAAATTTGAAGAGAGTATCATATTCATCATATATAATAATGTATATCTTATTATGATTATGTTTATAGCATTTTGTGGTATAAGTAAGTACTTATACCGTTACAATTCTTACCTCATACATTTGATTTCAATCACAATGTTATGAAATGTCACACAAGTTGTTTGCAATGCTTAATCATGTTAATCATATTCATACTGACTAGAGATCATTAATGTCCTCCCACTTTTACTAGTCGTAGCACTTATAGCAGTGAGAAAATCTGCTGTTTGTCAGCAGGGCTAGTAAATTATAGTGTTGTTTTGATCTTCTTGTCCGTGTTTGAGTAGACTACATGTACTTCCATACTGACTGTTACAACTAGAAATCATAATTTGCACTAAATACTGTTCTACTCTGAAACAAAATCCCCAAGGTCCAAATTATGCTTGATTGCTTTCATCATTGTTCATGTCAATCATTGAATCAACCAGTCTGGTGTTTTTTTGTTGTTTGTTTTTTTGTTTGGGTTGTTTTGGGGTTGTTTTTGTTGTTGTTGTTTGTTTGGGGTTTTTGGGGGGAAGAGACATGTCAGTAGTCATAAGTGAGCGCCAGAAATTAACAATGACATGACTGAAGGCAATAATACTTGTGTTTGATAGACATTTAGAAGTTGGTAGGGTAATACAACACACTTGATATGTGATGTGCAACTTCTTTATTATTTACACACGACATTTCTGGGCTAATACTTGCCTCTTCATTCACCTGATGTAGGGGCAAGTATTAGTCCAGAAACGTTGTGTGTAAATAATAAGGCAATAACACTGTCATGAGTATTTCTGTGTTTTTCATTTGAGTATAGTGATATCATGGATATTAATACACAGATATTTTATTGTAAGCTTTAGAAGTTATCTTCATGACCTATTGCTGATAAGCAATTAAAATACTACCTTAGTTAATGTTTATCAACTTGCTAATAACATGATTACTGGCAAGCCTTGGTTTTGAAAATTTAGTATGTTAAAAAAATATTTTTTGTAATGCCAGAACTGGCATGATCATTTATGTTACTTCAGTTTGAAGGCATACATTTGCATGATTATTGTTGCACACAGATGTCATCTTGACATGCTTACTTTCATGTTCATGACTGACAACAGTATCCATGGTAACAGTCTGCTACCTAGTATGTCAACTTGCACCAAGTATTGTGTGTAGACATTCCCTTACTATCTTCAGGCGGCAGATCAGTTAGCTGTACGTCAAAAGAGGAGGATATATGACATCACCAATGTCTTGGAAGGCATCGGGCTAATTGAAAAGAAGTCCAAGAACAGCATTCAGTGGAAGTAAGTTGTTGAAACAAATGTGGAACATGTGGGAAAATGGTAACATTGTTCAGTCTGTCTATCTGTTCCATGTTTACTGAACACCTCCATGTTGTGGTGGTTGGGGTCTGGCTGTAGAGTGCAAGGTTAGTGGTTTGATCCCCATTGGGTCCGAAAAAGACATCAGAAGATTATGTAAGTCATAAATTTGGCGGACCGACGGGTAGCATAATCATGTGATAATGGTTAAAGTATTCGCTCATCACTCTGAAGACCCTGTTTCGATTCCCCACACGAGTACAATGTGTGAGGCCTATTTCTGGTGACCCCCCTCTGTGATATTGCTGGAATATTGCTAAAACTAGTAAAAGTAGCGTAATACTAAGCTCACTCACCTAACATAAATTTGGCAGTAAAAATGTTTTTCGTGAACAATGTTTCTACCCTGGCATATACATGGTATTGAGTTTTAGATGTCAAATGTTAAGGCTTTACCAGACTTCATTTAAATTGTCATCAGTACATACATGATGGTTGTTCATCCGATCTTGCCTACTTAGTAGAATATATTTTATGTGTTCAGAAATGGCAGAATAAGGATAGTGTTTCAAAGAAATAAGATTCTAAACATTTGTAATTCATTTTCAAGTAACTTGCACTTTAAACAGTTAAACAGTTTCATGATTTAAACACCTTGGTAATCAGCGTGAGTAATGTTTCAGGATGATTTTTTATGTTTTGTCTGACCACAGATCAATCTTAGTAATGTTAGGCTGAATTAACACATAGATTTGCAGATTACAAGGTTTGTAATATTTAATCATTTTAGAGCATGAGGAAGCTGCTCTGTGCGGGATCAAAGAGGCCCAATTATTTATGACTGGCAATAACCGTCACACTTGGGAGATTTTATGGAATGCTTTAGTCACACTTACCATGTTAGAAACCCATGTTCATGAATTGACCCAGGCACCACAGCACACATGCCTTAGCTACAAGGCTTCCTATGGTAATTGAATTAATTAGCACCACAGCACACATGCCTTAGGTACAAGAGACAGTAGGCTGTTACATCTCTGACTGGTAATATTTTAGCTACCCGGATCATGCTGACAGATCAGTTAACATGGTACTTGCTCAACCATTAACATTTGTCTCATGTCATACATCTATTTACAGAGGTGCTGGGCCAGGATGCAACACCAGGGAGATCTCAGACAGACTTGTCACACTACAGAATGATATTGACGACCTCGAACGTCAAGAGAGGGAACTTGACCAGCACAAACTTTGGGTGCAGCAGAGTATAAAGAATGTCACAGACGAAGTTACAAATACCAGGTGAGTAATTCCTAGGTACAAAGAAAATAATACGAAAGAGGAGCTAATGTGAAACTGACAAATATTTAGTTTGATAACAAATCACTAATCCTAACCATGCTGATGATGTATACCTCTAAACACAAGTTAAGAACACCCAGTTCAATCACTACAGGGCATTCTTTCCCAACTTTTGAGCAGTATATACATGGTTCTGCTAAGTTTGTTTCCTTATGCTTGTAATATCAAGAACAGTGAATATCTTTACTCTCTGGCTAAGTTTTATTTAGTTTATGCAGTGCATTGTTAAAGACAGTGGAAGTTGCTGACAGTGTATTTACAAAATTTATAATTGCATATATTTTTTCATGTTGAAATTTAAACAAGTTAACCAAAAGAAATGAAATACACTCTTTTGTTTGAAGTTAAATACTGATGCCCCTCTTGTTTTTCAGATTGGCATTTGTGACACATGAAGACACGTGTAAGTGTTTCAAGGGGGACACGCTTCTTGCCATCCAGGCACCATCGGGAACACAGCTAGAAGTTCCCATTCCAGAAATTGTAAGTTAAAACATGAAACAGTTACTTTTGATTATAATGTTAAATATGACTTTACATATCTCCTTATCATGCTTATAGATATCTTATCGGGGTAACTTGTTGTGAAGCTAACAAGGAATAGCATATATATTGAGGCTTAATATTGATGGGGTAGGGGAGGGGGTGCTTACTAATGATTACTTTCAGATTAGCCTAGAAGTTAGTGAGAGGATGCATGTTAAAACAGAGCACTGTGCATGAGATGTGTTGATGCAGATCTTGACTTTCCCTTCTCATTGGTCCAGGGTCCAGGGTATAAGAAGAACTACCAGATCCATCTAAAGAGCCACGCAGGTCCTATCAATGTCCTACTTGTCAACAAAGATGCTGATTCAACAAGTCCTGTCGTTGTGCAAGTGCCACCACCCAAAGATGACTCTGCTGAAAACCCATCCAATCAAAACGTGGACCCTACTACACAGGGGACGTACAGGTCAAAGGTCACAAGGAAAGGTGAGTCGTACAGTAAGAAATGTTGATATGAAGATTTGCTGTCAACTCTTTGTTAGAACTGGGCCATGAAAGAAATAAGTCTGGTTTTGTCTGTTTAACAAGTTGTTTTGCAGGAGCTTGAGCATGTCTTCGTTATCTTGTTGGTATCAAACACTGGTTCCGTTAAAGACTGCCTCCATATAGGTGCAACCTTGTTGAGTACAGTTGCTTCCAAGTGTTGAATTAGAAATGAGGAAGAATGGAGTGGGATGATAGAGGGATTGTTGCCATTTTTCAGCGGTCTCCAGTGAAGTCGCCACTAAAGCAGACACAGCAGGCCAGTCTAGAGACAACAGCCCCCATTACCAGAATGGCAACACGATCGTCACCAAGGAAAAACTCACAGGAGCAAATTCCACAAGGTAAGACAATGTCAGATTCTTGTGCATGATAAGTCTTTTTAATATAATAAGGCCTATTATGATATTGGCAGGCATGATTCCAATTCACTTCATTTTCATAGAAGTTCAAGGATTACAACTCTTGGCAGGCTTCTTAGAAGTGCAGAGTATCAGAGTTGCCTCCCTTGGCAATCATTGCAAGATTCTGTTCCTTGTTGTTTAGAAACCTACTTTCGTGCTGATCATGACTCATTTGATTCATGAAAGTGTCAAACATCTGACACACTTCACTCTAAGCTTTCTTCCCACAGTTGGTCAGGTGATATATACCTTAAAATATTGTTCAAATTGATATAAAGACCCAACTCACTCATCTAAGTGTATAGTGGTAATTTATGGAGATATGTAACTGTGATTTTAATTATATGTGTGGAGCCCTTAAGACTGTTGACATTAGTAATAGCAACACTATTGTTTAGTAGATAATCATGATAGTAACATGATTAAATGTGTGGAGCTCTTAGACTGTTGACATTAGTAATAGCAACACTATTGTTTAGTAGATAATCGTGATAGTAACATGATTAAATGTGTGCAGCCCTAAGACTGTTGACATTAGTAATAGCAACACTATTGTTCAGTAGATAATCGTGATAGTAACATGATTAAATGTGTGGAGCTCTTAGACTGTTGACATTAGTAATAGCAACACTATTGTTCAGTAGATAATCGTGATAGTAACATGATTAAATGTGTGGAGCTCTTAGACTGTTGACATTAGTAATAGCAACACTATTGTTCAGTAGATAATCGTGATAGTAACATGATTAAATGTGTGGAGCTCTTAGACTGTTGACATTAGTAATAGCAACACTATTGTTCAGTAGATAATCGTGATAGTAACATGATTAAATGTGTGGAGCTCTTAGACTGTTGACATTAGTAATAGCAACACTATTGTTCAGTAGATAATCGTGATAGTAACATGATTAAATGTGTGGAGCCCTTAGACTGTTGACATTAGTAATAGCAACACTATTGTTCAGTAGATAATCGTGATAGTAACATGATTAAATGTGTGGAGCCCTTAGACTGTTGACATTAGTAATAGCAACACTATTGTTCAGTAGATAATGTGTGATGATTAAATGTGTGTGGAGCCCTTAGATTGTTGACATTAGTAATAGCAACACTATTGTTCAGTAGATAATGTCGTGATAGTAACATGATTAAATGTGTGGAGCCCTTAGACTGTTGACATTAGTAATAGCAACACTATTGTTCAGTAGATAATCGTAACATGATTAAATGTGTGGAGCCCTTAGACTGTTGACATTAGTAATAGCAACATTATTGTTCAGTAGATAATCGTAGCATGATTAAATGTGTGGAGCCCTTAGATTGTTGACATTAGTAATAGCAACACTATTGTTTAGTAGATAATCGTGATAGTAACATGATTAAATGTGTGGAGCCCTTAGACTGTTGACATTAGTAATAGCAACACTATTGTTCAGTAGATAATCGTTGATAGTAACATGATTAAATGTGTGGAGCCCTTAGACTGTTGACATTAGTAATAGCAACACTATTGTTCAGTAGATAATCGTGATAGTAACATGATTAAATGTGTGGAGCCCTTAGACTGTTGACATTAGTAATAGCAACACTATTGTTCAGTAGATAATCGTGATAGTAACATGATTAAATGTGTGGAGCCCTTAGACTGTTGACATTAGTAATAGCAACACTATTGTTCAGTAGATAATCGTAACATGATTAAATGTGTTCTTCATTCGCAGCTTCCACATCTACCTCCACAAGCAGCTTCCCAACAACACCAAGTGGCCTTGACTCTCTTCCATCTGATATGCTCTTTGACCCCTCACGGAGCGACTACGGTGAGACATCTCAGATCTTTCATCAGATTTGTTAAACATGTTCTCACGACTTGATGCAGAATAGGCACCACTTCCTCAAGTTCGTTGTCAGGGACGACCAATATGTGGATCAGCCAATGGTGATGTTTAACCTTGCCGATTGCATGTCCTTGTCCAGGTGGTATGGATGAGCTTGTTTCTTCCAGACTCTACTGCCTATCATGTCACCACCTCGGTTGTCTCGTGCATATAGCGTTTGCCCCAAAGTATAGGGTCACATCAGGCCAATCGATGTACTTGTTGATACTCTGCCTCCAAGTCAGTATAGTGTGTCTGAGTATTGTATCCATGTTAATACTGAAGCCTGAACTAGTAGTGTGAAACTGGCATTGGTACAGACTACCACAAATAGCCAAACACACACACATGTATGTGAATTCGTAGTAATAATAATCTTGAATCTTATCCCGCCTCCTTATTTGTTATGATAAGATTATCAGATTATGGCTAATGTCGCTGTGAAAAACATATCGCTCACTCTCTCTGCGTGCGCAGAAAATTAATCTGACAACACTCACTCACAGAGAGCTAAAAATGATATAAACATCAATCTCACCTACAACTCGTTGAGTACTGCTTTGATTTAATTGAAATACACTTATAATATGAACATCTGTGTTAAAATTATTTGGTGTATGTACACAGTCTGTGTTTCTTGACAATTACAATTTCTGTTGATGTTTTACAGATGTTGATGGCTCTTTCATTGATGACCTCATTACTTCAGAAGGTATGATATCTTTTTGTCCTTTCTCAGATCTTGCACTGTATTTCCTGTTTTAAAATATAAAATGGACACTGTGATATTTGTGTCCATGGTGTCATTTGGGATATCACTTGCTTGAATTACTATTCAAGTAGCTGTAAAATCCTTTAAAATTTGTATACATGCAATGGTATCTCTGTAATACATGTCACCGCCATATAGCTGGAATATTGCTGAATGCGGCGTAAAACTAAACTCACTCACTCACTGTAATACATGTATAGGTATTTGGCTTTGCTTTGTTCAACAGTATGCATCAAGATAAGTTCCTTGTTTCAAACGCTTTGTTAAAAAATGACGGATTTAGGGGTTTCTGTATTCAAACACAAGGTAACAGAAAATCACAACCTTTTATGTTTGAAAACATAGCTGAATGATTTATCAAATATTTGCCCAATGCTTACTGTAGTTTTTTGTTTGTCAGCATTTGCTCCCCTTCTCCGCCTGAGTCCGCCACCAAGTGATCGGGATTACTACTTCAACCTTGATGACACTGAGGGAGCCTGTGATCTCTTCGATGTGCCGCTATTATCGATTTGAAGATATCGGCAGTAGCAACTATCTTCTTCAAAGACTTTAAGATCCTCATGCAAATAGTGCTTACCAATTGTGTTCGTGCATGTCAGCCAATTGGATTGGTGCATTGATGACTCGACCAATCAGTCTTGTGCATTTTGGGCTGGACGATCATCACATTTCCGTCTGTCTCATGGAATTACAATAGACAAGCTAGTGTCGCTGACAACCAAAGCAAGTAGCTGTGGCCGCATACATAGTGTGGTCTCTAAGTAGAAGACTGAAGTGGATTTGGCCAGGTGAATCCATCAGAAGCAACTGGACAAGTGGGTATGTCTTGAGCTTTGTCGCAGGCAGACACAAATGGGTTTGGTCTTGCTCAGGCATCGTCCTTGCAAATATGCCACAAGTTGACTCTACAAGCATCAGCAGCTCGACATGACAGATGGGCATGGCCAGATTATCCTGTGCATCACAGGCAGCCACAGTAACAGGGCATGGCCAACAGTGGAATTATAACCACGACTAGTTCATTGATTAGATCATGAAACAACTTCTTTGTTCTTTATAAACCATGTATACTGACTAACATGACCTTTAGTTGTGTCATGTTATCCTTGACATATTGCAGCTGGCATGGTTAGAATATAATGAAGTTGTATTGCTAAGAACTTAAACTCAAGAATATCAGTAGAAGGTATCGTTTAGTGTACACTATTTCGATACACTCCTACCTGTTATGTTCAGATGAATGATTAGGTTAGGTCAACTCATAACAAAATGTGATCCATTTCTCTGCTTGTCTGTTTTTTATGTAGAACTTACATATGAATCACTTTCCAAATCAGACTCTGTAACTGTACAGTTTTGTTGAATAACATTGATGTTATTAAGGTTGTATGTCATGAAATGAGGGTTACCATGCCATAAATGTCAGGGACTGGTCATATTATGAGGGAAGGTGGGTGAAATTATGGGCGAAGTGTGCGCAAAATATCACAGCTATATCATACTTCACAGGAGCATGAGAGATTAACCTCTATTTTGTTCCTGTAACAAATAACTTGTAATTATTTGAAATGTTTTTGTGGAGTTTCGGAACAAAAATGTTAAATGGGGTTTGGGGATGTGTAAGCCATGACATACAGTCCTCTTTCTGACCCATCTTACCACCTACTTCCTATAATTAATGTGCGGTGGGGTAGTCTAGTTGTTAAAGCGTTCTCTCATCACACTGAAGACCGGGTTCGATTCCCCACGTGGGTACAATATGTGAAGCCCATTTCTGGTGTCCCCTGTCGTGATATTGCTGGAATATTGCTAAAAGCGTCGTAAAACCAAACTCACTCACTCACTCCTATAATTAATGACCTGTCCCTAAAGCCTTATTTCTGGAAAAAGGTTTTGAAATCGGAATTATACAAAGATAGATTATATATGTTACCCTATTGATACATAGTTTATATAGAAGTTGTATTCTCAAAGATTTTGCATTCTTTGTATTTCAGAGTTTAATAGATGATAAGTTGCGAAGTCAGATTTAAGTAAAATGTTTATTCAGTGTTGAAGCTATTGAAAGAAAGATCATGAAATAATCTCATGAATATTAATAACATTCCTGTCCCTTGAATGGGTTGAACATGTTGAAGATCTGAGATTTTCATAATGTAATTTTGTTTTTGTTTTCCCATATTGTCTGTATTCAAATGGAAAAAGTTGAGATTAGTTTGTAATTGCCACTTATCAGCTGATGGTAGTCAATGATTGTTCAACATAGGAAAATATTATTAATCAATGGGTAGCCATGGTAACCAAATTCATGTGTATAGTCATTGAGTGTATATCATAATTTGATAATCACAATAATGTGTGTAAGCTGTATTTATGGGGTTACATGTTTTTAGGATCAACGTGATAGTGGGACCATATTTATTCTCATTGTTTGATATAAAAATCCTAGTGTTACCAAAGGAAGGGTTGAACGATCTGCTATCATAATCATTATCATGATAATGGTTGGCACATTAGAGGAACTGGAAGGTGTATATATTTGTATATCATGAAATTCCAATCTATAGTCCCAGAATGAAAAGGTAATGTTATACAATACAGATGATTTTATAGAGAAATGTACTTTAGATTATTACAGTTTTGATAACCAATTTTTCAAAATTGATTTGTAGTCGGAGGATTTTGTTTTCTTTTTCTTTAAAATAAAAATAATGTTCATAACTTCATTTATGTTTACCACAATCTTTTGGCTTTAAATAAATAAAATAAATTTGTCATTGTTTTATCAAATGTTTGTCTAGATCTGTGTTTTGCTTCTCACTGCCTGAATCAGGAGCCATAGGCATGTTGGGGGAGATTTGTGGTTTTCCAAGGATAAATTATGTGACAGTTCATTATTTCTCTTTCTAAACATGCCAAACCGATCAAATATTCCAAGTTGGCCCTGTTTGTATTTTAACCTGTAGTTGAATGATGGTAATCAACAGTTTTGTTCTGGGACTGTCCTCACTGGTTGACTGTGCACAACAAGCAGTAGACGTGTGACTGTATATCCTGTATATAGCTCGGGCACGTTCACGCGATGTTCATCTATGCTTTGTTTTAAGTACGTCCACTCATTGTTGTATATTTTCGTATTTTGTACGTTTTCTACCGACACCGATCACACTTTACTGTCAATACCGTTTCTACATGCATGTAGTGTTATGATCAATATCCTCTCATTACTCACACATGTCATCGGTTCCCAATTGCGTAGATCGATGCTCATGCTGTTGATCACTGGATTGTCTGGTCCAGACTCGATTATTTACAGACCGCCGCCATATAGCTGGAATATTGCTGAGTGCGGCGTAAAACTAAACTCACTCACTCACTCTTCAGCTTTCTACTCCCAGATGACACACACCATGATATAACTTGAATATGGTTCATTGTGGCATTTAAACCAACTCACTGCTAACATTGTGAATTAATCACCTTCCTTGATGTAGCTTGGTCCAACAGGTATGGACATGATGGAAGATTCTATGATTTAGGGGGCGGTGAATTTGGGTTTAACGTTGTGCTGGAGAATATTTCGCTCATATGACGACGTGCATGCATGTGTATGTATGTGTATGCATATGCGCGGCTGCTTGTATTAGCCCAGACTTAAACTGGTTTTATAGTGCTAGCTCACTGAGATACCATGCCGCAGTGAAGCATGAATACCCCACTCAGACACATTATACTGACTCCGAACCGACCCGACCAGTCCTTGTTGTACCCATTAATGCCGAGCACCAGGCAGGGACCAACTAGTACCATATTTTAACGTCTCTTGGTATGATGCAGTCAGGGATCGAACCCGCGACCTTCCGCTCTAACCACTACACTACCGAGGCACTCTTCTATGATTAAGAGTTTGGTGGGGTAGCCTAGTGGTTAAAGCTTTCGCTCGTAATGCCGAAGACCCAGGTTTGATTCCCCACATGGGTACGATGCATGAAGCCCATTTCTGGTGTTCCCAGCAGTGATGTTGCTGGAGTATTGCTAAAAAAGACGTTAAACCATATTCACTCACTCACTATGATTTAGAGGAAGCACCAAACTCAGCAGATAGAAAAGCTGCTGTTAACTTAAAGGATACGAATGCGGTCAGAATCCTGTGTTCAAGTCTAATCTAGGATCAGAACTGACCAGCTGCATTTATTCTGTGTGAAAGTATTTGATATATTTCATGACCATCATAAGAGATTGACCATTGAGTGTTTTTGTTTTTTTTTATCTTAAAATATTTAACCATCATGAACACTTGTGCCTTGCATACTCCAGTAGGCATAGGATCCATGTAGTTTTGGAGCTTTGAGTTTCTATGAACAACATGCACTTGTTTTCAAACTTTGCTACTGTTACCAAATACACACTTACATCCTTATGGCAACCAGTGGATATTTTCTGCTGTGGGAATTTTGCATCTTTAATCTAGATACGAGCCAGATATCCGAAATATGTATGTCTGATTTTGCCTGAAGCCAGAATAAATTAGTTCTCAAGTTAGGACAGGTATCCTCTTTTATATATTGCCCATTGGTCGTTTAATGAGATAGGGGTTTCTATGCTTATCCTTAGGAGTCCAAGGGGAAGTCTATTTGTGTTGTACGGGATATAGCTGTTCAGACCTCATTAATGACTTCCTGCTTTGTATAGAAAGGACTTCCCAGGCCTAAGGCACTTCTCCAACAACCCTGACCGGTCCGGCTAGTTCCGTCAGGACAAAGATCTTTTTGTTGTTGTTCATGTAGTGTCCCAGTTCTTACGTTTCTCTCCATCTACAGTAACAACCCATCGGTGGATAATGTTCAACCGATTTTAATGTCCCCAATGTATTCAATTTGGAAACCCCATTAATCTTCTCATCTTGACAAACTTCAGCCAGATATATTTTCTTGTTGCTTTCACAGTTTGCTGGCCCAGGGGCTTAATTGTTTGGGTAAATGTAAAAGAAACAGGTTAATGTAAAATATCTAACCTGAAAATTTTGTTTGTTTTCCAGAAATTATTGTTTGATGTTAGTTAAATATTTTCTTTAATGTTTTCAGATAGTACATATGTTAACACAGATTTTGAAAAAGGTTCATTGGTTTTTTTTGTTTTTTTTTTAACTTTTCACAAATTTCAATTTGGTTCTAAAACAAGAAAAAATTAAAGTTACTTTGTCTGGCCTAGATTAAGAGAAGAACCTTATGGAAATTAGTTTAAACGGCTCTTAATACACTATTCAGTCTCTTCAACAGGTCGTGCAGACTGTTACCGTCCCTGTTCAGCATATACCCTGCTTTTCACATGTATCAGACACATGTTAGAACAATCATGCATCAGACTGTAGACCATTGTTAAATTTGTTGTAAAATATTTAAATATAATAAATAACTTCAAACTGTTGTGAGTGTATTGTTTTGTCGTGTGTTTGCACCAAGCTACACAAATTAAGTTACTGTTCCTTTTTGTGACCAATTACTTATTATTCCTGGAAGTTTTTCAAGGGGATAACATGGGAAGAACTGCATGGTCAATATGGCTCACTTCCACAAAGAACCCGTGAAGATCCGGGTTAGAATTGGTCTTCAGTAACCCATGCTTGTCATAAAAGGCGACCTACATCGGGTAGTCAGGCTCGCTGACTTGGGTTGACACGTCATCATATCCCAAATGCATAGATCAATGCTCATGCTGTTGATCACTGAATTGTCTCGTCCAGACTCGATTATTTACAGACTGCCGTCATATAGCTGGAATATTGCTGAGTGCGGTGTTGAACAACAAACCAACCAACTTCCACAAAGACTATGAAGGAGCGCGCTACCCTGTGAAGATCTGTGCTAGAATTGGTCTACTGCTCATGCTTGTTAAGTCAGCCAACTAACATCAGGTGGTAAGACTCACTGACTTGGTCGACTCGTGTCATCATATCCTGATTGTGTAGGTCAAGGCTCATGATGTCAATCACTGGATTGTGTGGTCCAAACTCAATTATTTGCTGACCACAATCATGCAGCTGGAAACATTGGCTGTTGTGTGCTACAAACAGAAACAGAAGGAACACCAATACTCTGAGCACGTGGGAGGTGCTACTCCCACAATGCAGTCAAGTAGAGATTGTTGAAATACAGCTTCACCCCTTTGGGACAAAAGTTTATCGATGCTTCTGTTGCCCTCAGTATGCCCATGTTTTAAACTTGTGATATGTTTCTTGTTTCCATGAAACTAATTTCACACATATGATCAAAGCAATGGTGTCAAATACCATGGCTTTGTGTTTAAAAAATGTCATTGCCCTTAACACCAATGAAAGTAAGAATTGATCTTCAGCAATCCATGCTTATATTATCGTAAAGGGGCGGTGGGGTAGCCTAGTGGTTAAAGCGTTGTCTCATCACGCCAAAGACCCGGGTTCGAATCCCCACATGGGTACAATGTGTGAAGCCCATTTCTGGTGTCCCCCGCCGTGATATTGCTGGAATATTGCTAAAAGCGGCGTAAAACCAAACTCAGTCAGTCTTATCGTAAAGGTAAGTTTTGCTGTCATCATTCCTAACAGCTCTGATCAATCTACTGGTTTGTGTGGTCCAACAGCTGGGATACTGCTGATTACGGTGCTGTTCAACACACAAAACAATACTAACAGATGATGCTTTTTCTAAATGACACTTTTTAGTTCTGTTCATGGTGGTCTGGTTTGGCTCACAAAGACATTTATATACAGCACTTGCTGTTTCATCATGTTGCTTGTCACTATCTACACCTGTACATATCACATCCCACAACTTTCACTCATATGTCAAGAATCTGTATACCGTATTTCCTCTAATAAGCGCACAGGGCTTATTTTTTCAACGGACTACCAGACCCGGCACTTTTTAGAGCCTGGCACTTTTGCGCTTTCTTGGTCTAATTACTGTAATTGTTAGTGAGCTGCTTTACCCTCTGTGCTCATTAGCGGAAATACGGTACATCATAATCATAACACTAAACAAAATCAACAGAAGAAAAAGAATTTATTACCAGATTCATTCCAGTAAGCAGAAACCAGTTTCTATATTATAATGTACATGTATCACAGATTTAACAGCATAAGTATTTACCGAGCTGACCCTCTCCAGACAGTAGTTCATGCAGAAAAGTACTTTGAAAAATGCTTGCATAAGTAAATTAAATTTTTATTTTGTTCTGTTAAATTATGCCACCATCTAAAAATGTGAAAATACATCACAGCTTTCAGTCATCTGCAGATGGAAAGGTAACAACGTTCCCTGAACTAACTCGCACTGCATGATTTTTATGAACCAAATATTTTTAAACTAAAATTTAATTTAAAATTTAAACTTCAACTTTTGGAAAGAGACAGCAACATCTTCAATACAAATAATATTGCAATAATACATATGAAAAGATAAATGAAAAGTTTCAAATTTCTGATTATAGTACAAGTCACAATGATTTTACATTCATGTTTGAGTTAGCTTAAATATATTAAAGTCTGAAATGATTTGGCAAGTTTAGATTGTCTGAAATTTAGCATTGGTCCATTTGGATAATATTGTTTATTTTGTAGATATATTTGTTTAAAATAAGATAACATTTTTTCACTTTAGTCTAATGTCCGAGGTACGTAGCAAGTCAACAGTCGAGAGGGTCATCATTGACGGATCACACGGCAAACTGGTTTCACTGTATTGCAATATGGAAATAACCTGTATGACTTCACACACTGGGTTGACAGCAGCACACTGGCATTAGGTGGTGGACGACAAACGTGATGTATTGCACAAACAGAACAGGGCGTACAGTTGGGTTGGGACGGGTCACTGAGGTACTTGGATCGAACTAACCGTGAGTAGGACAAGTCACATGGTATAATGGTCATTTGTTTTTCCTTATGTGCACGTTCCTCTGACTTGAGTAAATATATAACTGGGTAAAGACTAAGCTTCAGTGTAGGCAAGATCAAATCGTTATATTCACGTTTCTTTACGGTTTTTGTCAGCACTTTCTCGAATAGACATTGGTATATAATTTTTGACACCTGAAGCAGGTATTGAGGTAGGATGGGTTATAGGGGATTTGGTAATCAGGTAGAAATTGGTGAATTGTTAATCAGGTAGTAATGTGGGATTTGGTAATCAGGTAGAAATGGGAGAATTGTTAATCAGGTAGAAATGGGAGATTTGGTAATCAGGTAGAAATGGGGAATTTGGTAATCAGGCAGAAATGGGGGATTTGACTCGTCCCAGCCCTTGAGAGCAATATTGATGGTCAAAAGTGCTGCAATGCCATAATGAGTATGTACAGTGTTTGACATAGTATTCCAGGTTCATTGAAGGGTATCAGGTTTATAACCGAGGAAGATATGTATTCAGTATAGGTCCGTCTCCTATTCTTGCGGGTTTCCTATTCTCGCGGTAAACACGTTTTCTGTCGAAATCGCCGATGCGCGACACTTAGCAGTTGTTTACATCAACGACTGGTAACTAGGAAGTGGCCCAAGTCTGTGAGTGATCAAAATCTTGCAGTGTCGCGAATATTGGGGAGTTTATACCAACTTGGACATATCATTACTTTCTCCGGCCCCTTCCACAAGATTGCTCTTACATACACTCAATAACGTTAATTCCTGGTAATACCGCGAGAATGGGAGAAGCCTCGTTTCTTCAGTGGCAGATGGCATTGTTTATCACCGGGCTCACGCGTGGTAATTCACCTGATGGATCTGGCAGCTGATAGATGTAGATGATAGAGGAAAAGGCCCTTCATCTACAAACAACAAGCATTCATACGATAAGAATTGTTTGCGTTATTTTTTTCAGCCGATATCCGTAAGTACCGCAAGAATAGGAAACGCCTTCCTACTACCAATGTTTTACATGGTGTTCATGCGGTTGATCACTGGATTGTCTGGTCCAGACTCGATTATTTACAGACTGCCACCATATAGCTGGAATATTGCTGAGTGCGGCGTAAAACTAAACGGTGGGTTAGTAGCCTAGTGGTTAAAGCGTTGTCTCGTCACGCCGAAGACCCGGGTTCGAAACCCCACATGGGTACAATGTGTGAAGCCCATTTCTGGTGTCCCCCTGCCGTGATGTTGCTAGAATATTGCTAAAAGCGGCGTAAAAACAAACTCAGTCAGTCAGTCAGTCAGTTTGACCATCAATATTATAGAAGGTAAAGCACACATATATTACATGGACGGAAATGATCTGATTGAGTTGAAACACGTGTTAACCAACAGCGTAACATCCACACTAACAAACTACCAGTATATTGTGCTCAGACCATGAAACATGATAAGTGTGGGAAATATATTCTGAAACAAAACAAGGCATTTTTGCCTAACAAGAGTTAACTCCCTTCACATAACGATTTTTGCATCGGATTTTCTTTATTACAGCAGTTTTAATTCCCGTGACGGGACGGAAAAAAATAATCTGAAATATTTGTATTGTATTAAATGAAAGAATATACCACATATTTGGTTCATTAATGAAACAACAAAAAAACACCTTGTCAGCATATTTACAAAATACGGAAACATAGTGGTGAAAATAGGTTTTCAAGTTTCCTGTCATCTTCCAATACCAGTTTCATTTTTATGTACAAAGATTGTTAATACAACCTTGGCTGAAAACTGATAAGAATAACAATAGCTTTTTACATATTTGTTGCTTCGTGACAGCAAGACGCATTTGTACAGATTGTACTATCTACCAGAAACAAGTTGTCTTTGAGTGAGTATATGTTTATGTCAAATCAGCAAATTTTCAGCTATGGATATGAACTTTGAGTAACAGAGAAAACAATCATGTAATCAATATAGAAAATATCACAAAAATATGTGAAGTTAATACAATGAATAAATAAATACATATCTCAAATAATAAGATTAAAATTTGTAAACCGAAGTGTTAAAATTATACCTATGACTGTATTTTATCTTTGTTTCGGAAGAAAAAGTTAAAGCTTAAATACTTTCCTGTCTACTGTGGCAGGCCAGTCAGTAGTGTCTCACTGTCTGTGGGTTATACACATATAAACATGTGATTATCATATACTGATGGATAATGGACATCCTGTAATAATAATAAAAAATAATAATGATAAGAATAATATTGAATTTGTTTTGCATAAGATTTTAGAAAATATTTTCAGCAGTCAAATTATGCAAGCAGGATATTTTCACCTGAAAAAATTCGGGGTCAAAAGTATCAGAAATATTTCATACATATAATGATATGTATAATAATTAATACAGGTTGTCATTTATTTTGACTAGGGTGAGGGATTGGGACAACCATTTTGACTTGTAATAATATACAAATATTTATCAGTACATCAATAGCACGGATGTCAAAAAACCAAAATAAACATGAGATATGTATTCCAATTGTTCCGAATCAATAAGGAGGGGTGAGGTCAATATCATTAAATATAAATGCAGATTCAAAATTGAAACATTTCCAGCATGTTTCGTACAACTTTGTCCTATAAACAATACAAGGTTTTGTTATTAATCCCACTACAACACAGTTTATCACCAGGCTGTGGGTGTGTATTTGTTGTTAAACACTGTACAGCAATATTGCAGCCATGACAGTGGTCTGTGAACAATCAAGTCACAAACATCTATCTACTCATTGGTATTCGATGACAAAACATCAACCAAAGTCTGAACCTGTTAGTCACCTGTACAACAAGCATGGGTTTATCCAGTGTTCGAAATACCTGCTGCCCGACCACCCAGGACGGGTTATTTTCAACACAGACTGCCAGATTCTCAAATTCACCTGCCCAATGGTCGGGTTAAAATTTAGACATGTATATGAAGATATCTTGTGGGCAGGTAAATTTTGGTCAGGGCTGGCAAGTTCTACATCTAACCACGCCCTCTGGTCTGGCTAAAACTTTTGGGAGTTTGATACCCTGGTTTCTCGTAATGCTTTGACAGGTGTATACAGTGTATGAAATAAGGTTCCCGACCGAGACGGTCTAGATTTCTGACAGACGGTCTAAATTTACAGCTAGCCAGCCCGATGGTCTGGTAAACATTTTAATGTTCCATACATCTGAGTAAATTCACCATATTTGGTCTGGTTAATCCATTTTGGGCTGGTAACATTGGTGTATACATGGGTGTGTATTTGTTGTTAAACCCCATGCACAGCTATATTCAGCTATATGACGGTTGTCTGTAAACAATTGAGTCACAAGCATTGATCTACTCCTTGTTATTTGATGATAAAACATTAACCAAGTCATAAAACCTGATCCCATTACTCGTCTTGTAAAACAAGCATGGGTTGATTGAGACCTATTCTAACCAGGATCTCCACAAGAAATAAACAAAGGTTTTCGTAAACATCCCAATAAAGTAACACAAATGTAAAGTTACACTGAAGGTGTGCATAAATCGGAAGAAAAAAATGACAAATATGTTTTTGATTCCATAAACACTACATTTAGAGTGAGGTATACATACAAAATAAATGAAATATAAATATCGAGGACGGATATTTGATCAAATACAGAGTCAAATTCACTCCTGTATGTACAGGTATAAAAGAAATATATTTCCAAACTGAGTAAAGGTACAATAATATTTGCTATTGCTTTTTTCTCAAAGAGTAAACAAATCCCAACAATACTAGTCCTCTGACAGGTAAGTGGTTTATATTTGTTATAGTCAAGAAGTCTCACTCAAAAAGAAATATTCATCTTTCACAAATGCAAAAAACAACATTATTCGATGCCTCTGAAGCAAGATGCAACACTCTTCGTCTTCATAAAGCATGAGAAACCTATTTGTTACAGCAAGCTGTTAAAACCGAGAGAGGTAAACAAGACAACCATGTTATTGCAGGCCTTTCAGAGTAATATCAAGTAAATATGCCTCTTAGAGAAATATCATTAAGTAAACAACAGTATCATAAATAAAGACACAAATTATGCTAGAGCTATAAAAACACTGCATTTTAAATGTTTCACTTTAGATGCAATAAATTATGTTTGATGTTTGAATGACAATTGTTGTATTATCTTCAGAGCTTGGAATTCAAGTGCTATTTTATCAATATATTATATCTGCTTTTGCACATAGACATCATATCTGTTGAGTTAAAAAAAATAAATGCAAAGACAAGGCACCTCAACAGCAGTGAATAAACAGCCAATATCAGCAGAATAATCTGTAGGGTAACTGTAAAACATGTCATTGCTAATATAGCAAAATATGCATTTGTTCCTGATGAAGACTCTGAATTGTTTAAGAGGATAATTGTATTTTCAGCACAGTTCATACAGGTAACAAAAACATGAATATCTTTACTACAGCGAGAGGTAACTTTGCACAAACACTCTGAAATATTATACAACATTCAGTCCTGCTTGGCTGGATTTCAATTTCAGTTGGTGTTGGCATTGAGGCTAGGGTTGGGGTTGGGGTTGGGATTGGGATTGAGGATAGGATTGGGATTGAGGATAGGGTTGGGATTGGGGTTGAGGTTGGGGTTGGGTACAGGGTGTGGTTGTGGTTGGGGTTGGGTTAGGATTTGGGTTTGGGTTTGGCTTGGCACTTGCATTAGGATTGAGACTGGATTGAGGCTGGCGTTAGACTTGGGTTTGGTTTGGGGTTAGATTGGGGTTATTGTCAAGATTTGGGTTGAGGCTGGCATTTGAATAGTGGTAAGGGTTGACACTGGGTTTAGGACACATAGGGACTAGGATTGTTGTTTGGATTACTTTAGGTTGAATTTGGATTTGGGCTAACGTTGGGACCAGGATTTGGTCAATAATCTAAAACATCCATCAGAAACATCTTACTGTTCACATCGAACATTTTGGTTCTGATACTTCACACGAAAAGACACTCACAAACATGAAGTCTGAGTAAACATAGTATTGCATGTTACACACCTTGGTTGATAAGGTAAAGTATTTCTACAGCTTGCGTTAGACAGCAACACAGTGCATGAAATATTGTGTCCTTGTGAAATATATGTACAGTTAACCATGTATTGCAAAGTTCAAGATTGAAGCACACGTTTCACTTTCAGTGATGCATCCATTACATGATGCAAATGTAACAGAAAGGAAAGATGCATGTGTATTACAATAGTGCATGACACTGTCACAACATGCAAAAGATTGCATCAATATTTACAACCATATTTCAATATATTCTAACAGTGCATCATACTGAAATATGATATGACATGTTATGAATGTGTGATAAAAACTGTATCACACATTGCACAATCATGTCTACATTGTATCACATATACCAAAAACAACAATGTTGTTACTTTAAGGTCATGAATAACAACATTATATCACAGTAGTAAGTTTGTCAATCATTCTATTTCCCATCATCTTTCCCACCATCTTCCATCTTCCATTATTGCATCACACAGGCAGAACTACCATCTTTGTCTTTTCCATTACTCTTGGTAACACGGCCATTTTGTCCACCATTCTGTGCTGCAGCCTAATAAAACAAAAAACATTTTGTCATTCATTGAAAAAAACAAGTGTTGACAGATTTATCAAAACATCCTAAAATAGCATGTATGACATGTCTTATATGATACAATTACAAAAATATAAAGTTTTCAAAAGTGAAATTTAAAACATGTGAAACAATTCTTCAGAAATTGTTAAAATTAATGAAAGATAAAACACATCTAAAATGGAAGAACAACATCTAAAATGAATAAAACAACACATATTTCCTACAACCATGTTTCCTCAATTTCCCCTTTTATGGATCAAGATGTTGACCATGAACTTCAAAATTCAGGTTTTATCAAAGATGCTGAGTTACATGAAAACCCAGTAACTCCAACCTGTATTTGGTACGAGGTTTCATTCCCACAAAGCGATCCAAGCACCAAGATGATTGTAACTCCCATAAATTGAACATAGACTTACAATAGTCGTGGTGCTAATATCGTTTTGTGGAATGGGAATCTGGTTAACAGTGATCCATATTTATTTCAGTACTAAAACGAGGAAATAGGTTTACTTAAGCTATTGCTTATTATCAGTATTTATCACAGTAACCATGGTAACATAAGGATTAAAACACGAAGCTTAGTGCAGTGCAGGTCATTAAGTGCATACATATACGCAAACTCAGCATTATTCATTGGTAGTTGAGTTATGTCAGATCTCTTCTAGCTAAAACTGTTTCTCTGTGGTCGTATTGTCCAAATTTGTATGTCATCAGTAGATCTCCCAATAATACCAAAATCACAAGAAAATGAGCAAAAATTATATTCTTCTCTTTAAATCACCTTCTCTAACAACTATGTATGCATGCACAGACTGCAAATTCTACTTATCAAAATACAGATCAAGTCATAATGTTTATTCAGAAACAAAGACAGAAATATACTACTCAAAGAAATTAAGGATCACCAGATTTCTACAGTTAACCTACTGCCATCATAGATTAACTATAGAAATATGAATGAATACAATGATCCTTAACTTATTTTGAGTAACATATGTTATATTTAGGATTATATTTCATCGGCAACAAAATGATTCTAGATTCCAAACTACCAGTTGTCAGACTTCCATTTTTGTGGAAACTGTGGTGGCCAAGTGGGCTGGCAAGCTGTGCCTGACTCTGAGGGTGTGGGTTCGAATCCCGGATGGACTCAACCCAGGAAAAGTACTAGAATCTGTGCTTTACTGAGAAAGTGTAATCCCATGTATAACATATGTTACATCTGACCACTTTCTACAAAGTGTGTCTATTGTTTTGAGTAGTATATGCATAACTGGAGAGAGAACGCTATGCAGCTATTGCCTGTGGTTAGTATGTGAGCAGAAGCAGGTAAAAATATAATATAATAAAGATAATAAAAATATACGTCAACATCCTGATGAACTGTTTACATTCAATATTTCATAGTCAGGTGCCTGGTTGGATGTCTGCAACAGTAACGAGCTTTAACTCAAGATCATTAAGATAGCAAGGAAGAACTGAGCCAAGCAAGGATATCCCATGATATCAGGATTATATCAAGACTGACTGACTGACTGAGTTTGGTTTTAAGGCAATATTCCACCAACATCACAGCAACTGAAATGCTTCACACACTGTACCCATGTGGTGAGGAACCGGGGTCCCATGATATCAGGATTATATCAAGAACCTCACCTCCTCGATACCCAGAACTAGGATACCCAGAAAGCCTTCCGCTATGCATAACACATGATATCATGAACCACATACACCACATGATATCAGAACTAGGATATCATAATCACTATTCAGGGAGTTACTGATATCAGAAATCAAGGATATCCTGATACCAGACCTAAGGATACACTCTATTCAAGGACTAAATATTATCAGGAATTAAGACCATTATGTCATATTTGATCTGTGAATGCCCTATAGCTTGGGGAACCGAGTGATATCAGGAATCTAGGAGATGACATGATACCAGACCTATGATACGACAGAATGGGCTAAATATATGGACAATACAGGATAGAACATATACATTCCTCAAAGACATCTATGGCTGTACAAAATCCTCAAAAGATCCATAGCTGTCACAAAATTATTGTTAGGCTATTTATATATAGCTTACATATCCACTAACTTTTACATGTTCAAAGCGCTTGGGTTTCCCCCCTCGATCATTGGACGTCAATCTCAACAGCACATGGTATTTTCAATTTCAACTCCCTGGGGAACATATCTCTTGCAGCCACTAGGCGCACCAAGATATTGCGGATTTCCCATCCTTACAAGGTACCATTCACAACTGGGTGGACTGGGACACAACTAGGATATCATATCACAGCTGTATCACACAACCAATAGTTCCGCACCATAACAGGGGTCCATGACAAGCCATTAAACCAAGAGTGAGTGAGTGAGTGAGTTTAGTTTTACGCCGTACTCAGCAATATTCCAGTTATATGGTGGCGGTCAGTAAATAATTGAGTTTGGACCAGACAATGCAGTGATTAACAGCATGAGCATCGATCTGTGCAACTGGGAACTAATGACATGTGTTAACCAAGTCAGCGAGCCTGACCACCCGATCCCACATTAAACCAAGAACCAAGTATACTGTACACATGCACTCAAAGATATTTCAAACTGAAACAACTGTAATTTGCTTTGGATGCCCAAAGTTAAAACAATAGATACCTTATCCCATAAACATCCATCATGGTTACTTTACCTGTATACAAGTAGAATAATAGGGGAGTCAAACACTCATTGAACAATAGAGTTGTTACACACTAGTGGAACAATTGTGTCACACACTAGTGGAACAATAGAAGTGCCACACACTAGTGAACAAGAGATATATCACACACTTTTGGAACAATAGAAGTGTCACACACTAGTGAAACAATTGTGTCACACACTTGTGAAACAATTGTGTCACACACTAGTGGAACAATAGAAGTGTCACACACTAGTGAACAATAGAGGTGTTACACACTAGTGAAACAATTGTGTCACACACTAGTGGAACAATAGAAGTGTCACACACTAGTGAACAATAGAGTTGTTACACACTAGTGGAACAATTGTGTTACACACTAGTGGAACAATAGAAGTGTCACACACTAGTGTACGATACAGGTATTACACACTAGTGGAACAATTGTGTCACACACTAGTGGATTAATAGAAGTGTCACACACTAGTGAACGATAGAGGTGTTACACACTAGTGGAACAATTGTGTCACACTAGTGGAACAATAGTAGTATCACACACTAGTGAACGATAGAGGTGTTACACACTAGTGGAACAATTGTGTTACACACTAGTGGAACAATAGTAGTATCACACACTAGTGAACGATAGAGGTGTTACACACTAGTGGAACAATAGAAGTGTCACACACTAGTGGAACAATTGTGTCACACACTAGTGGAACAATAGAAGTGTCACACACTAGTGAACAATAGAGGTGTTACACACTAGTGGAACAATTGTGTTACACACTAGTGGAACAATAGAAGTGTCACACACTAGTGAACAATAGAATTGTTACACACTAGTGGAACAATAGAAGTGTCACACACTAGTGAACAATAGAGGTGTTACACATTAGTGAAACAATTGTGTTACACACTAGTGGAACAATAGGAGTGTCACACACTAGTGAACAATAGAGTTGTTACACACTAGTGGAACAATTGTGTTACACACTAGTGGAACAACAGTAGTATCACACACTAGTGAACGATAGAGGTGTTACACACTAGTGGAACAATTGTGTCACACACTAGTGGAACAAAGAAGTGTCACACACTAGTGGAACAATAGAGGTGTCACACACTAGTGAACAACAGTGATGTCACACGCTATTGTGTGGACAAAATGAAGTGTCACACACTAGTGAACAATAGAGGTGTTACAACCAAGGACTTCGAATGATGAGCAAACACTTTAACCGTGGAACAATTGTGTCACACCTATGATAATAGAATCGTGGGTACCACTAGTGAACAATAGAGGTTGCTTATGAGTAATCAATACTGTCATAACTATAACCATGGGTACCACACACTACAACCACCTATTGTCACTTGATACCAGGAGCCTACAATACTATCATAGCATACCATGGGTACCACACACTACAACCACCTATTGTCACTTGATACCAGGAGCCTACAATACTATCATAGCATACCATGGGTACCACACACTACAACCACCTATTGTCACTTGATACCAGGAGCCTACAATACTATCATAGCATACCATGGGTACCACACACTACAACCACCTATTGTCACTTGATACCAGGAGCCTACAAGATACAAGGAAAAACATATAGATGCGTTTATAAGACCTATTTGGGTCTGGAATCTCCAAAAGGTTAATATCTACACAAGACCATTTTTCACAACAATGCAAAGTCATAACATTACAGATGTAGGTCTGTCATGGCTTTATGATCACTACATGAGGTGAGGTGAGGTGAAATTGGGTTTAACGTCGTGCTTGAGAATATTTCGCTCATATGACGACGTGCATGCGTGTGTATGTGTATGTGCGGCTGCTTGTACTAGCCCAGACTGAACCTGGTTTTATAGTGCTAGCCCACTGAGATACCATACTGCAGTGAAGCATGAATACCCCACTCAGACACATTATACTGACTCCGAGCCGACCAGTCCTTGTTGTACCCATTAATGCCGAGCGCCAGGCAGGGAACAACAAGTACCATATTTTTTAACGTCTTTTGGTATGATGCGGTCGGGGATCGAACCCGCGACCTTTAGCTCTCCGGGAATATAAATCCATGGCCTATTCCACTCAATGTTCTTACAATCGTTGTCTCTCAAACACTTTTGTTCACTACCAGAATAACTATCGTATCATATTTTAACATAAGCTTATGTCTGTCATACCACTTAGATCACCTTATGGAGTGAGAGACTGAGTAGGGTTTTAAACCGCTTTTAGCAACATTCCACAACATCACGGCGGGGGACACCAGAAACAGGCTTCACCCATTGCACCCATGTGGGGAATCGAACCCGGGGTCTTCAGTGTGACGAGCGAACGCTTTAACCACTAGGCTACCACACATGCATACAGAGAATGTAAGTGACTTGTTTTCCACAGTGATATTAGCCATAATCTGATAATCTTGTGGTAGTCTGCACTAATACCAGTTTCACAGTACCAGAAATGGGCTTCAGACATTGCACCATGTGGAATCGAACCCTGGTCTTTGCCGTGAGGAGCGTACACTTCAAACATTAGGCTACCCCATCATGTCCCATCCCACAAACCTTGTGGAACCGAATGTAGAATAATAACTGTTACTGGTCATTAAAACATGTAGCACCATGAGAAGAATGATCGCAATTTGAAACGTGGCCAAATTATTAGAGGTTACCGGTATTCAAAAATTATCCTACATCACTTTTATTCATCCTTATTAACATGAAGCAAATCAAATCACTCAGCAAAGGATGCTTCTACCATATCTTCAATATTAGCAAGATCCGAACCCTCTTAGACTTCAACACCGCCCAGCTTCTAACGACCAGCCTTGTTCTCTCTAAACTTGATTACTGCAACTCCCCTCTATTACAACATTCCTCAACAGCTCCTTTCACAACTTCAACGGATTCAGAATTCAGCCGCCCGTGTTGTTGCCCGTGCACCACGCTACCAAACTGTGACACCTATCCTCCAAACTCTTCACTGGCTTCCTGTATCAAGCAGAATTCAATACAAACTTCTTCTTCTTACACACAGCTGCATCTATGAAAACATGTTTTCTCAATATCTTAAAAGCCTCATTCATCTCCATATTCCAAGCCGATTGCTCCGCTCGTCAAACTCCCTACTGCTTACACAGCCTCACGTCAAAACAGCCATGGGATCAAGAGCGTTCTCTGCTGCAGCCCCCGATCTCTGGAACATTCTACCACTCGCCCTAAAAGAAATAGAATCTGCTGACGCTTTCAAAACTGCCCTCAAAACTCATCTGTTCAAACTCTTTTCCATGGACATTGTCTACAATCTTTTCTCTTCATAGTGCCATTGAGCAATATCTTTTGGAAATAGGCTCTCTATAAATCAATTATTATTATTATTATTATTATTATTATTATTATCTACTGTATCATCAAGCAACTTGTCTACTGCTAAAGGATACAAGGCTGCCTACAGGACTACCACCAAGCTCATCATCTGATTCCATTACATCACACTACACACTAGGGACATTTACTGCTCTATCTATCATAGGAACTGTCGATCTTGGGTGCTATATACCTATATTTATCACACAGGATTGGGTTGATATATTGGATATACACTGACACTCTGTCCGACAACAGCCAATGGGATTGCTGGATATACCGGGATATCACCACAAACACATCACCAATCACTGGTGTTACAGCCTAGGAAGGACCTCGGAATGAAGATAAAGGTGAAGGTCAAACCAAAAAGGGAGTTTGGAACTGGAACAGGAATGCACAGAAAAAGTAATAAAATTCAAACATCCAAAATATTTTCTAGAAACTGAAGACATTCAACATGGATCTAGAAGCATGTGCATCTTGAAGCTGAATCTAATCAAAGGCAACACCAACGGGAAGACACTAGTGAAGATCAGGTTGATGTCCGTCGGGGGACATATTTCAACCAATCAACTCACATCTCCCATGCTTCTTGCTCTTGGTTGTCGGTGAGATGTGTTCAGTTCGTTCTTATTTCGATTGCGAGGCTTGTTATTATTTTCATGATCTCTAGGGGCTTTCATGAAGGGTTCTAGGTCTACTGACCCTAATGAATCGCTGTCGAAACTCCGGGACTTAATAAACGTCTGTCAGAGAAACAGGAGAATGAAATGTTGTGAGCTGAGAAAATGTTTAAATTATGGTACTATCAAAAACCATAAAATCTGTAAGGGTGAAAAATACCCTTCGACAAGTAATCAGTTTTTCTGTTGTAATATAATCTCTAACATATTAATTAATTTCTATGCCATTGTAAACAACACATTTTAATTGGTATAAACAGTACAGTATAATCTTAATTATTAAATGAATGAGTGAGTTTAGTTTTACACCGCTTTTAGCAATATTCCAGCAATATCACGGCAGGGGACACCTCAAATGGGCTTCACACATTGTGCCCATGTTGGGAATCGAGCCCGGGTCTTCGCGTGATGAGCAAACCCTTTAACCACTGGGCTACCCCACTGACCCCTAATTACTAAAGTGAAATTTTACTTCTAGATATAGACTAGAGCTCTGTTATTCATTGTTACTATGGGAAGGAGCTATATCATCTGTAAACTTCACATGTCCTGCAGATAACTGCAGTAGGTACAGAAGCTCACCTAAATAAGACTATTGGAAACCTTAGATAATGCCCAACACTATCATTCTGACTTCAGAGATTGTAAAAACTATGAATATTCAGATTTTCATTTGAAGAAATTTTATAACCTATATTTATTAATTGTTCTTCTATTGTAAGATAGCTTCTCATACACTCAGTGTCATTTCATAACATGATACCAAATTAGTTACGTTCAATTACAATGTCTGTGTATTCAAAATGGATGAATTACCAACATTTCCTAAAATAATCAAGAAGACAAATTTCAATGTATCTATGAAACTTCGAATTAACATTTTTCAATATTTAAATGAATTTTGTATGAAAAATATCTGACAATACTTCTACGAATTTGCCAAATGGTCTCAAAACCTCAAACCATGATATCATCTCATATTGTAATCAGATCATGATCTAAACTTTCCTTCAGATTAATTGCAGCATGGCACATCAAGATAGTGGATATATCAAAGGGACATAACTGCTACCCACATAGATATGTTGCATAGAACTCATTTTAGCATTTCCAAATAAATTATAATCTGGTTTCAGAAACAAAATCCTAACCTAAATCATGTTTTTATTCATAAGTTTGTATAATAATAAGTTTTAAAATACAACAGAGCTTCATATAGTTCATTAGACAAGTCATTATCAGTGTGTTTCATACACATAATAGGAGTATATAGCATTTCACTGAGGCACATCAATATACTACCATCTCTTGTAAGTGCAAATATGTACACATCAAAGCCTATATTCTACATGCATATATCTATGTCAGGACATTCTCAATTAAAAGTCTACAAATATTCTATGGATGTTATACAACATGGAAACGTAATGTGCAGTAAGCTAAATAAAACAATGAAGAAACACATAAACACAATATGAGATCAACATAAAGTATAAATACCTTTTAGGCCTTACATTTAATGTAATCTTTATACCAAATGTGTTTTATGTTGTGCCTCACAGTATTTGAGTTAAATTAGACCTTTCAAAATTAAAATATTACGTAGCAGTCTGTTTAAACACGTGTGATAAATCACCGAGTCTGGTAGTCTTTTCTAGGGTCTGTGTCTGAGAGTGAAATCAATCGAGATAACATATTTACAGAGGGTCTGTCACAGTGACACTGTGAATTCATTGAAAACTATTTCCAAACTTATCACCTCATCTCCCAAAAGGATCTCTTAGATCACTGCATGGTTCACAGAAAATGTGTCTTCTTTGTAGATGTGAAAGAGTGAGTAAGTTTCTTATGGTTTTATGCTGCTTTTAGCAATATTCAAGCAACATCACTTGAGAGATCCTGAAGAAATGCTTGTCACACACTGTCTTTACAACTTAAACCACTAGGCTACCCCACTGTCCTTTATGTGAGAGACCGCCTCCGTGGTGTAGTGGTTAGAGTGTCCGCCCGGAGAGCTGAAGGTCGCGGGTTCAATCCCCGACCGCGTCATACCAAAAGACGTTAAAATATGGTACTTGTTGGTCCCTGCCTGGCGCTCGGCATTAATGGGTACAACAAAGACTGGTCGGGTCGAAGTCAGTATAATGTGTCTGAGTGGGGTATTCATGCTTCACTGCGGCATGGTATCTCAGTGGGCTAGCACTATAAAATCAGCTTCAGTCTGGGCTAGTACAAGCAGCCGCACATACACATACACACGCATGCACGTCGTCATATGAGCGAAATATTCTCAAGCTCACGACGATAAACCAAATTTCACCTCACCTCACCTTATGTGAGAGATGAGTGAGTGAGTGACTTCAGTTTTACATCGTTATTAGCAATATTCCAGCAATATTCCAGGAATATCACGACAGGGGACACCTCAAATGGACTTTACACATTGTACCCACGTGGGGAATCGAACCTGGGTCTTGATGAGTGAATGCTTTACTACTTGGCTACCTCACTGCCCCTTATGTAGTGAGTGAGTGAGTGAGTGTTCAAATCCTTGTCAGAAATATTCAAGTTGCATCAAGGTGAGTGGAAGCAGTCAGGTCTGGAGGTGAGGTGAGGTGAAATAGGGTTTTACGTCGTACTTGGGTTGTACGACGTGCATGCGTGTGTATGTGTATGTGCGGCTGCTTGTACTAGCCCAGACTGAACCTGGTTTTATAGTGCTAGCCCACTGAGATACCATGCCGCAGTGAAGCATGAATACCCCACTTAGACACATTAAACTGACTACGAGCCGACCAGTCCTTGTTGTACCCATTAATGCCGAGCGCCAGGCAGGGACCAACAAGTACCATATTTTAACGTCTTTTGGTATGACGCGGTCAGGGATCAAACCCGCGACCTTCCGCTCTCCCAGTTAGGTCTGGATGGGGCAAACCAGTCACAGAGTAACAGTGGATACTACTGGAGTATCAGCCTCGTCATGTCATAGACGATTCTTACAACAACATGGGCAATTCAGAAATTCAAGACCTTAAACAGTGAGTGAAGGAGTGAGTTGTCTTTTACGCTGCTCTTAGCAATATTCCAGCAATATCAAACCAAAATCGGCTTCACACATTGTACCCATGTGAGGAATCAAACCCGGGTCTTCGGTGTGACGACTGAACGCTTTAACCACTAGGCTAACCTACCGCCCCTATCTGTAAGGAAAACATTTTGAGGGGAATATTCCCTTTTATCATTGATTCCATACCTGTCAGGTGTTCGATGCATGTGCATAGCTATATGTTCTGGAGTTAGATGCATGTGCAAAAGGACAAAGACTAGTGTAGCGTTTGATCGGACAGAACATGTTTTAGGAGAGGTCAAGGTCATTTCAAAGGTCATCCTTATCTGATACGAGGCCAAGAACAAAACACAAACACCAACAAAACCATGAATAAGTGTTCAAGGGGATGGAAGTGGACATAACGAAACAAATGAGGACGATCTGATGATCAAGCAAAATAAAAGTGCAGAAAAACTCAACAAAGAAATCCGCTGGGAAAACGTTGAACAAAATCAACAGGATCCAAAAACTAAGGAGACTTGTGCAGAGGTCCGGACGTGAGGGTGGGAGACAATATGTCTCAGACAAGCGGCTTACATTCTGTCTGGGTATGGCAGGCTTATCATAGTCAAAATGGTGTTTGGCCACTTTATTGTACTCGATGAGCCCCGCATTCTGATCGGCCTCTTCTGCTAAAGCTGATTCCTCTTCACCAAATACATACAAGCTAATTATATCGTCATCTTTCTCTTCTGAAACCTGGTGAGAGCAAAGGGAGATAAATCTTTGCAAGGGGGGTAACTCTCATAGAACCTATACATGCTCCTTGACACAAGAAAACTCATTCCTGTGTTGTCAATATATGCCCTGTTAAAGAAAACATTTCTAGACAAGAATCATCCAAAGTGGTAACGGTTTCAATTATTTCCATGAATCAAAAAACAATTATTCTTATTGGATAATAATTAATAAAAAGAAGAAATTGTTTTTAATCAAACACTTTCTTCTACTGTGTTGATGGTTATTTAGTCCAACTTAGAATTTTTCTTGTCTAGAAAGAAAGTGCTGTCAACGTATGCATACATTTAAATATCACTTTCGCCCAGGTTTCCATGCAAACAAACATCAATAACCATGTTAACCAATCACAGAAACACACACCTACTTACCTTAGGAACAATCTGGCAGCATGACTTTGATGAAAGTTAAAACTGTCCAATTTACCACTGATTTCCACAAATTTCTTTCAAAAAGGTTTATATATCTGCCAGATTATTTCATTAAAATTATTTAAGAGAAGAAAGGGCAGCATTCACTTCATACCAACAACAACAGGTCCTCAAACCAGGACATAAAACTTAGAAATCAAAATAAATTACGCCAATAATTAGCCAAAAAAATCCAATTAAGATTTCTTCTATTTGTTTATCAAATATAGAAATAAACTTAATTTTATGAAGATGTAAAAATATACAGATGATTTTTATATTTCAAATAAAAGTTCTGACATTAAATTTAATTTGATGGGGGTGTTACACCTGGTTTGAAGACCTGACACCCAGTGTAAAGGTTAGAGCAGTCAGCAAGGGTTAAACATGGTTCAAGCATAAGCATGTAACAGTTAAGTCAACAATTGTCGTCATGCAAGGGGCCTGTCTTACTTCTCCATTTTGGTGTAGTTTGTGTTTTTCGCGGACATATTTCTGAGCTTGAAGCACCTGAAATGAATTGTGTATTTAGTCATCACATCGTGGTTTGCTATTAGTTGTTGACTGACATCATGCAGGTGTTGGGTTAAAACTACTCTCACTGCAAACTAACATTACTTACAAAATATTCAAATTTTGTCGAAGATCATTACATTTTATAATAAATCTTATTCACTTTACCAAATTATGAATAAAATTTTGATTAACTTCACAATCAAAATAAAAATAAAGATTTAGACAATACAATTGACCAACACTATGAATATATTATGATTAACTTCACAATCAAAATTTAAATAAAGATTCAATCAAAATTTAAATAAAGATTCAATCAAAATTTAAATAAAGATTCAATCAAAATTAAAATAAAGATTCAATCAAAATTCAAATTCCTCAATGGCAATTCACAAAGAAAGTTTCTTTAACTGAACCCACCCTTTTTCAAAATGAGTCTAATCTTAATGACCTGTATATTGATGGGTACATCGGCATTAAAAAAAGAAAAAATTCTACAACAATGAGGACAAGCTGATTTTATTCCCAATTTGGTAGGATCACGCTTTGATTTTGTCAGAAATTTAAACAATTTGGCTTTCACATTTACACTGATTATAAACTGACAAAACCAGAGTCAGGAAAAGAATTTAAAATCCAAGTGTATGTACAGAGTTTACACTAATTAAGAGAGTAAAGTCTGTTTCAGTGAACATTGGTTATGTTTTGTGTATTCAAGTTGAAAATAAAATATAAACTTTTAACTATTTCTATTATTGTATATCCCAATCACTTAATCTCTATCACTGTATACCCGTTACTGGCTTCATCTATGGTCATTCACTCGATGTAAACATGTTGTACAAACATTATGTATATCCTATTTTCACTTAATTCTCTCACAAATCTATTGTAAAAACAACCCTGTGGTTTCATGTACATACAATATATATATACCTCTGTAACTATTGACTGTCTATCACCTGATGAAGGGGCAAGCATTAGCCCAGAAACATTGTGTGTAAATAATAAAGAAGTTGCACATCCATATCAAGTGTGTTGTATTACCCTACTAACTTCTAAATGCCTATCAAACATCTGAATTTTTAACTGTTGTTTTTTTTACTTGATGCCAATTTTTTACTCCACTGGTTCACAAATAATGTTCTCCCAGTTTTAAAAAATCAACCAATAAACAAAAGTGTTCTAAGCTAATCTTGGGTATTGCTAGTTTGCAGGAAACAGGTTTTAGTTACAAAGTGTCAAGACATTTATGTGTCTTCTGAGTGAGTTTGGTAGTTCGTGGTTTACTCAGGGGTTAAAAGCATCACAGCAGACTAAGTGCTTGTTATGTACCGAATTGTAAATAGTTACATTGTCTCCTGTAGGTATTGAACCTTGGGAAGTTCTCTTATGCAACTGAAACATCTGTAAGGGGGGACAACTCACAATGACGTCAAGCATAATAGTGACACAAGCCAATATATATACATATATACATGCTATGTTGTGTGTGTAAACATGCTCAGTCATTAGGGCAATATCATCCTTGGTCACATGACACCTGAAAACACTGAAATAGACCTTGCATTTAGTCATGATTAAAGACTTATTCATGAAAATATTTTCATTAGTTACGATATTTCAAAACACTTCTACATTACCTAGGAGTTAAATCGTATAGTGAAAACACAAAACAATTATTTCATAATATTTTAAAAACAATTTGAAAAAAATTTAACAGACACAAGATAAATTAATTCTTTAAAAAGTCTAACCGTTTAGATACGTAAACGGTAATGAAACAAAAGTACCGCTGTATCATCCTCACCACAAAAGCTGACCATTACACGTCATCAAAATATACTGATGGAAACAAATACTGGAACATATAGAAGAACCAGTGTTCCAATATTTATTTACAGCTTTTCACAAATACAAGGCATGCAAAGTAACCTGGAAAAGAATACAGGAACAAAGGAACTTTTAGGCATTCCCTTATTTGTTTCCATCAGTATATATGATCTATTTCAAAGAGGGATCAGGAATTTCTTCAAATTTTCCATATTGTCTGTGCTGGAGTGTACCCCCAAAAGATTACCCTCCCCATTTCTTTGTAATTTTTTGTGACCCAAAATATACTGTAATCGTAGTTATTTTCGCGTGGGATTAATTTTCGTGCTTTTAGCGCAAAAACATTGTGCATCAATAATCATACCAAGCGAAATATTCATGGTGATGTCATGACAAATACTCTAGTAGGAACAACATGTAATTGAAACAAAGACATGAAATGCAGCCAATCAACGATTTGACCACGTGAACAACACGTGTACATAAACAACAAACACTACTTTATGATTTCTATGTTTAACTATCATAAGTCCTCGTATACACTCTTCCTTATGTCGTTGTCAGTTGATCTCGCATATGGGAGAGATGTTGCATGTTGACACAAGTATAATCCAACCTCTCTCTATGATTGTTTTAGTAAACACGATTCAAATATGGCGGCTAGCTTTGATCACTGCATGTCTATTGGTTGTGAAAACTTTGTGATGGATACCATCACTCAGGTGTTTGAAATGCGAGAAAAAACAACCGCGCTAACAGGTCTTTCGTGAACTTTCCGCGAAAATTGCACCCCGTGAAAATATATACGATTACAGTATTCAAAATAATTTGTTTCCTGAAATTACACGCATTTTATTGATATATAACAGTAGGAACACTAACTGAACTCAGGTTCAGTTGATTGCTACGCCTTAATATTCTCAGACCCGATACAAGCTACAGATAATACATAAACAGCAGTAAATGGATTTGGAGGACAATTGTTCTTCACAGATCAACCCAATTTAACCAAAACAGTTGTGGGTACTGAGTCACCTGTTCCTGTGAACTCTAATCTTTTCTTTATATTCTACTGTTTTGTCAAAGTATTAGTGTCACCATCCAAATAGATTTCTGACAGACATTTTCTGAATTATCCGATAAGAAACATGGTGTTATTCCAGAGTTCCCTCCCCTTTAAGCCTTTGTATTCCACTTTTTGTCAAAGTATTACTGTCACCATCCAAATAGATTTCTTTTCTGAATTATCCGATAAGAAACATGGTGTTATTCCAGAGTTCCCTCCCTTTGCGCCTACCTGGTTGAGTAACTGTACGCGAGTCTTGAGTCTTGTCCCTGAACTGTTAGCCACAGCAGACACTGAACGTAAAAATGGCTCAAACTGCTGATGCTCCGGATTTTTCTTGGACCATTCGTCACACAGTTGCTGTCAACAAAATACAGGAAAGTGATTGAGTGTGTGATAAACTGGTGTAAATGTGGGTTTGGGCAGCAAGTGAGTGAGTGAATCTAGTTTTACGCCGCTTTTAGCAATATTCGAGCAATATCATGGCAGGGGACACCAGAAATTGGCTTCACACATTTTACCTATGTGGGGAATTGAACCCGGGACTTTGGTGTGATGAACACTTTAACCACTAGGCTACCCAACCCTCTTTAGCCAACCGCAACTAAACAGTGGTAGAACTCGGTACCATCTCCAGTTACAGATGCATATGCATTGCATACTTAGATACAAAATAAAGTCATCATGAGATGTCAACAGCTTTAAAGATTGTTTTGGCAATAAAGGTTACAAGAAAATATTCTAATCTGTATTCACAAACAACTAGTCCCCTTTTAATCCATATTTGTCACTTAGGAGTGAGTGAGTGAGTTTAGTTTTACGCTGCACTCAGCAATATTGCAGCTATATGGTGTCAATCTATAAATAATCGAGTCTGGACCAGACAATCCAGAGATAAACAGCACAAGTATCGATCTGCGCGCAATTGGGAACCGATGACATGTGTCAACCAAGTCAGTGAGCCTGACCACCCGATCCCGTCGCCTCTTACGACAAGCATGGGTTACTGAAGATCAATATTCTAACCCGGACCTTCACGGGTGTGGCACTTAGGACCACTGAGAAGTTTGCTGTGTGTAACCGCTGGACCTTCGGCACTATACAAGTACATAGAAAATACTGACGAAGGCAATATGTTTTACACTTATCCAGATAAGGCTGGTGGGATGGTCCAGTGCTTAAAGCACTGATCACACCCAAGGACCAGGTTTAATTCCCTCATGGGTACAATGTATTTCAGATATTGAAGGAATATTGTTGTAAAGTGTAACACCGTACTCATTAACTCACACACTCTAATCCAAAGATATATCAGTGAGTGAGTGAGTATTGTTTTATGCCGCTTTTAGCAATATTCCAGCAATATCACTGCGGGGGACACCAGAAATGGGCTTCACACATTGTACCCATGTGGGGAATCGAACCCGGGCCTTCAGCGTGAGGAGCGAATGCATTAACTGCTGGGCTACCCCATCGCCCCATATCAGAAAGTATGTTCCCCACTGACCTGCATCCGTTTCTCCTTCTGTGCCAGCCTCTCGTATTTCCTCTGTAGAAGTACAATCTCAGTCTTCAGATGGGACTGATCAGACACAACTGCATCATTTCCAAATATAGTACCACGACGCCCATTATCTGCCATATTACCCATTTGTTCCATCTGACGCAGCTCCTGGTACAGAAAGAAAACATGGTAAGAAGAAATTTCAAAATGTCCTCCAAATTCACTGGATAAGATAAGATAAGATAAGATAACTTTATTATCCCAGAGGAAATTCTTTTGTATCAAAACGGCCTCAAATGAATATATGCAAAATTCACAAAATATACACAATAATTACATCAACAAAATCAATACTGATGATTCCATACAATTACTGACTGACTGAGTTTGGTTTCGCAAATATTCCAGCAACATCAACACCAGAAATGGGCTTCACACAATGTATCCATGTGGGGTATTCGAACCGGGTCTTAAATATGGGAACTATAATGTCTTTAACCACTAGGCTACCCCATCCCTCCATACAATTAACCACATAGGTAATAGTTTATCGCGATGCATGATGACTATTCAGAAACATTGTTGCATTAATAACAGGAATACTGGATGGTATGAAGGACCTTCAAGCTTGTTTCAACTTCGTGTTGTATATTGTTTATAGATATAAATACAAGTGTATACAGTTTTGTGAATAAACATGTGAATCGTTTAAAGTTGTTTGTCATATCATAATAAACTATATCTGACCATTTTAACAATAATTTTATATTCAACAATTTATATCACACCCTTAGCCCTTCTAAACATAAATCTAATCTTAAATGTAATCTATTTCACCAATATTTGACCAGTCCTACATTTAAAGCCCATGACAACAGTTTTGCACTGATATGGCATATCCCCGTCACTAAAGAATGGAGTTTGAAAAGTGGTCACATACACATGTGTCGTGGGCTGACCTTTGAAATTAAGGTCAAGGTTCATGAGATATCCAAAGTTGACTGGTCAAGGTGTCTGGTGACCTTGAAATAATCTCCCAATGTAGGCTGTCACCAAATTTGAAGACATTGGGTACAACGGTTCATGAGATATCGCGTTAACAAGAATCGGAAAGTATGTACAGAAAGTACGAAAGTACGTGTCTTTACAGATGTACATACAGACATGTGACGCCGCTGAATACATAGTCCCCCGTTCCGCGTTGCAGCGGGGGACAACAAAAAGTACCATCTTTTAACATCATTTGGTGAGATGTGGAGAGGAAACCACCAACCTTCCACTCCCCAGATAGATGATCTGTTCAACAGACTGACAGATGGATAGACTCACCCTTGTGGACAGTTTGAGCAGACGGCGATCCGGCACCGTGTCCTCCTGAACACCGTAAACCAGGAACGCTATGTTGCCTTTCTCAAAGAAGTTTAAGTGTTCCTGGGTGACCTCGGGGAAAGTGATGATCTTGGAGTGTTTAAACTGTGGCTGCAGGGTACCGCTGACCATTGGAGTCTCCACAAAGTCCCCCTTGTAATCCTTGTACTTGATGCGGACACCCTTCGAGAAGCGGGGTTTGTTGATGTCTGCACTCTGTATTGTCACCTGATAGGACAAAAAAATATCACTGTTTTGTGATCCGAAATAATCATTGGGTTTAATGGTGTTTACATAAATATTCCAGAAACCCAGGGAAACCCAGAAATAGGCTTCACACAGTGTTTTACAAAATAAGGAAGTAAGAATGTTGTTTTAGCTTACAAAGTAGATAAGTGAGGTTTTACAATGCTTTTAGCAATAGGGTAGTGGGGTAGCCTTGTGGTTAATGCCTTCGCTCATCACGCCAAAGACACAGGTTCAATTCCCCACATGGGTACAATGTGTGAAGCCCATTTCTGGTGTCCACCGCCCTGACGTTGCTGGAATATTGCTAAAAGCGGTGTAAAACTAAACTCACTCACTCACTCACTTTATGCAATATTCCAACAATATCACAGTGGAGGACATTAGGAACGGACTTCACACATTACACCCATGTAATGAATCGAACCTGGTTCTTTGGTTAAACTAGTGAACACTACAACCACTAGACTACCTAACTGCCCTTCAGGGGTTTCACAAGTGGGAATATGTCACTCTACCCATGTTTGGATATTCTCTGAAAGGAAAAGACTGACTGACTGACTGAGTTTGGTTTTAGGCCGCTTTTAGCAATATTCCAGCAACATCACGGCAGGGGACACCAGAAATGGGCTTCACACATAGTACCCATGTGGGGATTCGAACCCGGGTCTTCGGCGTGACGAGCCAACGCTTTAACCATTAGGATACCCCAACGCCCCGAGAGGAAAAGAAGGGAAGCTACCCAGAACATAACAACCAACCTTAAAGTGATACGGCTTCTTCAGCAACTCGTTGGGGCTCTCCACAAAGTATTCCTCGTCAAAAGGTTTGCCCGACTGAGTACAGGGTGTGACATTCACATACAGAAATCCTTCTTCTTGCGCCTTGTAATCCGTAATGACAACCTTGTCATCAAAGTCTAGCCCGAATGCCAGCGACTGAAGAAACACGTTGGCGGTACCAATCAGCACATCCTCTGTCGGCTCCCAGAACGGGTCGTCTTCCTTCTTGATGTGTGATACATCCTCTCCATCCAAGTAACGTTGGTACATTTCCTGAGAATATACCAATGTTATTAGGCCAGGAATATAAGGTCAAATCAAATTACCTTGCTTGGCAAAGGTATTTGGTAGGTATGTAAGAAAGCAATTATTTGTAGCTTTATTGCATTTTGAGGGTTCCCTAAAAACAGTCCGGAAACGAAAATACAAACAGGTACAGATTTTTAAACCATAACATCTGTTGTTACCTTTAGTGCGTACAAGCAATGTTTAAATTATTACCTGTACGATGTAGCATCTACTAGTGTTACTTTGTGTATTACCTGTGTGAGGTATCACTTACTAACGATGTTTCTATTATTACCTGTACCATGTAGCTATTAATTTATTACCTGTATGAGGTATCACTTACTAGCGATGTTTCTATTATTACCTGTACAATGTAGCACTTACTAGCACCTGTAGCTATCACTTACCAGCGATGTTTCTATTATTACCTGTATGAGGTATCACTTACTAGCGATGTTTCTATTATTACCTGTATGAGGTATCACTTACTAACAACGTTTCTATTATTACCTGTATGAGGTATCACTTACTAGCAATGTTTCTATTATTACCTGTATGAGGTATCACTTACTAACAACTAATTACGCTGTATTATCACTTACTTACTTTTATTACCTGTATGAGCCTGTATATCACTTACTAGCTGTATGTTTCTTACTTTTCTATTATTACCTGTATGAGGTATCACTTACCAGTGATGTTTCTATTATTACCTGTATGAGGTATCACTTACCAGCAATGTTTCTATTATTACCTGTACAACATAGCACTTACTCGTGCTATTTCTATTATTACCTGTATGAGGTATCACTTACTAACAACGTTTCTATTATTACCTGTATGAGGTATCACTTACTAACAACGTTTCTATTATTACCTGTATGATGTATGAGGTATCACTTACTAACAACGCTTACACTTACTAACAACGCTATGAGGTATCACTTACTAACAACGTATTATTACCTGTATGAGGTATCACTTACTAACAACGCTTTCTATTATTACCTGTATGAGGTATCACTTACTAACAACGTTTCTATTACCTTATGAGGTATCCTGTATGTGCTATTTCTTTATTACCTGTATTATTACGTATCACTTATGAGGTATTACTAACAACGCTTCTATTATTACCTGTATGAGGTATCACTTACTATTATTATTACCTGTATGAGGTATCACTTACTACAAGCTGCTATTTCTATTATTACCTGTATGAGGTATCACTTACTAACAATGTTTCTATTATTACCTGTATGAGGTATCACTTACTAACAAGTTCTATTATTACCTGTATGAGGTATCACTTACTAACATTACCTGTATGATGTATCACTTCTATTATTACCTGTATGAGGTATCACTTACTAACAACGTTTCTATTATTACCTGTATGAGTATCACTTACCACTAACAACGCTTCTATTATTACCTGTATGAGGTATCACTTACCAGCGATGTTTCTATTATTACCTGTACAACATAGCACTTACTCCCTACGTGCTATTTCTATTATTACCTGTATGAGGTATCACTTACTAACATCGTTTCTATTATTACCTGTATGAGGTATCACTTTACTAACAACGCTTTTCTATTATTACCTGTATGAGGTATCACTTACTAACAACGTTTCTATTATTACCTGTATGAGGTATCACTTACTAACAACGATTTCTATTATTACCTGTATGAGGTATCACTTACTAACAATGTTTCTATTATTACCTGTATGAGGTATCACTTACTAACAACGTTTCTATTATTACCTGTATGAGGTATCACTTACTAACAACGTTTCTATTATTACCTGTATGAGGTATCACTTACTAACAACGTTTCTATTATTACCTGTATGAGGTATCACTTACTAACAACGTTTCTATTATTACCTGTTTCTATTATTACCTTTATTATGAGGTATCACTTACTAACGCTGTTTCTATTATTACCTGTATGAGGTATCACTTACTAACGACGTTTCTATTATTACCTGTATGAGGTATGTTTCTATTATTACCTGTATGAGGTATCACTTACTAACAACGTTTCTATTATTACCTGTATGAGGTATCGCCTGTTCATGAACTTGCCTCGTTCCCACAGCCAGGTGTTGCCATTAAGAAGGTTCTTCATCTTGACCATCACTCTACAACACAGATAATCCAGGTATAGTTCTGTACACTGGCCATCACTCTACAACATAGACTCTACATCACTGTACAGAACTCTACAACACAGATAATCCAGGTATAGTTCTGTACACTGGCCATCACTCTACAACATAGATAATCCAGGTATAGTTCTGTACACTGGCCATCAACCTACACCAGATACAACACGACAATACACGTAACAAAATATTACACCACAATAACACATATCAACAAATAGGGTTTCATGGAACCTTTAGTCCTGCCAGCACTAACGCCATAAATAAAACCTGGTAATAAATACATGATACAGGACCTTAGAAAATAAACAGACTACAGAACCTAAGACTATAAACAGGATACAGAACCCTAGTATATTTACAGATCCTCAATATCTAATTGAAACAGAACATATTATAGAAAAGGAATCTTACTAAAACACTAACAAAATGTTTGAATAAGACAGCAGTGGAATGTAAACATAATAACCCTGGATTGTAACGGAATAGTACACAGCCCCCCAAGACAGTCACACTGTTAACACAATACATCCAGCTATTACACGTTATCCTTAAACACAGGTAACTAAACATAAACACGATAACCCTGGATTATAACAGAACAGTTCTCAGCCCTTCAAGACACAAAGTCACAAATGTTAATTAGAAATATCTAGCTATTATAGGTTATCCTAAAACAGAGCTAATTATACCTAAACATAAACCTGGAGTATAAGAGATTATTTCTCAGTCCTTCCAGCAGTCACACTGTTAACACGATAGATCCAGTTATCACAGGTTATCCCTAATGTAAAGCCATAGAGGATGATAACCTGGAGTATAAACCGAGTACTGCACAGCCCTTCCACACAATCAAAGTGAGTGAGTGAGTTTAGATTTCGGAATTGTCTGTGATGCCTGTATACACAGATTATTATTAAAATAACCAAGTACCAGTTAATTTGAAAAGTTACGATACAAAAAATATTCTGGAAAAAATATATATGACATCAAAAACATAGTAGAGGACAGACAGTAACCTTATTTCCATGAAACAGTTTATTTATAATGTTGTACAGTGCTCAATAATAGCATGCCCTTGCCCAGTCTATAATAGGTAATACTGACTACATCAACAAACCTATGGCAATGACTTTCCATGTTGTATGCCCATACTCCAGCTGCACTATGATGTTATGTAAAATAATCGGATCTGAACTTGACAACCTAGTGACCGACATCATGAGCATTGATCCACGCCGTTGGTATACAATGATTTGGGTGTTTACCATCATTAAGGACTGACTGACTGAGTTTGGTTTTACGCCACTTTTAGCAACATTCCAGAAACATCATGGCAGGGGACACGAGAAATGGGCTTCCCACATTGTACCCATGCGGGGATTCGAACCCGGTCTTTGACGTGACGAGCCAACGCTTTAACCACTCGGCTACCCCACCGCTACCCATCATTAAGGAACACCCATTGTATAAAATAAATCATGCATGACAGATTAACAATAGAAACGTTAAAGAATCATGTTTCCACCCTTATTCAAAAACACCCAGTTGTTTAAACCACAGTTTGACATATTACCTGGTAATTTGGAAGAATCAGATGTTAATAACTTTGGGTGGTCATCCTAATTAAAGAATACCCAATTGTTTTTAATGCTAATGACAAATTAACTATGGTCATTTGAAAGAATTGGATATCCTTTCACTTCTTTTGTGTAGCATATCCAGGTTAGTGAGTGAGTGCATGTAATTTTACTCTGCTGTCAGCAATACTACAGCTCTATCATGCCAGCTTTTAATAACTGAATCTGGACCAATGGGAAAGTGGCTGATAGAATAAGCATCGGGATCATGGCAATCATTCAGGTGATATACAATTATCACAAGTCTTCTCTAAAAGAAGTTTAAGTGCTGCAGACAGTCAATTTGAGGAAATTGTCGCAATTCTTAAATATGAGATATACAAAAATGCATTCAACTGAAGTTTAAATATATCCATCATTGGTTGGTTGATTAGTTGTTTAATGGCGGCAGAATATATCCACAGAGAAATTATAGATGACATAAACAATATTTAATTTAATGTGAAAGACAGGCAGGAAGTGTTGTTTTATTATTTCAAATTTTGAGTGTTCATTCAGTGATGTCATTCTTATATTGGTGCTTGGCATTCAGTGTGTGCCGGCAAGTGAGTGAATGAGTCAGGGGAGGTCACCCATATATGTAGCGTTTAGTGGAAGGTCACTAGTAATGGAATCTGTTTTATACAGTTATTAGAAATGTTTAGTTTCAGTAGCGTCGCAGATTTGTGGATAAATCTTACTCTTGGGAAATATCACATTAATGGGGCCAAAATAATGTTTTCCTAAAGAAAACTCCCATTTCATTATTCTGCTTTTTTCATATTAGTCCATTTCAGTCGGAAAGGCTGTGAATATATAATTGTTGCTGTGACTTAGCAATATTTTGAAAAAATATGTTGAGGACAGAAAATTTCAAAATTTCAAATACCATTTCAAGAAGATATGGCTATGTAGTCGTGTGTGAGCGAGTGAGTGAGCTGGGTTTAATGCCACTTTAGACAGTATATTCCAGCGTTTTAACTTGAAGTAGGAGGAAAGCCCTAAATGATGCATCTCTCCGACATTCCCCACTTTCATAAAACGGTAGTGCTGACGAATCTAGAAATATAATTGTGGAGAACCAGAATTCAAACACAGAATCAAACATTCCTGTCTTGCAGCTGGGTTGATCATCATAACAATGTCCTATATCATGAAGTACATGATTGTATACTGGGTGTGATATTGGTTACAACTAACTAGGTAATACACATCTTCACAAGCCTCGTCAGTACAGCGTGCACATGCAACTATACGTAAAGCCGTGTTGCAACATCGTAACATGACCAGTATCTACCAACATCGGAGACAAAACAAGATGCTGGGAATATGCACATGCAAATAGTAACAAAAATTACCGCATGTCATCGGGGAACACACTGAGAAGACAAAGGTAATATGTTGCTACAATGACTATCTGGCTCTATACAATATATACTATATACACGCTACCTACATGTTCTATCTAACATGACAATACTAGCTGGGGCTATCTCAAGAACTTTATGTTGAATAAATCAAAGGACCTATTTTAAAAGCACAAAGTGTCTTTGATAATAAGATGTTCTAATTAAGAAATATAGTTCCCAATGACTTGTTGTTAGGCAATAGAATCGTTCGGTTGTTTCCAATTTTGGTACTTCTTGTGTGTTGCCAGTTGGCTTTTACTTTGATCAACATCAAGAACGAATATAAAAGTCACCTCTTAGTCATGATAACTTCGAATAAAATAATTTGAAAACGTAAACAAAAGATCTGTCATTCATTATACACTCCTTGTGGAAATTGGTCTGTATTTGTGATGTACACAGACTTTTTAAGATAATTTGAAAAAATACAAGTTTAAAAGATCTGAAAAGAAAAGTAGAGAAATCCTCAACCCACACCAAATATTTCTAACTGGAAAAGAATATGACCATATATTATAGAAAAATTGATAGAAAGTCAACATCTTTTTAAAAATGACCTTCACCTTTGCTACATATAAGAATTTCAAATAATTCAAAAACATAACTTTTCTTTTAGAGTAGAAACTGAAGACAGTATGATCACACATGTTATAAAGTTTACTGAAACCCACCACATATCACTCAATCCAATTCTTATCAATGATAACCTCAGCCAAAATATGTTAGAGAAAATAAAATGCAATATATGGTTCCAAATACGTAAATATCTGTATCTAAGGTTAAAACGAAAAGACAAAATTAGCAATGTTCCCAAAATAACCAAACCCAACATAAGAGAAACCAACGGATGACAACAGATGCAGGGGATTATGGGTAACAAGCTGGCAGTCTCGTCGTGTGTACCTGACTGAAAGATCCTCTTCGGCTTTGCTGGGGGTATGATAGCGTAGATGGTTTAAATCATCATTCTCACCACTATTAGATATATCTGATATCACCCCTTATGAAAAATGTTGAGGATATTTATGTTTTCTTGTCAAATATCATGTCTAACTTCTTTGAGTGGCATTTAGAACTTGTTGTGATCAACAAAGGGGAGTATATTCATTATTAATGTGAGCAATGTTTCCGTGTAGCGACTTTCCTACAGTATTGTACATCACTTGCTTGATAATGGTGTTAGTAGCTACACAGAAACATCAAACATCATGTCTGCCTCATAAAGCAGAGTGACAAAATAAATGTTTTCATGAATAGTACAGCCAATAGTCTAAACGATACTTCTTCAGATAGAAGATGAGAGTACATGGTATTTGTCAAGAAACGTCCCATGTACTGTTTGATACAGATCTGCACACTGATCTTCATGCCTGACTGACTGAGTTTGGTTTTACGCCGCTTTTAGCAATATTCCAGCAACATCACGGCGGGGGACACCAGAAATAGGCTTCACACATTGTACCCATGTGGGGATTCGAACCCAGGCCTTCGGCGTGATGAGCCAACGCTTTAACCATTAGGCTACCCCACCGCCCCCTTCATGCTTGAAGTCTTAATCATTGTGTTACTGGGGTGAGACTGAAAGAAGTTCAGGCAGGAAGTGTCATATGCTAAATGTATTTTCTGCATAAAGTACTATTTCCCTTACAACATTTTATACTGAAGTATAATATGGTACTTCATCACAAAATATATAAAAACTGACAGGCTGTATGATTCTACACAGTGATATCCTTCTCTGATGACGATTACTCAAACATTGGACATTGTTTCCTTGAGTTCATACTTTCTTTTTCTTATTTTGTAATAATTAGACCAGACTAATTTACTTTTTCATAGACTGTTCTTGACTTTTAATAAAGTCTCCAAAAGCCTCAAGACAACTCTGACAACTTTTGATTTTTGCCTTTCGTCTTTAGGCATCCTGGCCAATGATATCCGTATAAAATGAAATGAAATTTGACCAATTGCAATGTCAATTATAAAAGTTGATAAAAATCTATGGAATGAAAATAAAAATAGTTAATATTTCCAACTAACAGAGAAAACATGTTAAATTGTTACATGACTGTTTTGGACACAGTATTAGTATATTAAATACTTATTCATATTAATAATATTAAGTTCAATTCCTAGTTTCACATCAACATTCCTGTATAAGCATTTATAATCTTAATACGGTTGTAGGTCAACACTTGGTTAGAGTGAGTGAGTGAATGAATTAGGTTTAGCAAAGTGGCATAAAACAGAAAAGGGCTGCAAACATTACCAATGTGGGGAATCAAACCCAGGCGTTCAGCATGATGAGCTTTAACCACTTGGCTACCCCACCATGAGTTCCGTTAGATGGAAAGTAAGAGTTCCTGTGGCTTGGTTATCTCTATATTAATTCCTTAATCATTAGACTGTGAATATTTCAGCAGGAATTTCAACACTTTGTTAGGTAGTAGTTTCAAATGTCAGAATGGTTTAAATTTATATACCACTCAATTATATACCACTCAAACAAAGGCAAAGAACGCTTGATTCTTTCATATTTTAGATGAAATATGACAGAATAAGGTGTTCTGTAAGTTATTTTGAGAAGTATATTTCTATTTGAGATTTAATGATGTGAGTAACATAGCATGTTAGTAAGTTAATCCGTTCCCGGTAATGTCGTTCCGTCTAGATCTGTTTCTGTACCACATCTAAAACATCTCCCACCAGAACGTCTAGCCCTCGTGTCTTCGCACGCAGAACTTACATGTAGCGAGATATCTTAATAGTTCTGCTCTTCATTCGAACAACGGGCATCCGTTGGAGTCGATCATGTCTTATCACAACACAAAAAACATCATGAGCATTAAAGAAAGTCACTTCTCAGGTCTTATGTTTGTTTAAATGGTGTCTGTTTATCTGTTGTTTATCGGAGCTGCCTGAGTGAGTGAGTGAGTGATTATGGTTTGGGGCCGCTTTTAGCAATATTCCAGCAATATCACGGCATGGGACACCAGAAATGGGCTTTACATATTGTACCCATGTGGGGAATCGAACCCGCTGAGCTTCAACCACTAGGGCTAAATGCTTCCGTGAAATGAATCTTCCTGTCTGTAGCTGAGAAACAAAATGAGTGAGCTTAGTTTTACGCCCCTTTTAGCAATATTCCAGCAATATCATGCCAGAGGACACAGAAATGGTCTTCACACCTTGTACCCATGTGGGGAATCGAACCTGAGTCTTTGATGTGATGAGTGAACACTTTAACCACTAGGCTACCCCACTGCCCCAACCAACCAAATGCCTAAGGACCTGATCGCAGTTCATATGCACAGAGAGTTTTCACATATGTTGTCAGAGGGGTACACAAGTGCGTGGATCTACACTACCAGCTGTCTTCCATTTTTGTGAAAGCTGCACTGGCTGAGTGGGTTAGATTGTTGACTTTGTGTCCTGACAGTATGAATCCTGAAAGGAACTCAACCCCAAAAATACCAGAATCTGTACTTTACACAGAAAGAGTAATCCCATATATAGACATATGCCACAGATTTTGTTCCTTTCCAGAATCCTATCTTTCCTATTCCTATTCTTGAGCTGAAAAAGAATCCATATCGACCTTCCATATCAGAAAGGTAAGACAAAAATAATGTTGGAAATATAGTAATATGATATCAAAATATTGAAAATATATATTTTAAAGCATTCCAAGCATTGAAGCAAATACATGAAATAGATTTAAAAATATGAAATATATCATAATAGTTTTCAAAACGTGCAGGAAAGATATATAAGTAAGAATTACTTATCAAGTAATGTCGGTTCTTAGGAAAATGTTTTAAAATCATGTCCACAGTAATCTGCAGCTTGCAGCATAGAAAGGAAGCTAGTTATAGGGTAAATAGCTTTTGAGGGAAATAAGGGTTCCAGACAAACTGATTACTGGGCTTGACAATGAGAATGATTGTCTGCAAGACAAGCGGATGGATTGGCAGATCAGGGAAGGAGATACCTTGCTGCATCCTTGCTCCTGCTAATGGGAATTAATCAAAACGTGAAAAATATATCAGAATCTAAAATATGCAAAAAACATATGCACTCTGAAAATGTTCATCAAAACATGAACTCACATCACTGCAAGATGAGAACACTTATATATGTGATTAGCTCTCACAACAGAAAAAATCAGAGTGCGAATTAGAACATATATATATAGGTGATAGTACAACACATTTGGATGCATTTCTTTTTTGTTTTTACTGAATTTAAGATTTTATAAAAAAACAATTCAATTATTGCATTAAATCAAGTTTTCTTGGTTGTGCAAAAAAATCAAGAAAATTCAAGACCGATTTTGATGGACTTAAAAAAAGGGCCCTTATCTTTGTTTTCAGCAATCTATATAAAACTAGTTGTGAGAAGATAGCATTGTTGCCTTTAAAAAAACTGTCAACTGTGAAGCTTCTTCTCTACTGAGTGAATCTGTTTAGCTTTTTAACACTATTTCAGTCATGTTTACTATTTCATGTCAGTTTGACTTGGGGGGAAGCTCAAAGTGATGCAGGTTTCAAACAACTACCACTTTGACGAATCCCACAAGGTATTGTGGTACATCTAAGACAAATCTAGATATAAGACTAATCAAATCCTAGATAAATGTGGTGGGACTGGAACCACACCATCGGATTCTGGTACATCTAAGGGAGATAACTCTGCACAGCCAATTACAAGACTTAAGATGCCTGTGCCCAATCCTACTGTGAAACCTGGATGATGAACAGGAATTAAACATACAGGCGTTACATGCACTGGTGAAGCCAATTTCATAGCATGACGTGAAGTTATAAAAGCAAACCATTGCTACATGTTTTCAGTCAAGAACTGCAAACAGTTACATACATCGGTATGAAAATGCTTGCCCTGAAACTATATAACATATGACCCCAAATAGTATTTTATTCAAAATACAATATCAACCAACAATATTATTCGATTATTCCATAAATGTACACATTCATTAACTCCTTAAAGCCTATAGAAGACTTGATGTTATTATACTTTATATATCATCAATTTCATGTCTTAAGTAAAAATTAAACGCAATTTTTATCAACAGGACTAATATTGAATAGACCTTTACTAAAATTATTACTTCCGAGGTAAAATAAAGTCTGAAAAGGTAATTCTTGGTGTGTAGATATAATTAATAAAAATCATAGAGAACAGAAAACATTCCCCTTTATAATTTCATGAGAACAATACTGTTGAATCATACCTTGGAATTTAGCAGGTTAATCACCTTAGCATAATTCTGATCTAACTGTTAATCCTCACATAGGTCAATATCAACTGTAAGGCTGCCCTGTGACGACAACTTACTCATTGTTTACGCAGCAATTACTTGCTGTAAACTCTTTCTGAAACAAGTTGACGTAGGCAAGACAATGACTTCTATTAACTCTGTCCGCTAAGGGACAGAACTCTGCACAAAACATTGTGGTTCTTTAGACCAATGGGGATAAGGCTCAACGAACAAGCTCAAAGTCATCATCACTAATAACTGCAGGTGCCATTAACTATCTTTTACAATTTTGTGCGACCAATTCTAATAAAGTATGCTAGAAAGTTATTTCAAAATTCATTTAATTGAGATGGAGCTGCTGAAAGACAAGGACACAATGGGACGTGGGACGTACCTGGTTCCCTTCTGGCCACCCTGACCCTCCTGGGCTGCTGCGGAGATCAGGACGACCTCAAAGTTTTTCTGTTTGTTGAGTTCCTCCGACACAGCATTGACCTCCGACACCATCGGGAGGATCTCGAGGATCTGTTCCTGAGCGATTTGCTGTTCTGTTAAAGAACCACTAAACTTTGTTTTTTGTTACTCTTTTAACCATTACATATGAAAGATTTGTGGTTAGTCTTATGCGGAACACCAAATTTATTCTTTAAAAACTTGTGGTTAATTAATACCGAGCGATTAAAAGTGGCCAAAAAGTCGCCTGCTTCCCTCTCGCCCGCCAACGAAACCACAGACAGGTTACGTAACTCTGTCGCCAGAGCACTGCAGTGACGTCATATGAGGAACGATTTTCAGTTAGTTGTATAGAAAATGTGTAGCACGCTCATCATTTTGATGATTTCTCGACATCAACGGCGACATACGCCTAATCGTTGCTTTGTCGCCAGTTGTCTTAGGGGTCGGGCGATGGTGTCACCATGCACAGATTTCCACAGGACCCCAGTTCGTAAGCAAATGGGTTATATTTGTGAGTGCGGCTTAGCGTTGTGGACAGCTTGAAACGATATCTTACTTGTGTTCAGATCGCTTCACGGAAGTTAAAGAATCAAAACTACTTACTAGTTGTAGTAAATATGCATATGATTGATGACCATAAAGATTTTCTATGACACAACTTGTAACATAACGATTTCTTCCTCGAAGTGAGGTTGTGGTCGGCAACAATAATATTGTAAGTAGTATTATATTGACACACCTCGCTGCCACGAGAAAATTGTTATGATATCACGTATATGTCATGCAAAACTCCTATTATTATCAATAAAATATATATTTTACTAATAGTAGAAAGTAGTTTTGATTTTAGAACTCGGGTGAAAACAAACCTAAATACCAATTTATCCTCAGACTGGCGGATGTTCCCGACAGGGCTTCCATTTTAAAAAATAAAAAAATCTGTTAGAATTAATGAGATTATAGTTTGTTTTCATCAAGTTAGAAAATCAAGACTACTTTCTACTCGTTGTTAAATATGTATTGGAATCATAACCAAACGGATTTTGCATGACACAACTTATAACATAACGATTTCTTTCCACGGAAGCCGCAGGTGGGGGTCAAGTCACAATACTGCTTGCCGATAAATTTCTTGTTACATTCCCATGGTTAATGTCCACTCACCAGTATGTAGATACTAGTCAATGTGCTGCCTTTATATTTGGTCTTATAATCCTAATTAGTTTATTATCACACTTGTATGCATTTTGAAACTAAATAAAAGCAGACGATCTGCTGATACTTATAGTGAATTTATAACAGAACTGTAATATCTAGACATTTTATAGTTTGCCAATGTGAATCATAATTAGCACACACACCCTAGTGCATGTTGTCTGTCTCATTACACTTCACGGCTAAAACAATGATTCTGTTGAATGATACGACAAATGAATAAAACAAAATGCAAATATTAAAATTAAAACAGATTAAAGTTATAGGAACAATATCAGGCCATTACCTTGTTCGAGGAATGTATCCATCAATATCCACAAAACTGTTCCAAATGATATGTCCTTTAACAGTTTAATATACCTAAAAAGTGATAAATCTTTTCAGGTATTGGTGTATAGTCTCATTGGTCACCCAAGATAGCACACCTGGCAACCAATTGCATAATGTCCGCTTTTCTTTAAAAACAGTAATTTAGTTAGCCAATAATGGGCAATCAATCAATGTATTGCCGGGTTAATCCTTTGAAAGAAGGACGCTTGTTTTACGCAGACACCGACCACCTAATAGAGTGTATTCAGTATAGATTAGTAAATCTACATACATAAACACTACCTTTTGACAATTCCGCTGTGTAAGATAAAAGTAATTAATCAATCAGCTGTTATCGGTTAATCCTTTGATCGATGTTTATAATGTTGAATATTTACTCCAGACACAAGAAATGCCAAATGGGAACCTTTGTCGGGTAATCTAAGTGTGTTACCACTAATTATACCTGTTATAAATTCATTAACTGACCATCAAGTGAATGATGACAAATAACATGTGTAGGTTTATACCACCTAACACGAGGTTACAACGAGGAGTATCAATTGCTGTATTGCATGTGAAAACTTATGGGCCGACACTTGTTTTGAGAATACAAACAGATTTTACATGACATGATTAAATATCGAGGTAAAACAACAAAGAAATGGGATCAATTTGGATCAGTCATTATACAAATAGGGCCTAACGACAATTCAATCGATTTTGGACAGAATCGCCTCTATGAAAACAAGTTGTAACCGGAAACCAGGGCAAAGCAGGAGACAAAAATTAAATGACAGTAGATTGTGAGAACATATAGCTTTCATTTTCCACAACAATTGTCACTTCGATTTCAGGTTTATACAAGCCTGTAAACACCCATAATTCACCCCTAAAATGTAGATGAATTCTGCATCGGCCCTCAAAGCTATTCCTCATATGACGTCACAGAGGCCTGATTGGTTGAAATTTCTGTCAGCTGGTGAGAATTGTGCACTGTTGTCAAAAAAAGCTCGATTTAAGTCAATTAAAGGTCGAATTGAGTAGTTTTAATGACGGGGTTATATTTATAACGATGCCAGTTAGTGATTTATGTATTTGTACCCCCTAGGGTTTATGTGACCTTTAAACAAAATATACCCTGTTGCAAGAACACAGACCCAAAGACTGTTTTATAAGTGTTGGCAAATATTAGAGCTACGTCACAGCAGTGTCTAAATAGTAAAGAATTGGCCAGTGGTTGACTGCATGATCTATACATGTGTTTGTTATTGTTCAATGCCACACTCAGCAATATTCCACCTATATGGGGGCAATATAGACAAAAATTATGGATAGCAACTTCCATATTTTGTGAGTGTGACGTTTCTATACAGATTCTTAAAACATCAAGCAAAGGTACAAGAATCTGTATCGAAATGTCGCACTCACGAAATATAAAAGTTGTTATCTATTGAGTTGTTCTTTTTGGTACTTCTTATGATTTCTGTAAGTTTTTCAGGTCATATATCTTAGCTGTTAAATTGAGAACTGGTTCAGACTTATTACCTTCCAATTCAGCCCAATAATGAGGCCAGCATTGTTGAATATTTTCTTACACAAGTTAGTAGTCTTGGACTAGTGAGCTATTTTGAAGGGTGCCCAGATGACCCTGGTGAGATACTGGGAACCTGCTCTGACTCGGAAACCCCACAGATCCTGAATCTCAACTAGTGGCAAATATTGAAAAGAGGAAAGTAGAAACAAACTATTCTTATTTCACACATACCTTTTGTCATGCCCGCTGACCCTGTGGCGAAACCCTTGGCCTGAGCAATCTCTTTCTGGGCATATTCCCACGTGATCTGAGCTGGGAGGTCCACATCGGTCTCTGGCTTCAGTGGGTTCATGAATACATACAGGTGGTTTGATCCTGGAACACGGAGAGATGCGAATGAGCGTCACACTTTCAGCCAATAAAACAATTTCGACATTTCTTCTGTATGCTCAATGTGTGAGTGAGTGAGTGATTTGTTTGTTTAACGCCACGCTCACCAATATTCCAGGTATACGGTGGTGGTCTGTAAATAATTGAGACTAGAAAGACAATCTAGTGATCAACAGCATGAACATCAATCTACGCAACTGGGATAAGATGACATGTGTCAACCAAGTCAGCGAGTCTGACTAGCCTATCCCAGTCGCCTCTTACGACGAGCATGGGTAGCTGAAGACCAATTCTAACTCAGATCTTCACGGCTGGTCTGAGTGAGTGAGAGGAGTAAGTAAGATGAGTTTTTTTAGGAATTAAGAAAGTAAGATTGTTGTTTAAACATATCTGTTATTTTTTAGGACTATTTCAATATGATAGCAGGCTGAATATTGTCAAGTCTGGACCAGAAAATCTAAAGTTTGACATCTTGAGCATCGATCTACTTATGTGGGACAAGATGACAAACAACAGCCTATGAATCCAGTTAGATATCTGTTACACTGACTCTGACTGACTGAGTTTTGGTTTTACGCTTTTAGCAATATTCCAGCAACATCATGGCGGGGACACCAGAAATGGCTTCACATTGTACCCATGTAGGATTCTGGTCTTCGGCGTGAGAGCCAACGCTAACCACAAGGTTACTCCCACCGCCTTCGATATCTGTTACAGCTAGCATGGGTTGCTGAAGACCAATTCTCTGTAACAGCTTCCTGGAGATAGAGAGGAACCATTTTTATGCATAAACAACTTCTTTATTGCACTAGATGCAATGTTTCGGTGTAGATGCTGACACCATTATCATAACTTGCTTTGATAACAGTGTTAGTATCTACTCCAAAACGTCGCATCTATTGCAAAAAAGAAGTTGTCTATCCTATCCATATAATTTTTTCCTCTACTAAATGCCACTTAATGAAGTTCCTGGAGATACTCACCAAACAGAATCCTGTCTTTATGACCCAGCTGTTTGCGTCCTGCAAGTGGCAGCCCGTTCACCTTTGTCTTGGCGCCATGGCTGCCTACCGGTTCTATCTCTACACCGTTATTTGTGTTGTAGATGATCATGCGTGCTGCTTCTGTATGCTGGGGAGGTATCAGGGATATTTGTTATAATAACAGGCAGGCAGGTGTGAGTGAGTGAGTGAGTTGGGTTTAACTCCGCTTGGAACAGTATTGGAACCACGTTGATTTTTTTTTTATTTGCTGTTTAATGCCACACTTACCAACATTTCAGCTATACAGTGGTGGTCTGTAAATAATCGAGTCTGGACCAGACAATCCTTTGATCAACAGTTTGAACATTGATCTATGCCATTGGGATAAGATGACATGTGTCAACCATGTCACTACATCCCAGTCTTTCTTACGATGCAGCATGGGTAGCTGAAGACCAATTCTAACTCAGATCTTCATCGGCTGGTATGAGTGAGTGAGAGGAGTAAGTAAGATGAGTTTTTAGGAATTAAGAAAGTAAGATTGTTGTTTAAACATATCTGTTATTTTTTAGGACTATTTCCGGAATATGATAGCAGGCTGAATATTGTCAAGTCTCGACCAGAAAATCTAAAGTTTGACATCTTGAGCATCGATCTACTTATGTGGGACAAGATGACAAACAACAGCCTATGAATCCAGTTAGATATCTGTTACACTGACTCTGACTGACTGAGTTTGGTTTTACGCGGCTTTTAGCAATATTCCAGCAACATCATGGCGGGGGACACCAGAAATGGGCTTCACACATTGTACCCATGTAGGGATTCGAACCCGGGTCTTCGGCGTGACGTGCCAACGCTTTAACCACAAGGCTACCCCACCGCCCCGGATATCTGTTACAGCTAGCATGGGTTGCTGAAGACCAATTCTCTGTAACAGCTTCCTGGAGATAGAGAGGAACCATTTTTATGCATAAACAACTTCTTTATTGCACTAGATGCAATGTTTCGGTGTAGATGCTGACACCATTATCATAACTTGCTTGATAACAGTGTTAGTATCTACTCCAAAACGTCGCATCTATTGCAAAAAAGAAGTTGTCTATCCTATCCATATAATTTTTTCCTCTACTAAATGCCACTTAATGAAGTTCCTGGAGATACTTACCAAACAGAATCCTGTCTTTATGACCCAGCTGTTTGCGTCCTGCAAGTGGCAGCCCGTTCACCTTTGTCTTGGCGCCATGGCTGCCCACCGGTTCTATCTCTACACCGTTATTTGTGTTGTAGATGACTGCGTGCTGCTTCTGTATGCTGGGGAGGTATCAGGGATATTTGTTATAATAACAGGCAAGCAGGTGTGAGTGAGTGAGTGAGTTGGGTTTAACTCCGCTTGGAACAGTATTGGAACCACGTTGATTTTTTTTTTATTTGCTGTTTAATGCCACACTTACCAACATTTCAGCTACAAGGCGGTGGCCTGTAAATAATCGAGTCTGGACCAGACAATCCTTTGATCAACAGTTTGAGCATTGATCTATGCCATTGGGATACGATGACATGTGTCAACCATGTCAACAAGCCTCTTACGACAAGCATGGGTAGCTGAAGACCAATTCTAACTCGGATATTCATAGGTCGAACCACAATATTACAGTTATATTGCATCATGTCAGCTTGATATGCAAGTTAAGCCTGAACCAATGCAAGTCTCGGACATTTACCACTACATGGAAACCCATGAGAACATGCATGGTGCTCACAAGCCTAGAAAGAAAGAAAGTCTTGAAGAAATAGAAATGTTAATGTGCTCACAATGGTCTTGCTGGTTAAACAATTATTAAATTATTAAACTACACTTCCAGTTAAAGGAATTCATGTGACTAAAATTTCACTGTATCTCCAAACTTTTAGAATATCTACCTGAGACCACTGAGACAAATCTTTGGTTGTGGGTTGGCATCTTTCCTTCCGATAGTTGTGTCCCCTTGTTCAAGGAAGTGGAACACGACCCCTGAGAGCATGGGGTCCTCATTCAGGTTGACCATATGAGGCATTGTCTTCTTCTTGGACATTTCTCGGTTGTCAGCCTGAGTTATTGCGTCTGTTTCATGCCGCTCCTCGGACAACTAGAATAGGTGTTCAGAATATACTCTTGAATCATGCTATGATTTTAAAGTTTATTTACAGATGTAGGTGTACAATTGTCTTAAGAAGTGAACATTCTGAATCAATGCTTATACTACACAAATCATGGGTGACAATTTGAAGGACAATCACACTTTAACAGAAAGGTGGAGAGCATCTGTTTTCAAAGCCTCTCAGGTGTTGAGTGAATTATATTTTCCCCTGAATTTAGATGACTAAGGGACCGTTCATAATTTATGGCTAAGTGGGGGTGATGATGATGATATTTATGGAGAAGCATGTACAATATTAATGGCCCCCCAAAAAATTTATGTACAAGGTAAGTGATACTCCCCTACCCTGCATGTCATGTACAAAATGGCTGACCCTACATCACAGGTACATTTGTCTGCCAGGCAAACCAGTGGTTGACTGCATGAGCACAAATATACTCTGTCTTAGAAATGAGGGCCACAAACAGTAGAACTCCATGGGAACCAACTTTCCATTGAATCTGCACATGGAGAGCTCCCAAGAAGACACCTTTTGCCGGTACCTATGACTATACTACCACAGTTTGAGGAGAGATTAAAGGTGCCACTTATTCTAATTATCTAATAGAATACAGACTGTGCTGTTCACTTTTGCATGAACTATCTCTTGGGTAATGGTATATAAATTGTAGCGATAAGACTAACACTGGCTTTGATGGGAGGGTCAGCAACCACACATTTACAGTAATCTCCATTACAGGCTACAGGATCCCTCCAAGTTAATGTACGATTGTCCATTGTGAGCTTACTAAAACAACTTACGTCCTGGCATTCTTCACAGACATTTATTTCTACTTATTGTGCATTATTGCAGAGTTTATAACAAGGCCTGACGTGAGAGGAGGAACTGCCTACCATCTGGTCCCAGTTCTGGGTGTTGTCCGAGAGGAGCTGCTGGTTGGCCATCAGCTGAGCCCGGATCTCTTCCTCCATCTTCTTCCTCATCTGCATCTGGTCTGCAAGAACAGCAAGAGTGAGTGAGTGAGTGAGTGAGTTAAGTTTTATGCCGCTTTTAGCAATATTTCAGCAATATCACGGCGGGGGACACCAGAAATGAGCTTCACACATTCTACCCATGTGGGGAATCGAACCCGGGTCTTCAGCGTGACGGGCGAGCGCTTTAACCATCAGGCTACCCCACTGCCCCAAGAACAGCAAGAACAAGACTCTCAACAACAATAACAAGATCCGCAACAAGATCAGCAAAAACAGCAACATCAGCATCGTCAATGAGAGCAACAACAAAATCAGCAAAAAACAACTCCAACAACAATTTTGTTAACAAAACAGGATAATATTTCCAGCAACATCAGCAATCAACAAATAATCTTGCAAGCTTCATTTCCTCTTAACAATGTAATAAATTAAATATTTTTGAATCTTTGAAATGTACTAAACTCATTTGTTCACTTAACAACTATTCACTTGACAACTGTTTACATCAATCTGGTCAACTGACCTTCTGGTGACATGTATTTATCTGTTCACTAAACAACTATTCACCTGACAACTATTCATATGAATCTGGTCAACTGACCTTCTGGTGACATGGTTACATCTCCACCACCGATGACTCCTCCACCATCCAGGGCACGCTTCAGTCTGTCATTCTCTTCCTGAAATGCATCATTCTCATTCAAGTAAATTCCTTCAGAGTATTTGAGACTGATTTCTGTTCATGTGTACATCCCAAAAGAGATTAAAGACTCTATCATCTGACTATAATTAACACTGGTGGCTGGTGGTTATTGCACCACACATCCTTCAAATGTAGATGTTCTCGTTCTCAGTAGTATATATTGACACGAAATAAAGTGTCACAAATTTAGTATCACCTCATGACCGAGGAACCTGGATCTATACCAAGATTTCTTAATCTTCAGATGCAACACATAATAAATGCAGTACCATTAAACATCTTTCAGCATGAAGGTGTTTACAGTAACTGTTGAAGGATACAAGCTATTTGCCTGACAACTTTTAATGGTGTTCTTACCTTGAGTTCTCTGATCATTTTGTCAAGTGGATTTTCATTAATGACAGCCTGATTCTTAATTTTTTTGGCACGGTCTGCATATCGTAAGGTTCCCAGAGTTTCATCGTAGTTGATGTCTGCAGGGGACAGGGCGGCAATCATGACGGTTTTACTGGAATAAAACAGTTGGCAGATCAACATACGTGTCACCATTTGAACGAGGGGAGCAACATGCTGGACAGCAGAATGACCTACAACCACCCTGGCCACACATGATTTTACAACCATCACTGGCGTCTGGGGCCCCATTCCTCAAAGCCATCGTAACCCTAAGACGATTGTAACTCCCATACTTTAGCGTACTTACCACAGTCGTAGCACTACAATCACTTTGAGGCATGGGACCCTGGCCAGATATGCAGGGGGTACTTTGCCTGGAAATCCACTGGGAATCAACATGGAATACCAAGAGAAGCAGTCCAGACTGCAGTGTCTCAAATCAGCCTTCGAAATAATCGCCGGCCCGGTTGGAGGCCCAGCGCCGATTGTTATTGTATCAGGCCGGCAGTTTCAAATATTTGGAGGCTCTTGTGGCCTTCAGTAAATTATCTGTCATTCTTTTTTTCAACTGGAATTTTTCCCATGATTTCTTTCTTTATTAATGTTCTGGAATCATTCATGATCCATCATGTTACGATAATTTACAGTTTCCATTCCTGGTTTCGGCGTTTTGCGCATAGGGATGTCTCTCTGCGCTGTAAGGTTTCGCTAACTGATTTTGTAGAAACTGAAATCGAATACAGTGTAGTCTACTTTGCTTTTATAGGTTTGATTTCAACAAAACAGGCCTGCTGATGTCATCCAGGGCCTGTAGATTTTAACGCCTGCAGGCGGCAGCAGGCCCTGATGGCCAACTGGCAAATTAAAGTATTGCAAACACTGTCTGAAATGCTTTTTCCTCACAACAACTGAAATAATTTTTACAAGCCAGATGAGATGTGCACAAGTTTGGTTTTAAGCTGCCTTTAGCAATATTCCAGCAATATCATGTCAGGGGTCACCAGAATTTGGCTTCACACATTGTACCCATGTGGAGAATCGAACCCTGGGTCGACAGCGTGACGATCGAATGCCTTAACCACTAGGCTACCCCACCACCCCAATTGAGATGATGATTCATACTGGCAAACAAGGAGAAGTTGAGCACCGACCTGACATTTGACCCGTATTAGCATGTATGAGTGCTGCAAACTGGTTCTTGTCATTGTTAGCGAAGGGGCCCCAGGTTGTCCGCGATCAAGTGTAGTGCGACTTGCTACACCAATGAGTGAGTCAATTGTGCGGAATCAATTTCACCGTCATGTAATGCACGTGCACTAGCCGACATCTGCTCTACCTTTCACAAACCAAATGGTTTTCTTATTGCCGTGCACTGCCTACTTCTCATAAACGCGTTCTCTGTGCCGGTCCAACTTATCCTTGTTTGCCAGTAAGTCCATCTTGAAGTATAGGCCAGCATCAGTACATATACTACTCAAAAGAATTGAAAGGACACTTTATTTTTTCATATGACTACGGTTATTCGGTCACGGCTTGTGGGTACTGCAACACAGATTTGTCACTGTGAAATGTTTACAGATATGAAACTGTCCACTGTCACTAACCGATGCAGGGTGACTGACAGTAAGGATGTAACACAGACCTGTTTCCTCCCAGGGCGTTCTGGAGCAGCTTGGTGAGGACAGAGTCTCGGTACGGCACCATCACCTTCTTCTTCCCCATAGACAGGTCCGCCAGCCTGTAGGCATCAATAACACATGGAAGTGACTACAACACTTCAACACTCAGTCTTGAACTATGGAACCAGGGATTTATCTGGACCTGTTCAGTGGCTGATATCTGGACCAAAGTTGGCAGCAAAAACTCCAAAAAATGTTGAAAAATGTTTTTACACTCAAAACATCATGATTTTTCCAAAATTGCTTACCAAGGACACTTACTTAGTATTCTAGATAAGTTCCTAGCATCACCAATAGAAGTGCTTATCTCATGTAACATACCGATATGACATTTCCGAGAGCTGAGAGAGACTTGTTGATGTTGGCGCCCTCTTTAAGACGATCTCCAGTGGCACCAGTACTGTCAGCTCTCTCAGAACCTGAAGCAAGCATTCTGATATAAGTAAAGCGAAATACTTATTGTGGCAGTATCTGATATATTTATAAAAATGAGATCAATTTCTTAAGTAGATGAATCAAATGATCCATGAACGTCGTCAACATATGAAACTAAGGAAGGTGTTAAATCTATTTGTAATTGTGATCAAATTTCTAAGTTAATTGACAATTATAATTTTAACCAAAATATTTGTGGAAGTGTGTATGACAATTTTGATCATGTAATGGACATGTGGAGATTCAAACCTTGTCTATGATGTGATAAGCAAATACCACTAGGCTACCACAGTCCCAGATCTCCTTATATAGGTATCTGATATTGTGACGTACCAGCCAGATCCACCAAGTTCATCACACTGCTTTTCTTCGTCTCGGAGCCCGTCTCGTTCTTGATGATCTGGTCAAACGTGATGGTGACCACGGTGTGAGCTCGACTACTGGTGGCATTCATGTTGGTGGAGGCTACTGTTCGACTTGCCGTACCTTGAAGAAAAATTCCAGGATCAATCAAGATACATCAATGAGTGAATGAGAGTTTGGTTTAATCCACCTCAGAGCAGTATTCCATCTACATCATGGCACTTCAACTGTATGTGGGAGAAAAGCCTGAAGTGATGCTGGTCTTAGTGAGTGAGTGAGTTTAGTTTTATGCCACTTTTAGCAACATTAAGCAATATCACGCAGGGGAGACTAGAAATGCGCTTCACATTGCACCTATACAGAGAATTGAACCATGTCTTTGGCATGATGAGTGAACACTTTAACCACTAGGGCTACCCGACTTTGAATGGCATTCTAGAAGTTGGGTAGATGAAGGATGAGGACTATTTTTTATGGATATACAACTTTTTGTATGACGTTTGGGCATAGATTCTATTTGTCTATAGCGACAATAGAATTATGTCGAAACATAGATTCTAATGTCGCTATCCAGCAAATCTCACAATAGAATCTATGTCAAAAAACGTCAGCCATACAGAATAAAGAAGTTGCATATCCATAAAACTAGTCCTCATCCTTCACTAGGCTACCTCACCGACCCAATGCTGGTTTGAGAGGTTTAAAACGTTAGCTTAAACCCATGAGCATGGGTATGGTACTGACAAACCAACAAACATATATTGTTGGACCTGGATTCAAACCCAGGATAATAGTTTTCTAACATGGCCAAGGGATGCAACTCTGCACAGTGAATTGTGGCACCTTGAACAAAAGGGCTACCTGTGACTCCTCCTTACATCAGTGCACGGACATATATAACATCAATATTATTTCAAAAGTTTTCAATCATGGTGACTGTTTAGTTATTTTAAATGACATTCAGCATTATTCTGTCTGAATATTTGTATCCTGTAACACAAATTGAGTCAGGAAAACCAGTATTAAGAAGAAGGATCGATGATCATGTCTAATAAACGAACCCATCTTTACGTTCAGTCTACAACCTTCGAGCTATATACAAACAATAATCATGTTTGAGTTAACAAAACCAGTGGTTAATACCATGAACAACAATCATGTAACCAACTGAATCTCATTTTGATGTTTATTCACATTCAGCAATATTCTGGCTGTAGCAAAAATAATTCTGATCATATATAGTACTGAGAAAATAATTTAATGAACACTCACCATAGTTGCCTAGCATTTGCACTCAACAACTCTTTCAACTGCACATATACCATCACAGACTTCCATTATTTTACTGCTTTATGAAAATACTGCAGATACAAGGAAGCTATAATAATATTTGTAAGAATCCTGCACAAACCTTGTTCAGTCCTCTTTTCTATTTCCTCATAGCTGCCGACTGGCACACGTTTAAGATTCTCCACGTAGAACATGCCCAGTTTTGGGTTCTGCCTCACTGTGAGTCCGCCCTTGGGGTTGTCTTTGGACAGAAGGTCACGAACCTGCTCATTGTAGATCTCCAACATGGAGAAGGTCACCTCAAACCTCTGTCTGAAAAAAACAGACAAGCTATCTTTTTAATCCTGCATTATCAATTTCCTTTACATTTTGTGTGATATCATTCTGACCAAATAAAATTCTTTACCCAATATATTATCTAAAGCTGGGGTGAGCTTTCTGCCACTGCCATGTCATCCTACCGGGTACCCCTTTACTACTGGATGAACAGAGTTACACATAAAACTTGCCATAAAAGTACATATTTTAGAACTATTATTTCTGACGTTCCAAACAGAAAAGTTAATACTAACAAAAGAAAAAAAAAATGTATGCTCTATATGAAAATAAAGAGATGAAAGAAAGTTATAATAAATTGTTCAGGTTCTACTTTAAGGAAAAAATATTGTATGTTTTGAATAAACTACAAGAATATCCAGTCTTCAACAAAAATGCCACGTCCTCAAAGAACAATAAATAATCAGTCTGAAAATAACAATAGTTGTCTGAGGAACTAAGAGTATTCTAGTAAAACTTACCTTATTAGAATCTGTGTTAGCAGCCATTGTCTTAAACAGCTCATTACATGTGATAGGGACTATTCCCCTGAAAACAAATGAAAACAATTAAGGATCAACATACAGCATTAAACTGTCATAATACTGGGCTTCAGTTCAACTGAGAAACCATATAAAGGATATAGCAATGACAGGATAACTTTAGCAATATGAAAGAACAAGGGGACCCTTGATTTCTTTTGAGTAGAATTATAAATCACCTACACAATCTTAATTCTTTTTGCAATGGAAATATGTATTCATCAGAGCTCTAAGTCACTACACCATCACTGACTGAGTTTGGTTTTGCGCCGCTTTTAGCAATATTCCAGCAATATCACTGAGGGGGACACCAGAAATGGGCTTCACACATTGTACCCATGTGGGGATTCAAACCCAGGTCTTCAGCGTGACGAGCCAACGCTTTAACCACTAGGCTACCCAACCGCCCCTTATCAGGTTACAGTAACAGACCTGATTTTCTGCTTCAGACAACACAATCTATTTTCTAAGAACAGGTTACTAGGGACTACTCGTAATTCTAAACCTAAATCCCAATGGGACAGTAAGGAGCATAACATATCTCTTGTAATGATACTGGTGAATTCTAATTTAATCTAAATGGTCACTCAATGGTTTTCTAACAGTATGGCGTACATGACTAGTACAGAGCCATTTCAACAGTGAGTGGCTGAGTCTAGTTTCATCAATATTCCAGCAATATCACGGTGGCGGTGAACACCAGAAATGGGCTTCACACATTGTACCCATGTGGGTCTTCAGCATGATGAGCAAATGCTTTAACCACTAGGCTGCCCCAGGACCCCATTTCTATAGTGATCCCACATGGCCTGTTGAAAGTCTGTTGTTTTTGAAAAGGGAGTTATGATGTTGAAACTAGGTGTTTTGTAAAATGGGCGTGGTATATCAGCAGATTAGCACTATAAAAGTGTCATTAGTCTGGACAGCGAAATCAGTGAAATAATCTTGAATATGCCATTAATCCTAACATTTGTGAACAAACATATGAATCATCTCCACAGAACTGGGATGTAAATAAAATCAACTTACTTATTTGCTCCATAGCCCACCATGGAGTACGACTTCCCTGAGCCAGTCTGGCCGTACGCGAACAGCGAGCAGTTGTAACCTGTTAACACCATCACCATTACATCCATATTCATATTAAACATGTCATAATTTGTCATCAACACTCTGAAACTCATTTAAAAACTAAACATCATACAAATTTTTAAAGCTACCAATTACACAGAAAAAATATTGTCAAATTATATTGCCCTTCAGTGATTGAGCATGAACAGTATTCTGGTTATTTAAGAATTGAATGTCACTTTGTGTGTTTGCACTGAAAAATGAACGATGTCAAAGCGTTGTTCAAACTCGTGTGAATGAGCAAGATCACGGGGCAGAACCTGCAAACAGCGAGAGATTAAACTCTTGTGATAAGGAACAATGCTCGGCAATTGGATTGGTCGTGAAGAAGCGACATTGCCAAAATTGGGGTGACTTGAAACAGGATTGCTCGCTCAATTGTCATCACCAAATGCAGCCAGATCATTGGAGTTCCTTGAAACCGTAGCGGAAATTTGATAATTAGGTCGCACTGGCTGGGACTTGTTGTCGGACGCGTTGTCGGTCAGATTTTGCAAAACTGTGCTCAGTTGGTGTTTTTTGTTACATACAAAAACAAGTAAGTGATATGTATAAATTAAAAGGAGTGTGAATGCAAATGATTTATTTTGTTTACGTCAAGCTGGACAGCGAGTATCCTGGGGAAAACCCGGAAAGTAGTTCCGCCAAAAGTTCACATGACCCAGATCGGCTCGAAAACGTTCACACACGTATGAACGATGTTTACACACGTATGAACGATTTGAAGGGTTCAAGGGAAATGAACCTTGAAATTTAGATCACATGACCGCTCTCTCAACCAACCAACATTCGGGAATCTGTGTAAACTTCAAAGTACGAAATTATATCACGGTGTGGTAGCTAAATGTGGAAGATGAATCAGAAATGATGTAGTTCTTGAGCTGTCTGCCACTTTGGAGTAATCCCCTGAGTATGGTGCTGACAAAGAACAGAAAATGCTAAAACCAACGATCATATGATCCTGGTATGCCCAAAGGGACATAATCTGTACAGTGAGTTCCACTACGTAAATGCCTAAGCCACCAGTGCCTCCTGAAGTGTAGACAATGTATGTTATACCATCATAACAGGTCAGACATGTACATGTTCCATCACTACGTGACCCTGACCTTCGAAGGCATTGTCCAGCACGCCTTGACCAAGGTCACCGAACACATCCTGCTGACTTGCATAGTTTGATCCTGGTCGTGGTACCAGTAAACCATTCTCTTCCACATAGCCGTCATGTGACCTGTGAACAAACAAAAATATTGTGAACGTTTCTGCTTCTCTTTGATAATAGCCCCTCTGTCATATTTTCTAATTCAAATTCAAATGTCATCAGTGTGAAAGGCCATAGTGAGTGTGAGTGAGTTCAGTTTTATGCCACACCCAGCAATATCCCAGCTATATGGCGGTGGACTGTAATACAAATGCAGACATATTTTCACAATAAAATTAAATTAGATTAAATGAAAAAAACAAACACATGAGATTTTATAGCAGCTGTTAAAACCGCGGAATCAATGACCTTTTGGTATCATTTTGCTGTCATACCCCCACACAGGTATTAAACAAACTATATCAAGAAATTTGAACACCATAATTACAAATAAACATTTCAACTTACCAGTAGGAGTAATCAAAAGAAAACTGAAACAAAAAAATCATTGAAATTAATTCATATTGATATCTCATTGAACAATTTTTTTAAAAGTGTTTTTTGGACATGGACTAGAAGAGATGGACATTACCTATAGATATGAAAAAGACAATGAGAATGGAACATCAAGGGAGATAACTCTGTTGACCCCTGTATGAAAAGTACATTACTGGCAAAATATCTAATGAACCAAATAATTCACTTAAGAAAAGTAAAATATATAAATATGACAATTGAAATGTCAAACTATCATGGTAGCCATGTTGTATCATCCGACTGTAAACAATATTATAGATTTAGTTCATACGAGAACAAAACAAAAAGGAAAATACCAAATCCCAGATAAAGTATACTTACCTTTTTGGGATCTTCATCTGAAAGGAAAACAGATATTTGTCAGAAATTTAATAAAATCACAAAAAGAAATTTAGTGGTATGCTTAAAATCCACCAACACCTTCAGTTGTTCGGTCATTATCTTGACAGACAAAGTATTACATAATAGATACTTGCTATGGTGTGAATATGTATATAGGGGACACAGAAATGGGCTTCACACATTGTACCCATGTGGGAATATGGTTGTGTTGAAAATCTAGTGGCAAAATACTCTTCATGAATTTATCAATTAGATATGATTATGTTTTTGCGTGTATATAGCAGTGAGTTAGTGAGTTCAGTTTTATGCCACACTCAGCAATATTCCAGCTATATGGCATCAGTCTGTAAATAATAGAATCTGGACCAGATAATCCAGTGATCAACAGCAAGAACATCAATCTACACAATTTGGATACAATGATATGTGTCAACAAAGTTAGTGACTATATTGCCAAAGTGGAAGGAGAGTATTGAAAGGTTTTAAAGTTCTGCTCCAGAAAAGAGCTAACTAAAACCAATTTCAGTCAAAGTCAAACTTGTTGCCATGGAAACGGAAAATATGTTTTATTCAGAAATCCCAACTACCAAAAGGCACCAGTTCATCACCAGATCTATCTATGTGAGAAGATTGGTAAACAAATATTGAACGGTTTTAAAGTTCTGCTCCAGAAAAGAGCACTGCCACCAACTTTCAGTCGAAATCAAACTTGTTGTCATGAAAACGCAAAAAATATTATAATAGGTAATCCAAAACTACCAAAAGGCACCTGTTCACCACCAGACCTATCTATCTATTACAGCAGACATGGTATGTATAAATATTAAAAATTAATAAAAAGTTAATTGTTTTAATTTTTTTTAAAATTTTGGTCAACTCATCTGAAAATATTTTGCTCTGATCTTACAGGGAAATATAACAGTAGTTCCCTAGCATTACACAGATACTGAAACACTGGAATGCAGTGCCAGGCTATCTTGTAAATCATGTCATCGTATCCCAAATACATAGATTGATGCTCATGATGTTGACCACTAGATTGTCTGGTCCAGACTTGATTATTTACAGATAAATGTGCCATAGTTTGAATATTGCTGAGTGCTGCATTAAACAACAAACAAACACAAATGTTTAACCTGGATGCAGAATATATATTACATGAGGGATGCACAAACATATTAACTGGAGCATATTCTTGAGAAGAAATGTAGAATTCCTGTAAGTAAAGGAATAATGAATCTTACAGTTCAGTAATGCATACCATTACACTACAGTTTTACTTTATACCCGTGAAGGTCCGGGTTAGAATATTGATCTTCAGTCACCCATGCTTGTCGTAAGAGGCGACTAACGGGATCGGGTGGTCAGGCTCGCTAACTTGGTTGACACATGTTATCGGTTCCCAGTTGCGCAGATCGATGCTCATGCTGTTGATCACTGGATTGTCTGGTCCAGACTCGATTATTTACAGACCGCCGCCATATAGCTGGAATATTGCTGAGTGCAGCGTAAAACTAAACTCACTCACTCACTCCCAGTTTTACTTTACAAGACCCACATGTTATGTCTAAGTACCCTCAAAATAATTGGGGTCCCTGTTTTATCCCTTTTGTTTTTTTCCACATAAACAAAGTCTGGATAAAAGATAGCTCAAAGTATTCATTTTCATATATTCTCCTTTCAGAGTTTGTAGTCATTTAAACCATTCATCTGATCACATATCGCTCGAAAATCAATCAGTATTGTCCATTGATCCATGTGAACTTCTTGACACTATGTGCCTTAAACAATATGCATTTCCGGTAACCTAAATACCCCTCAACCATACAGACCCAACAATGAACATCATGTCAAAATAACTGCAATACATGTTAACACCCATCATATTAAAAACCCTTGTCCTTAATAACCTAATCTGTAAAAACAGAAACAGTGATTTCATTGGCTACCATCTGGAAAACAATGCACCTGATTGGTCAATCAATAACTAACAGACATATACACTGGCATCCACATGGATGAAGACATACATACATCCACAGCAACATGCAAACAGTCAAGGGATCGACACAGTCAATTGAAGCAATGATTTCTATCTGTCGACCATGCCAACTATCGACATTTGCAACGACAGTTTGGATGAGGGTGGAGGATTTTATTGTCTACTGGCCTACCTAACTTTCCCCCTTTTGTTCACACCTGGCCAGGTGTGACTGGGTGATTGTCTATATCTCTCTAATATTCTTTTGTCAGTATCATCTGAGACTGTTTATGGGCAGGAGTTCACATCGTAATGTTTTTGACGTTTGTTATTGTAAAGAGTGATGAGGAATCATCTGATTTTGTTCATGCTGTTTGACAATAATCCATATACTTTTCGTATAGTCATAACAACAAAAGGGAGATAAATTTTGTTAATAGAAAATTTGATTGCTGGTTTTCAAGCCTTAAGTCCTGTTTGTTTGTTGTGTGGGATTTGCATGTAGCATAAACATGATGTTTTAACACCACATTCAACAGTATTTCGGTATTTCATGCCAGTCTGTAAAACATTGGACAAAGAGCCAGCAATCCTGTGATTGATATTATGAGCTTTCATCCGCCGCAATCAGCAATATTCCATCTGTATGGCAGCGGTCTGTAAATAATCGAGTCTGGACCAAACAATCCAGTGATCAACAGCATGAGCATCGATCTACGCAATCGGGATACCATGACATGTGTCAACCAAGTCAGCGAGCCTGACCACCTGATCCGTAAGTTGCGTCTTATGGCAATCATGGGTTCACAGTGTACATAGACATGATATTTCACTGCACCATGATTTATCAGTGAGTTTAGTTTTACACCGTTTTAGCAATATTCCAGCAATATCACAGCAAGGGACATCAGAAATTGGCTTCACACATTGAACCCATGTGGGGAATCGAACCCAGGTCTTCAGAGTGACAAGCAAATGCTTTAAACTCTAGGCTACCCAACCGCTCCCCAACGATTTCAAAATATGACCTAGCATTATAATTTTATCTTGAAAATGCATGACATCCAAAACTATCTGTCAAGAGAACAAAACCTGTTATATTGAAATATATAATTGCAGTTAATAATATTTAGCTGAATACTTCTATGTGATGTGAAATTTATTTCATTTTGTAAATGTTTTAATCTTTTTATATATTCCCATCTCAAGCTAATTCCCACATTTAAGCTCACTCCCACCTCTGAGAACATAACCTCAAACACAACCTGCAACCATTATTGCTTACGAAACTTCCACTAAATTATACGCTACTTCTGCTTCTCTAACAACAAATGGTTTCCACATTTCTAGCCATTACAAATTCCACTTGTGCTGCTTCGCCTATTTCCTGAATCTTTGCTGAGTTTAATATTCACAGCAAAAAGCTGATCATGTCACCAGAACGAAAGGCAGCATCGAGTCATCGTTTATGGCAAAATCTTGTCGAGGGTTTGTTTCAGTGACATTTTTGTCATCATATATTTTCAATAATGGGGATCAAGTAGCAAGTACAAACAAGAGTCATCAGAAGATGACATATCCCCCCGGCCTCCACATCTTTGAAAGAACAAATCATCTGACAGTTACTTAAAGTCCAGCTTGATTTTAGACTAAGTGCAAATTATTTCCATGGAAATCATGAAAAAAATAAATGACAAAAATCTGCAAATAGCAAAAGGCACCACTTTGGGATCTGCCTCACATATCTGCCAAGTTTTGCTGAAACATATTAAGAAGTTTTTGCGTTGTGCTCCGGAAACAGAACCTACCCCTCCCTTTTGAGACTAAGTCCAAATTGTTTCCATGGAAACTGAGAAAATAATAAATCACAAATATCTGCAATAGCAAAGGCACCACTTTGGCATCTGCTCTCACATATCTGCCAAGTTTTGCTGAAAGATATTAAGAAGTTTTCCAGTTGTGCTCGAGAAAGAAACCCATCCCTTCCTTTTGGAGACTAAGTCCTAATCATTTCCATGGAAACCGAGAAATAATAAATCACAAATATCTGCAAATAGCAAAAGGCACAACTTTAGGATGTGTTTGATATATCTACCAAGTTTTGTTGAAAAATATTATACGATTTTTTGAGTTGTGCTCCGGAAATGAAAGCAATCCCTACTTTTGAGACTAAGTCCAAAATGTTTCCATGGAAACCGGAAAAATAAAATGACAAAATATGCAAATAGCAAAAGGCACCACTTAAGGTTCTGTTTCATACATCTACCAAGTTTTGTTGAAAAATATTGACGCGGTTCTTGAGTTATGTCTCGAAACGGCCCACCCCTCACTTTTGCAACTAAGTCCGAATCTTTTCCATGGAAACCGGGAAAAGTAAAATGCTAAAAATCTGTAAATAGCAAAAGGCACCACTTAAGGTTCTGTTTGATATATCTACCAAGTCTTGTTGAAAAATATTGAATGGTTCTTGAGTTATGCTCCGGAAACGAAACCCACCCCTTCCTTTTGAGACTAAGTCCGAATCATTTCCATGGAAACCAAAAAAATAATAAATCACAAATATCTGCAAATAGCAAAAGGCACCACTTTGGTATCTGCCTCACATATCTGCCAAGTTTTGCTGAAAGACATTGAGAAGTTTTCGAGTTGTGCTCCGGAAACGAAGCCCACCCCTCACTTTTGGGACTAAGTCCGAATCGTTTCCAAGGAAACCGGAAAAATAAAAATGCCAAAAATCTGTAAATAGCAAAAGGCACCACTTTAGGATCTGTTTGATATATCTACAAAGTTTTGTTGAAAAATACTGAACGGTTCTTGAGTTATGCTCCGGAAACGAAGCCCACCCTTCTTTAAGACTAAGTCCAAAACGTTTCCATGGAAACCGAGAAAATTAAAAATGACAATAATCTGTAAATAGCAAAAGGCACCACCTTAGGTTATGTTTGACATATCTACCAATTTTGGTTAAAAAATATCGAACGGTCTTTGAGTTATGCTCCGGAAACAAAATGATTACGGACGGACGGACGGACAGACGGACGGACGGACAGACGGACGAGGCGACGACTATATCCCACCGCATTACATGCCGGTGGGATAAAAAAGTGTCACTCGTAAGGAAATTCTGTTTTTTTAATAATGCATACTTGTAATTTATATAACTGATTTGTAATATTCAGACACAATTCCATAACTCGTAACAGCCTTTCCATCATACGATGTCAGAAATTCAATCAAATAATCATAAAAAATCACATATATTATCAACAATATCAATTTCATATGAACATTGACACTATTGACAGAAACGAAGGAGAGACAAATACCTGTATTCAATACAAAAAGCCTGGCAACACAGATTATTTACTGGTAACCATGTATTGAAAATGTTATCTCCAAAACAAAAGAGTTCCCACTCACCGAGGGCTTCAGATCAACAGTGTACAAACACACGGGTAATTATCAATGGCCACGGAATGGTGCTGCTGCTTGTGGAATCAATAAATTGCCAATATGTGATGAAGCACCGGAGAAACATTGTGTAAGGATTGAATGATGTAGAGTAATGTAATATGTTGTGTTTATGGCTGACAAGGATGTGAAATGTGATAATCCTGGTGCAGTCTGGTTGGAACACAGAAGGAGTTGGAGGATAATAGAGATTATAACCCTCCAGTGACGTCACTCTATTGTCTCACCAGTTTTCCTATTACAGAGTAAACCTCTACAGGCAGTTTCGCGGGCATTCTCCCCCAAATCTCAAGATTTTCTACAGAATGCCTGCAGTTTTTCTGAAGAATAGCCCTGAAATTGACTTTGCATTTTTAACTTGTACAAGTTTTAAAGATTGATATAACTTTGGCTTGCTATTACTGAATACGATCGTAAAATATCACAATATTGAAAATTTTCAGTATAGTGTGCAGATGCCTGGTTTCGAACATGGAACGCTTTGCTTACTAGCTTGGCGGTTTTATCTATGAAGGATCTCTGAGAAGAATGTCATTGTTGGTCAGTATGAACCATGTGTTCCTCACAAGATGGGTAGCGCATGGCATGGCAAGGTATTGGCTGCCAGTCGCATCCCAGTTGATGTCAACAGTAAATACCAAATATTAAAATTATAACTAAAGTATATCTTCAGGCGGTTTACCGGTTTTGATCCTTCACATATAAACATACACACCCCAGGTACATTTCTGTATACATACTGAAATGTACCCTAAACAAAATCAAAGTACAGAAACGTACCCGGTACCCTAAACGGCAGACAAGCCCATATTCCTCAATCTTAAACCCCAACCCATATGTAGCTGTTCCCATTTGCCTGATCACAGGTGGTATTGTGCATCACGCAATATTCATATCTGTGTAATGCAATCAAATGTACTTCATACAACAGAATGACAGTTCAGATCAAGAAAATGGCATAATGGACTCGTGTTAGGGTACGTTTTAGTATTCTGATTTTAGCTAGGGTATGTTTCTGTAGTACCCGTGCCGAAAATGACTGCTTAGGCGTTAGTTACAGTCACATGATCTGAGTCAATTTACACCCCGTCCCAGGTACTACTGTGTAAATTGTGGTGGATGAGTTGATTGGATATGGGGTTCCACACTTGTGACGTCTGACAAGTGGAAGTATATATATCTCACATTTGTTTCAGACAATTTGTACATGCCTGCTTGAGTTTGGTCTGCTTGATGAGTGTGACAAGAGTTTCAGAAAACAACGATGCACTACAACATGTTTGCTTACATTTCAGTTTTCTCCAGCTACGCCCTTGTTGATACAACATTATAATTGTGGTTATTCAATATTTCATTTCACTGCCAATATTGGGCAATTGCAAAACTGCTCAGCTATTCACATGAAGAGAAATATTTATGATGTTGTCATCTTTGTCTTCGTCATCAATGTTCAATGTCTGTAATATGTCAGTCAAAGTCAATTTGAACTGATACAAATGGCCACCACAATTTCCAGATCAGCAGATGGACTTTTCCATAAATCTTGTGTCAATGTGAACCTCCATATCATCAGAATATTAATGCTTCCAAAAACAAAGAAAGAGGAGCACTTAACTGTGGTACCGTTCCCCTGGATCATGACGTCATGATCATATCTTAAGATACACAATAATTCATGTTTCTGAATCTGGATTATGTGAGGTCACATTGACATGATTATACAATATGATGATAAAAAACCCAGTAATATTCAGATTTTCTAACCGATCAGAAAAAAATAAGAAACTAATCTGAGGAGCATGACAGAAGTTTCTGAATCACACATCACTGTAAATTAAACATATCACTAAACTGATATTTAAAATAAGACGGTTAATGATTTACTGAGATTGATTGAACACCACTGGAACACCATTGAAAACATTCCAGTTAAGATCGTGTTGTGTCAGTCTGAGTGGAAGTAAACCTCAAGTTATGCAGCTCTCATAATTTCCAACTTTGATGAAACCAATGAGAGCAGGTAAGTTGCTGACAAACCTAGAAACAAACTGCAATCATAGGATTCTGGCCATCTAAGGGACACAACTCCGTCCAACAAATTTCAGTACCCAGACAGTCAGTCTCACAGTCCCTGAACCGAAATATTTTCCCTTCCGTCCAGCCCTTTCTGCTATGCTGAAGCCCTAGATGAAGCAAGTCTAGATTTGCTCAGGTTCTGAACCTCACAACTCACAGGGGCTCCTTTTCAATTTAAATGAAATTGTTTGTTTATACACTGTATATTTTGTCTTGTTCGTTCACAGGAAACGATACAATACCGTTTTTTTACTGGTCACAAGAAAAAAAGTGTGATGAAAGTGTTACCCGTAGATAAGCCGACCCCCTTCTACAGGCTGCTTTTTTGGTCTTCAAAATTCGGGCCCGGAGAGCTGAAGGTTGCGGGTTCGATCCCCGACCGCGTCATACCAAAAGACATTCAAATATGGTACTTAATGGTCCCTGCCTGGCGCTCGGCATTAAAGGGTACAACAAGGACTGGTCGGCTCGGAGTCAGTATAAGGTGTCTGAGTGGGGTATTCATGCTTCACTGCGGCATGGTATCTCAGTGGGCTAGCACTATAAAACCAGCTTCAGTCTGGGCTAGTACAAACAGCCACACATACACATACACACGCATGCACGTCGTCATATGAGCGAAATATTCTCAAGCACGACTTTAAACCCAATTTCACCTCACCTCAAAATTCGGCGTATATATGGTAACATACGGTAATAAATTATATACATTCAGAGACTATGCATTAGTCTGCAAGTCAGACCACTGGGCCATCAGTGTTCTCTTTCTGAAATATTCACCAATATACCTAATAAAACCAGACACACATAACTATATTTCAAACGCAAAATATCAAAGGGAACATTTTGGCTTCAGTACAAAGTCCTGTGTATTTATACATGAAACTGCCTACATACAACAGCTAGCCCCAGTGACATACAGGTGGAATGTCTCGTGATTAAGATCTCACCTGTACGCCCAGCTCGTTACGACTTGTAAACAGGTGAACACAGCCTGCCCACGACTGTCAATCAACATCAAAGACAGCTCTCTATTGAATACAACCTAGTTCAGAGGTCACACAGACGAGTAAATCATAGCGTCAGTTTCTCTATAACGTACATTTCACCTGACACTGTTGTATATGTGGAATGACAGTATTTATGTGCAATGCATTATGTTGGCTGCATGAATATGTATGTTTCTTACATGGCTATGAATTGGTCATTCACTGAAGCGTCACTAATGTATGTTTGAAAGCATATGAAGCCAGCTGAAGTAAATGTGGGCACCAATGTCAGAGAGGGCTAATTATTATGTTATTCCATGGAGATGAATAAATTATTTAAATAATGAATTAATGCTTAAGTAAATAGCTTAATTACCTTTCAATAAAGAAGAAAGCATGCATATTTGAGGATATTTTGAATCAGATAGTTTTATAGCAATATTATAGCAATATCATGGCACTGTACTCTCGAAATGGGCTAAGTGTCACATTGTACCAATGTGGGGAATCAATTAGAGCATTATGTACAATGGATCTGTGTGCTCTTGGTTCTCATTCTCAGGCCCTTGGGATGTATACAACATATTCTGCCATCTTATCCCACCTGGTACCCATTCACTGCATATTTTAAACTAAATCACTTGCCCAAAGAAACACCATGTGGTTTATGTCTTCTGTTAGGGCAGGATCTAAGTCTTAGAAATTTGAGTGAGTGAGTGAGTGAGTGAGTGAGTGAGTGAGTGAGTGAGTGAGTGAGTGAGAGAGAGAGAGTGAGTGAGTGAGTGAGTGAGTGAGTGAGTGAGTGAGTGAGTGAGTGAGTGAGTGAGTGAGTATTGCTTTATGCCCCATCAGCAGTGATCTAACAAGTCAAGCAACCAAACTCGGTCACCATTCAGCTACTCTCCATAACCAACATTGCTTTAGATCACCTGATATGTGATCTTGTGATTGACAAGACCAACTGCCTCTACACACAACACAAACTCATCGTTTTCCACACACCAAATCCTCCTCAAACACACCAATCAACTCATTAATTATTCAAGGACCCCTTGCGTCAAAATTCACAAAGACCAAAAAACAAATAAGCACAATCACTTTTCACTGTGACAAACGTTAACAGGATCGGTTCCCAGTTCTCTCAGACTCGCCATGCAATCTTTTCAGATGCTCAGAATCAATGAGGATCAATAGAGGACAGCCTCAATGATGTAGCGTGATGTAGTTGCTGTGCGACTGTTGACGATGATGTCCATGGAATACTTGCTGTATCCAAAACACAGTGACATCTTAGCACAGCTACAATGGAATACCTGACATAGTGCACTGCCTCACATCAAGCAAATAGCGTTTACATGTTTACTCTTTCTGAAAACAGAAACTCACCACGTTCAAACTATCGACTGGTTTGCCGGATCTGTCTGGATCTCATCTCGTTTGGCCTAAACCTACCTAAATTTAACTAAAATGCAATTAAATTGTACAGTTTATCACATTATTGTTTAAATTCTTAATGGAACTATTTTCTTTACCCTGACCAAGGTGGGTGAGTGAGTGAGTTTAACACCACTGATAGCAATATGATTTGAAATTAGAATTAACAGATTCTTGAGATTTCTCCTTTACTAGTTTAATTTTCCGAGGAATCTAAGAAGATCTTTAAATATTTTCCAGTAAAAAATTCTTTACAACCTAACACGTCTAACTTACGGTAATTATTTTTGATAAATAAACATGGAATTTCAAAGTTACTTTCACGTGCTAGTTTCACGTATGTTGAAGCGATATCACAACAGGGGAACTAGAAATGGACTTCACATATCGAACACGGGCCATTGCCCCAGCAAGTTGCATGATAACAACTAGAATACACTGCAGACCATTTAGCAACGAGCTCAATGGACCATGATGAACTCAAAATAAAAATCCATATTGACACCATGAAAGAATACAGCATTTGCACAGAGTTAAGCAAACACAATGGATATTGTGATTGGCTGTAACACATGTCATCATCCATGCTGCCATGTTGTACAGCACCTGTCTGGAAGTCCACCTGACTCACCTGTGTAAGGTGTTATGTCGTTAACTGATTGGAAATAGCCCTTTAATAAATCATGCTGACAGTTCTGAGTCTGGGTGCCCAGACATTACTGATTCTGTAAGGCCGTAGTCTCGGCATACATTCAATATTAAACATCTGATACAAACAAACCAGAAGATATATTAGATGCCGGTGAACAGATCTGGATTGAAGAATCTACAGATCTGGGCCTACATTTTCGAAGCTCTCTTAACGCTAAGATAGTCGTAAGTGCCATTCATTAACATTAACTTACAACTATCTTAGCGCTAGATTTTAGGGCCTAGATTTTCAAAGCTCTCTTGGTGCTAAGATAGTCGTAAGTTAATGTTAATGAATGGCACTTACGACTATCTTAGCACTAAGAGAGCTTCGAAAATGTAGGCCCTGGATATAAAAATCTGTTACAGCTAAGGCCATAACAAAACAATCTTGCTACAAATAACAGATAATACAGGGATAGAAATACTTTTATTTCTAAGTGTGCCTAAGGGCACCAGACAAATATTTTAGGTGTGCCTTTCAGAAATTGAGTATGCCCACATGTTTTTAGAATAAATGACAATGATGATCATTTGAAATTTATTGTTAAATAAAGAAATGGGTTTATGAGCATTCAAATATGTATGGTATTAATTAATTGGGAAAAAAATAATTGTTTTGGGGATTAAATGACTAAATGTGAGTTATGTCTCTGAAAAATCAGGCGTGTTAAAAGGGCACCGAGAATTTTTTTTAGCCATGCCATTTCAATAATTACCATGCCATGGCACACTAATATATGGGGTATTTCGAACCCTGTAATAGTAAGGCCAATGGTAATAATAATAATATGAATGAAAGTATATTCATCATTGAATGTTCTGTCTCTTTTGACAGTAATGTGATTAACAAGCATCGGGAAAAACATGCCAAATATGTTTGCCTGCATCCTAAATACACTGTCATCAGGCAGTGTGCGGACAACAAACCCTGTGGACAAAAGCCCCCTTGGACAAAACCCCCTCAGGACAAAACCCCTCACCATGTCAGACAAAAAACCCAAAAGTTCCATATGAATAATGAAGATAATAAAATAATAAATGTTTTATTTAGCACCAATGAGCACTAAAAACTGGGTATATCACAATTTGAGCATGAATTTGCCTGATATTCATGTATATGATATTCAGGCTCCCCATTATTCTCAGTGCCCTTGGTTTGGTACCTCCTGATGTCTTAGTGCAGGTCAGGAGAGTGCCCGAGTTCTCCACCGAGAGCACAGACCTTCTGACACTCTGGGTAATGCAGAAAGCTGCAGTGTTGGGAGTTCTCCAAAGTTCTTGGACGGTTTAACTGAACAGCTCATACTGGGAGAAGTCCTATTAGCCGTCTAGACTGCTATCAGGGTCCTAAGCTGATGACAATCTTAACCATAACTGTGCCAGTATCACCCAAACTCTCTTTGCTTCAGTGATCTACTTAAATCAGTAAAACATAATAAAAACAAAGAAAATCATGAATTAGTTGGTATGGCTAAAATGTGTCACCAAGCAAATTTCTTTACAATTCCCTCTAATGCCAGAGAAATTAACTTGATTTATGGACAAAGTGACAAAAAAAGAAAAAAAAAACACTTTGAAAGTTTATAGATGTTTAAGTAGTGTTTTAGTGTTATTTTATCCAATATATTACGTTATTATTAATGCTAATGTTTATTTCAAGACATTTTTAAAGAAGTTTACAGTAATAGATATAACAGCAATTTCTTTATATTTAGCCTACCTCATGTCTGTTAGTAAAGTAACCATGAAAATCAGTAAACCAGGAAATTACATTTGTCCTCCTAATCTCCAAACACAAAGGAGAGCACCTACTCCCCCTTCTGAGGGCAATAATACTATAAGCTACCTCAGAACAAAACAGAGGAGAATCAATACAATCTGTGTTCATTGATTTCTAGTTGAGAGCTCATCGATTAGAAGAGTCTTATAAAGGGCAGCGTGGACGGGTAACTGCGGAGCCATGGGCATAGACTGGTACCTTAGTCATCAATACATCAGCTTGATGAATATTTCATTGGTGGTATCTAGGTCCTAGCCAACAAACATTTATTGATGAAATCATTAAGAACATGAATATGCTAAAAGATTCATATTGAACTTTTAAAGAACATAGAGACTTTTCTGGGTTTCATCTTCTGTTCATTGTTTGGTACCAAACATTGGTACAAACATTGGTACCAAACATTGGTACCAAACAATGAAAAGAAGATGAAACCCAGAAAAGTCTCTATGTTCATCAAATAGCATCTTCTAAAAATGCCAATCAAAAATCTAACTTTTAAAGAATTTTTCATGTCGTTGGAAGTAGAGCTGTGACGATATATCGTAGTATCGATAATCGTGATACTTTTTCTGACAATAAATATATCGATACTTTTCTCCGTATCATGATATGTATAGTTGACCTTAAAATTGTGAATTTTCACCAGAAATTGACAGTTATGTCAAAATTTACACTGTTTCTTGTTATCAAAATACAATTTTTTAAAGAAAATAACAAAAGATAGCATATCGTGATATGCATCGTATCGTTCCCTGATATCGCGATACGTATCGTATCATGAAAGTTCTGTATTGTCACACCTCTAGTCGGAAGTTTCCGACCAATCTTGTCAGCAGACATGAGGTTCCCACTAGTTTTGTGGAAAGTCTTCTACAAATAGCATCACAACTTTTAAATTATGTTGCTGTTGAAGCATAAGCCAAAAATGGAAAAAGAAAAAGAACACCCTAAATGTTTTTTCTGAGTGGGTTACAATCAGTGCAAGATGTTTCATTGGTAACACGCACAAACTGGAGATCGACATGAAAAGATGGAAAAAAGACAACTTTGGTCTCTTCATTAGGCCAGAGCAATTATATTTCTTGTTTTACGGATTTTTGTCCCCAGAAAACCTAAAGGCAGGAGGGAAATTGGAAATAACTAGAACCAGTAGCAAAGTAGTCGTCAGCAAATACTACCCGTGTGAGGAAACATGATATCATACACCTCACTCCCCTGATCTCTTCCTGGCCGCTATCGGGCCCATCTGACGTGGCGGGGGTCACGCCCCACGTAATGTTGGCACACCATGAGTAAGTGGAACTGTAGGGCAGACGACGCCATTACACAAATCTTCATGCTCATCAATGTGACATACCCACCTTAAGAATTCAAATAGAAGCAGAATATCGGCCTGTACAAACTGAGAAATGATGTCAAGTTGAGAATTTGTACTGATGTTTGCCCTTGACCAGTCCTTAATAAATCCCTGAGGCCACCCTTTTTTTAAAACTTGGATTACGGACCCGGACGAATTTCGGAAAGTTTAAAAAATAAATAAATGGAAATTGCTGATTTTTTTCCCACCGACTGGACAAATATTTGCTTATTATTCTGCAAACACTATTTGGGAGAAAAAATGGAATAATCAACGGCATTTTTGTTTGCAATTTTTACCCTGTTTAGGAAATATTCACTGAAATGCATTAACAATGAAAACATTTGACTCACATGTTCAAATTCCATTTAAAATAACAATAACAACAAACTGAACTCTATTTACACTTACACTATTTAATTATGTTCATTATTAAATTTCTATTTTTCGGCCCTTTCGACTTGTGATTTTGGCCCATTTGACTTTTGGCCATTATGTAACAGTTACATAAAATATTTACTTAGACAGATAAACATGTTGTTTATATACTGAACTAAAACAGGGGCGTTATAGCGTTCGCTCGATCACCCCGAAGACCCGGGTGGTGTTGGGTAGAATGTGTGAAGCCTATTTCTGATGTTCCCTGCCGTGATATTGCTGGAATATTGCTAAAGGCAGCATAAAATCATACTCACTCACTCATTGAACTAAAGGTGAGGTGAGGTGAAATTGGGGTTTACGTCGAGCTTGAGAATATTTCGCTCATATGGCTGCTTGTACTAACCCAGACTTAAGCTGGTTTTATAGTGCTAGCCCACTGAGATACCATGCCGCAGTGAAGCATGAATACCCCTCCAATACTGACTCCAAGCCGACCAGTCCTTGTTGTACCCATTAATGCCGAACGCCAGGCAGGGACCAACAAGTACCATAGTTTAACGTCTTTTGGTATGATGCTCTAACCACTTCACCACAGAGGCGGTCTTCATTGAACTAAAACAGTGATGGATTATATTTATAGTGAACACTGAGTCAAACATTTCATTAAAATATTCATGATTCCTATTTTGGGGGTTCTCTATATATGTTTATATTGAAGATATGGGTGACATTAGCAGATTGCTGAGTTGTGTCCTTTAAGCTAGAAACTGTTGGACTGAGTTCCAGATTAAACAGAATTATGTTTCCAGATTTGTTTTCCCCATGCTTGTGGGCGTCACATTGTAAAATAGACCCATGAAGATCTGGATTAGAATTGGTCTTCAGCAACCATGCTTGTCATAAGAGATGACTAAGGGGATCGGGTGGTCAGGCTCGTTGACTTGGCTGACACATGTCATTGTATCCCAATTGCGTAGATCGATGCTCATGCTGTTGATCACTGGATTGTCTGATCCAGGCTCGATCATTTACAGACCATTGCCATGTAGTTGGAACATTGCTGAGTGAGAAAGCATAAAACAAACCTCACTCACTCAAGTCTAAGATCTGCCTTCCTTTACGCTTTCCTCCTGAGCCGAACTGAGAAGCCATGAGTATTGTGTATTAAGTATTGTTCAAAGAGTATTTAAATCTATAATTAAGTACTCAGTATTACAGTCAACACACTATGTTTAAATTACATCTTCACTGTTATAAATGACAGTGATGGCTAAGTCACAAATTCCTATTAAAATTTATGACCATTGGCTCTACAGAAAGTTTTTAAAAATCCAAACATTTCATCATAATGAATAACCTAAAGAATGTATCAATAAAATCAAAACCCTTAAACAGTGCATAAAAGTACCAGTAGGAAATTCATCATTCTTATGAACCAGTCAGAAGATCTGTTTGATTGTTCCAACTGCTATAAACATCGTCAATATACATGTCAAGACAAGTGATAACACTATAGGACTATCGCCTGCCTGGGATCTATTTCATTATATACAACAGAAGTAGGTTGACAAGCACCTGTGTTATTACACAGTGAATGCATAGCAGATATAATTTGGTTCTTCTGTATATACTGCGGCAAGTTGCTATTCACTCATTTTCAGTTGCATTTCATTTAGATGGCAATACTACTTTGATGAATTTCAGTCACCTTAAAACATGCAAAATATTTCTGACAAATATTTGAGCTGAATAATTTGATATTCTTTTATGATTCCTTTTATTCTATAGTGGCTGGCTCACCAAAATATTGGTCTAAATCTAAATGCAGGTGGATGAGAAAATGAATTTAAAAAATCTACTTCCAGATTAGTATTGTACTAATAAATATAAAAAACTCCAGGTACCTACATCAAGGAAGTATAATAGCAAACAGATACCAAAGGATAACTGATTTGGGTTTTGGGGGTTTGAATATAGAATATTCACCTTTTGCTAAGAACAGTGGCGATGAAATCTTGTGTTGTCTTTTTCCATTTCTCCTGTTTATATAACAGTTGGCCCCCAAAAATCAAAAGTGTTTTTTTCCTTTCTGTTATTTAAACCTCATTGGTTAATTGGATTTCTAAAACCAATTTTATGGATGTCAACTTCTTTATTATGAGGGACACAACATTTCCGAGTATGTCCTTATTCCTATATTCATCTTATGTGCAACACTTCTAAATGCCATTCAAAGACCAGCATTTTAACAATAACAATTTATTTCAGGAATGGTATCTGAGGAATGTTTTTTTCAGAAAAATATATTTTCAAGAACTAATTCCATCCCACCCAAGGAAATCAAAACTGCTTGTCCCTAAGACTGTGCATATAGACATCACAAGACTTTTCCTGTACGTCCATTAGCAGTGTGTGATGTTGATCTTCTGTTTACAAAATGGTACCGATGTGACGCCATGTTGCTAAGGGTTGCAACCAATCAAAACAAAGGAATATTTATAAAATAGTGATAATACTCCATCAAAATACAGTGCAATCACACTGAACCACTTTAGTCTGGCTCACTCACAATTCCAACAATACTGTCAAACATCTATTTGTTTGGTTTGATATTAAATGCTCCGCTCAGCAACATTCGAACTACATGACATAACGGTCACTAAATCGAGACAATCCAGTGATTGATGTTATGAGCATTCAAAAGGAATCAAATGAAATGCTATCAACCATGTCACTGACCACTGATTCAATTCAAACACTTTTGACAAATCTGGGTTGCTAGGCAACTGTATATTTTCCAAGAATCCATGCCTGTGACATACTTGTTTATTTAAAGTAACACTACCATGACCAATGATTCATGAATCCTAAAACTGGTTAATCCAAAGAATTTTACAGGTACATTATTAACAATATTTATGAATATTTCATTGCCAGGTTTTTATAAATTTAGGATGATTTGCTCAAAATATCACTCTCATAAAAATTACTTAGCAGAAAGTACAAACAAAATATTATTTTTATTTATGCTAGAGTACATACCATCAACATGGTAATTTCCTCAATGACACTGAACTAATACACAAAAGGATCTAGTTCAAACTATCTACTCACTTATTTATTAATCTAGCCCCTGACACCATTTTCAAACAATAAAAGATATTAAGCTATTTTCCTAACAACTGTTCTCAGCAAAATGAGATTAATATATCAACACAACTACCTCTAAATGACAGACTGTTGTGAGGCAAACGGCATTGTTGACATACCAACTTAAGGGGTTAATCTTTTCTTGACAATTGTAATAAACATGTCAGTCAGCTTAACCCTTCCATGTCTAAGTCAGCATAATCCTCTCCCTACTGTTACTAAGAGTTACAAGGAATAAGTGGGATCAAGACATTACAAGAAACAATTCAATTTACATAAGCGCCTATCCTTTGCAATCTACCCACTTCTACACTAAGGCTTACTAAAGTCATTTAACTGAAGAAAAAGTGTAATCCCAAATATAACATGTGTTATACTCTGAAAAGGTAGTTCAGTTTCTTTGAAGAAATTTGCATTAAAACTGTAGGATCAGTTACTTGTATATTGATTTGGTATTTTTTTCAGCTATTGTTCTTTTTTCAAAAGCACATATTCCTCTAAGGATCAAGTTTTTCTGCAAAGTAAAACAAAAATGAAAAGCTAACGAGGAAATGAAATACATGTACTGGCTAGCGAACAGCTATCACCATATTTTAGCGTTTTTTACAGAATTACTCCGCCGTTTGCTAAATTAATTAAACAGAATTAATTATTATACTTTATTAGCTATTCACTGATGTGTCCAGCCTGTTCACTGCCGCCGATCATGATTTTAAAGGGAGGGAAGGGAATCATGGCAGTATAAATCGATGTTTTCTCACAACTAACTGTAACAGTGATAGTAATTCCGAATTTCTTATGCCATTCTTATGGGAAACATGTCAGCCAGCCAGGAACAACTAGACAATCTGCATAAACTGATTCTTGAACGGTGTCTGTCATTTTTCACATTTTACATCAATTTAACTTGTAATGTATTGGATGTAATGTGATACAGTTGTTGTAAGCCGACGTATTGTATCGTCAGCCTTGTAGTGCACTACAATACTGTATTGCTGTATCATTACTTCACTACAGCAATCATACAGCAACAACAATAATGTATCTACGGGTGTCACGATACATAAGTTTCATGAATCGATACGTATCATCACAATATCAAAATACATGAATCGATTAAGTTTCATGAATCGATACATATCACGATACCCATGTCATGATCCAATATGTATCACGATTACCCATGTCATGATCCAATATGTATCACGATTACCCATGTCATGATCCAATATGTATCACGATTACCCATGTCATGATCCAATATGTATCACGATTACCCATGTCATGATCCAATATGTATCACGATTACCCATGTCATGATCCAATATGTATCACGATTACCCATGTCATGATCCAATATGTATCACGATACCCATGTCATGATCCATATCATGATCCGATGTATCACGATACCCATGTCATGATCCATATGTATCAATGATCCAATATGTATACCCATGTCATGATCCGATATATCCACGATTACCCATGTCATGATCCGATATGTATCACGATACCCATGTATTATGTATCACGCGTAACCTATTTTTACATTTTGAACATTAATATTTCATATTAATATTTCATATTATGTTGTCTTTGAGTTATAATTCTAAAGTTCTAATTTCCCATCTTTGTGCATAAAAAATAATCATTTATAACTCTCATAACATCAAAAAACATGATACAATTGAAAAATGTAAACGATACATAAACATATTTAAACTGATACTTTCAAAAAACTAAATATCAATACAGTTTTGAATGTATCGATAATTGTATGTCTTAGAAAAAGTATCGATGCATCGTGGCATCCCTAAATGTATCATCAGCATAACAGCTGAACTGTTGATGATGAAATTAAACTAATAACTAAGTGAGTGATTGGGCCAAGATAACACCACTTTAAGGAAAGTTCAACAAAAAATCACAGATCACCAATAGCACCTAAAGAATCACACTGATACCCAGATCAGGAACTAAACCAGACTGTTAGTAGTGCCCACTCAAATATCATGGCTCCCTAACACAATATAAAAGACTTAATCTGGTAACTTTGGAAAAAGGAATTTATGTACACCTGTAGAAGACCTATGTAGTTAAAAGGGTTAAACACGGTTAATAGGTTGTATTTACTTTGTGTCTCATGTATTCACTACACAAGAGTGGGTGGAATCCCTTTAACACAATTCATGGAGTGCTTTGCGTAGGCCCAGGAAATATTAGTTGTTGGTTGTCATGAGTATTTTATTTTATTTTATTTTATTTTTAATTTTTTTTATTTTACTAATTACATACTGTTTTTCCATCACCTTTATTAAATTGTATTTGTGACGTCATTCCATTGTCTGCTCGCTCCATTACTTTTCAGGAACGGAGCGATGTGTACCAGTTTCAAATTAAAGCTTTCATTTTGTCATTTTGACATTTAATTTTGATAACAGAAATATTCCCAATACTTTGAATGTAATTTACGTAGGGTAATATCCTCGTAACTCTCCATTCCTTAACAATAATGTGCCTCGGCTCCTCGCCCCCTCGGCTCCATTATTTTTAAGGAATGGACAGTTACTCGGACATTACCCTCTACGGTACACATGATGTTTCTCGCCACTGTGTCCCATGGTTGTGCCAACATACAGTGCAGCCACCTGTACGACAAGCCAGGGAATGGGCCGACACGAACACAGGCCTGTTCCATTGACAGAAACAAACTGACACAAACAGGCAACAATGTGTCCATTTGAATGGAGTCATGTTTGTAACCTTGATGGGTAGATTAGATCAAGGGTTAGCAGTTACTTGGACTTGGTATAAGCTGTACAACAAGAACACACTTGCAAGGTATTAAGTGTATCATATGCTTGACTGAAATAATCACGTGTACAGAAATTCCACTGACACTTATAATGAAAGTTTAGGTTTCTGGGTAAGTGTGGGTCTCAAGCAACACATGCTTGCTGTGCAGGATTCCACTGTCCAGATGTACAGTTAGAACAGGTGCCCTGCATCCTATTGCTCATTGTACCAGACAATTCCCCTGTTGGGATTCCAAGTCGGAGCGGGTTCCCAGCAATCTATGCTCATTGTACCAGAAAAATCCCCTGTTGGGATTCCAAGTCGGAACGGGTTGCCAGCAATCTATGCTCAATGTACCAGAAAAATCCCCTGTTGGGATTCCAAGTCGGAACGGGTTCCCAGCAATCTATGCTCAATGTACCAGATAATTCCCCTGCTGGGATCCCAAGTCAGAGCGGGTTCCAAGCAATCTATGCTCATTGTACCAGAAAAATCCGACAATTCCCCTGCTGGGATCCCAAGTCAGAGCCGGGTTCCAAGCAATCTATGCTCATTGTACCAGAAAAATCCCCTGTTGGGATTCCAAGTCAGAGCGGGTTCCCAGCAATCTATGCTCAATGTACCAGACAATTCCCCTGCTGGGATCCCAAGTCAGAGCGGGTTCCAAGCAATCTATGCTCATTGTACCAGAAAAATCCCCTGTTGGGATCCAAGTCGGAGCGGGTTCCAAGCAATCTATGCTCATTGTACCAGAAAAATCCCCTGTTGGGATTCCAAGTCAGAGCGGGTTCCAAGCAATCTATGCTCATTGTACCAGACAATCCCCTGTTGGGATTCCAAGTCAGAGCGGGTTCCCAGCAATCTATGCTCATTGTACCAGACAATCCCCTGTTGGGATTCCAAATCAGAGCGGGTTCCCAGCAATCTATGCTCATTGTACCAGAAAAATCCCCTGTTGGGATTCCAAGTCGGAGCGGGTTCCCAGCAATCTATGCTCATTGTATAAAATAATTCCCTTTCGGGGATACCAAGTTTGAACTATTCCCCAACAATCTATGCTCCTTGTACCAGACAATTCCCCTTTTGGCATTCTAAGTTAGAACAGGTCCCTAGCAATCTATATTCATTGTACAAGACAATTCCCGTTGGGATTCCAAGTTAGAACTATTCTCCAGCAATCTATGCTCCATACACAAAGCGACTACATGGATAAGATGGTTAGACAGGTTGAATCAATGGAAATGCTTTGAACCATAAGGACTCTACATATGTATTTTGGATTCATTTGATGGACAATTTGTTGTAAATTGTCTTTACACAGAGTTGTAGAAACTAATGACAACATAACATGTCTTTCAGTGGCATTTAGAAGTTGTACATTGATGTCCAAGATATTTTTATGGATTAAACTTCTTTGTTAATTTCTCTCACGACGTTTCGAGACCATTCCAGGTCCCTTCATCAGGTGAACTGGCAGTTAGGACTATGATGTCGTCACTATGACGTCATAACTGAGTTATGACGTCACAATGCAAGTGACATCACAGTACACTAGGGAGAGTACTGTATAAGTGAGTTTGAAGAGTTAATTACATAATGATGAAAATTCATGCTAAATAATAGAGTTGAAAGTTGAATTGTCAATACACAACAACTGCTAATTACACAAAGGTTACTTGATAGCAGGCTTTCCAAAAAAGAATAGTAGACTCGTTTTTTCTTTTATCTAAAGTTCATCAAAAGTTAATCAAGAGGTCCCACGCACTTGGCAGGTATACACCTTGATCACGATTAATTGCTGGTTTATGTCTCCTTATCTCGACAGCTTCCTGTAGTTTTCTCCGACGCCAGTCGTTGTTATTTCTCGAAATCACCCTAATATCATTCCACATGATAACATGACTTGGGTTATTTGCCTTGTGCTCCGATATAGCTGACTTATCATTTTGTTTGCATACTGATGACTTGTGTTCATAACCCAAGTCATGTTATCATGTGGAATGATATTAGGGTGATTTCGAGAAATAACAACGACTGGCGTCGGAGAAAACTACAGGAAGCTGTCGAGATAAGGAGACATAAACCAGCAATTAATCGTGATCAAGGTGTATACCTGCCAAGTGCGTGGGACCTCTTGATTAACTTTTGATGAACTTTAGATAAAAGAAAAAACGAGTCTACTATTCTTTTTGGAAAGCCTGCTATCAAGTAACCTTTGTGTAATTAGCAGTTGTTGTGTATTGACAATTCAACTTTCAACTCTATTATTTAGCATGAATTTTCATCATTATGTAATTAACTCTTCAAACTCACTTATACAGTACTCTCCCTAGTGTACTGTGATGTCACTTGCATTGTGACGTCATAACTCAGTTATGACGTCATAGTGACGACGTCATAGTCCTAACTGCCAGTTCACCTGATGAAGGGACCTGGAATGGTCTCGAAACGTCGTGAGAGAAATTAACAAAGAAGTTTAATCCATAAAAATATCTTGGACGACAACATAACAGTAATGAAGAATCAGTGATAATGAATATATTGGAGACGAATTGTTCCAAAACTTTTCACTGATTGGCCAATCAACATTCTCATCTTATATTCAGCTGAGAGATTAGCCAAACCACTTCGGTCATTTCCAGTGTTACCGAGTCAAACAGACTGGTTCTTCTGTATTTTCTTGTGATGAACCCACGAGAAGATAAACAAGCAAGACTTCTAGTAGTACATGTGTCTATATAATCTCTGATTAAAATGCATCGGTCTCACGCCAAACACATGACAGTTTGATCTCTGATGTAAATACATGATTCTCACACCAAACATGTGACAGTGTGATCTCTCATGAAAATATGTGATTCTCATTCCAAAAAGGTGGCAGTGAGCTCTGATGAAAATACATGATTCTCACACCAAACATGTGACAGTGTGATCTCTGATGAAAATATGTGATTCTCATTCCAAAAAGGTGGCAGTGATCTATGATGAAAATACATGATTCTCACACCAAACATGTGACAGTGTGATCTCTGATGAAAATATCTGATTCTCATTCCAAAAAGGTGGCAGTGATCTCTGATGAAAAAAAATGATTCTCACACCAAACATGTGACAGTGTGATCTCTCATGAAAATATGTGATTCTCACACCAAACATGTGACAGTGTGATCTCTCATGAAAATATGCGATTCTCATGCCAGACAAGTGGCTTTGTGATCTCTTCTGATCTCACACCCACAGGGGTGGAAATAACCCATTGCCCGATGCCCGAGTCCAGTGTTTTTTTCTGTTGGGCAAGCAAATTTGTATATCACACTGTACCGGAGTCCAGTTGACTTTCCAATATTAATTATGCTGTTTATTTAAAAAATCAAAAAGAAAACGGCCGGTATAGTGGAAAAATTATCAGGGCAAGTGATTTTACATGTGCCACTGTATCGGAGTACACTAGCAATTTTAAAGTTATTTCCACCCTGACCCGACATGTGACTTTGTGAAACTACTGAGTTTGATAATGGCCAGAGTACTCACTGTTTCCATCAGGGTTTATGATCATCGTCATCTTGTCCTGCATCTTGATGATCAGTTTGGCCTGGCGGTCCTTCTCCCTGTTCATCAATAATCACAAAATTGAAGCATGCTCGTAGATCAGGAATTATACGTTTTTTACAATAGTATCAAGATTTTTCAAAACCATGATATACCATTGTTTAATCTTGCTCTTGTGCATAGTTGGTGAGTGAGTGTAGTTTTACGCCGCACTCAGCAATTTTCCAGCTATATGGCAGTGGTCTGTAAATAATCGAGTCTAGACCAGACAATCCAGTGGTCAACATCATGAGCATCGCGCAACTGGGAACCGATGACATGTGTCAACCAAGTCAGCGAGCCTGACCACCTGAACCTGTTAGTCGCCTCTTACAACAAGCATGGGTTGCTGAAGGTACATTCTAAGTCGGACCTTCACGGGTGCATAGTTGGTACATTGGATGAGTACAATGGCAAAAAAAGTATTTTGCATTTAAGAAGTGAAAATGATGGAAAGTTTTGCTTTGTAATCATCCTTTGAGATCAAGTCCTGTTTTAAGATTTAACTTTTCCATCAGATAAAACATTTCAATACTCCTGCCAAAAAATTAAAATCTTTTAAAACACTATGGCAATCACAATTTTGCACTATAATATATAACACAGAGCATGATACCATTTCAGATGACAGCAGTCAACATTTTTAATTTATCACACGTCAGTATTTTTATTTCAAGAAATAAATCTTGCTCTTGTGCATAGTCTTGTGCATAGTATTTTTATTTCAAGAAATAAAAATAAGGCACAACTGCACTCTCACCCAGATCGTACAAACAGTTACCTGAATCATTCAGATTCTGATTTTTTCTATTAGAAAAAGTCAAATACAATACTTTATTTTCTTGCAGTAATATTTTGCTTTAAAAAAAAAAATTGTGCGATTATGAGAGCGTGATTTGTCATGAAAAAGCAAAAGTCTCCAATAAAATATATTAGCTATCACATATCATGCTGACCTTACTTGACATAACAAAATATTCTTTTATGGGCTAAAAAAAGTCAATGGCTTTAGATGCAAACAACGACATTTGGTTTGCTTGGAATACTTATTTCTTTAATACTGCATTCACCATCAATGTGCTGACACTTAGAAACTTTACAAAGCAAGACACTTAAGAAGGCCATTAACAGCAAGTTAAATGTCTTTTCAGGGAATGAAAAGCTGTGTACAAACTGTTCAAACAGCACTAAAACTAAATCTTTTTAATAACAGTTGCTTGACAAATACATACCCCTTATATAATGCTGTTTTTAGTGAACCATTCCTACATTATATATAAGAAAAAGCAGACTGTCTCATAATTTTTTAGTTTTAGGTGCCAATTATGACTGCTTACAGACTGGTCCAGAAATCGGTCTGGGGAGATATTGAACGGGGTGTTCATTATGATGAATATGGTGTATTGTCTGACAGCACAAGGGGCATATTGTGCACATATTTTTAACAAGTGCTTGATTAGGTTGGAGAAATATGTGAATGCACAATCTTATGGAATTACAATCAAACAGAAATTTGGGTTGGCGAAGTATGTGCATGCATTAGATAACTATGGAGTCACAATGAATAGAATCTGGATTCAATTCATGACAAGCAGATTCCGGTAATACTGTGATTTTAATCCCACATGACCACTCAAATTTCACCACCCTGACCCACCCCTCTATCCACCAGCCCCACCTCTGTTCCCCACCTCAGTATTACTCTGTCCACCTGTGGCCTGAGTGTAATTATCGTCTCATTGTTACGAACTCTGTTGGGCAGGTGTTGCTGAACACATTGAGTCTACAACAATTGACTGTTATGTCTGGGTGCTACAGTATAACAGTGTAATATGATATAAATAGTACTGACTTATTTGTTTATAGGTTTAACAAACAATCAACATGTCATAAAAATCTTGTATCTTTCAAAGATGGAGATATGTCTGTATTTTGGTGGCACACATTTAATCCCTCTGTCTCTAAATTTAATAATGTTATTGTCAGCTATTTCTTGCTAAAAAACAGAATTGGATGTCAGAATACAATTCACTGAATAATTATCTCATTTGAATTTTGACTGATCTTTAGGTTTTCAGAAACACTTTCAACAGTTAACAAAAATTATTACTCTGCATAAGTTTTTACAACAAAATTGTTATAAAACATTGCACATTATTTATTTTTACCAATAATGGCCTCAAATTCAGTTAGGTAAGAATTCCAAGTAATCAGTAAGTAATCTCTAATGGCACTATCCAGAATGTTAATACAAATCATATATAATTCATTAATAATATTCAAATATATTCACTTACCTTTGGTTAAAGGGACGGACCCTCACGGCCACTTTCACCCTGAAGAAAACAATATGAAATATTATAATAATCTTCCACACCAAAACAAACAAGACAAATTTACACATAACATTTGTCTATACACTTTCAGTTGAGCAAATTAAATAAGAATGTAGTACCTTTAGTGGTAGACTATAACAGTAAGGCTTTTTGTCAAAACTCACAATTACTTCAATATTTTTGTCAACTAAAATTGTTTACACAAAGACAAAATGATAATTGAACTTACGAGTTTTCTGCCATTGTGATTATGTATTAGACATATATTATTGTAACCATACAAGAGACAGCAGTCGTTAAGTAACACAAATAATAATTCTCCTAGCGTGTAGAAAAGTCCGGGCACTCGAGGTTTGCAAACAAGATTCTATCTACGACTGTCACAATCGCCCCGCACCAACTCCAGGCGGCGAGTAAATGTAAATGTACTTACGAATCCTCCGGCATGCTCGTGTGTCTTTAGCTTCTAATACGTAATCCTGATCCCAGATTATATGGGATAAATTCCATATCAAACAGTGGCGACACAAGCCATATCTCCTCGCCCGACTAACTCGCCACTGCGCTATTCGTATGATTGTCGAGTAGGGAGACACGACCCAGTAACTATAGTCTATATCTCATAATGTCATTACCAATTCAGCTGGGTAGATAAGTGTTTTTGTACTGCATCCGCCTTTTTTAAATATAAGTTGAAGATGGGATTTTATATTTTCGAGTCTTTAAGTTACTAGGTAATAAATTATGTAGGTCGCTGTATGTGTTTTATCTGACGAATTAGGTGTTAGGCGATAACACTTTTCCCATTTTTGCGTAGTCATCTTTGCTAAACGGTTATCGTTTTAACACATTGAATTATTCATCTACATAATAAAAATGTGAAAAAATGACAAAATGTGAAAAAGACATTTTAGGTTTGTACTGCTCATTTTACAAATAGGTATGTAAGAGTGTTTAAACGATGTACTGATAGTATCTATGGGAAACTGGCGTCGGAGCGTGAATTATATTAAAGACTGAGAATTATTATGAAAACGCATTACTCTGTATAAACCCATTAAAGATTATCAGCTATCATTGGAAACTAGAGAAATCACAACATAGGCCATTACGACAAAGTTTAGCTATATTATGCGGATCACGAGTCCATTGAATATAGAACTAGCTATAAGCGCTGTTGTTGTCATGGTCACGGAATAAACAATCACGAGACAATAGCTCTCGCTCAAAGAGGGGACGATCGATGGTGTTAAATCGAAGTGTTTCGCCGTTTCTAACGTATATCTAAGGGAATATAACATAACAATTGCTTATATAAATATTTCAGGCCGTTACTCGAGACATAAATACCTACCTGCGTTGCAAGTGTGCATAATTTATTCAGGATCATATACAAAAGTTCATGATATCGCATGATTGTCTGAGAGGGTGTATCACATATAATTAATTGTGGTATTTCGAAAATCGAAGTGAGAGAAAAAAACACACGTGGATTTAGTAAATCATTTTCATTGAAAGTCGGATCCTTGTGAGCTGATTGCTGGTGAATGAATTCATCATATCACTGTTGGAGATTAAGAGAATAAGCAAGGCGCGACGAATAATTTCGGATTATCTGGATTATCCCTGGCTTTCGAGAGTGACTTACATCATTTATTCACAAGGGATAGATTATCCATAATTCCGAGTTTTTAATAGTTCATTCTTATATCAATCGTTGGTATTTTTGGGGTGGGAAATAATATTAAGTCAACACTACAAAGAAACTTCTTTGAAAGAAAACTTTGTTCAGATGACGTAATGTAAGCCTTTTGTGACGACATGGACAGAGAATGACGTATCACATGCTATATTTGGGATTACACTTTCTCTGTAAATAAAAGTACAAGCCGCAGTCACTGAGTGGTCTGACTTCGTGTGCTGGCGATGAATTTCCTGAATCTGAGGATGTGGGTTCGAATCCCGGATGGGGCTCAACCTAACAAAAGTACTAGAATCTGTACTTTACAGAGGAAGTTTAATCCCAAATATAATATGTGTTATATCTGCCGACTTTCTACATGGCATTGTGTATGCAAAGAATGACGTCATATACTAGTAGTATGTTCTGTTTAGTGAAGCAATGTGACGTCATTTGGCTTTTAGGCGAATCTACATTGAGAATATAGCATGTGCAAATATCCGGTAGTTATTACACACGATCTTTCTATCCTTGTTCGAGTTTTATGCACGAACCGTGAAGATCCTGGTTAGAATTGGCCTTCAGCAACCCATGTTTCTCGTAAGAGGCGACTAAAGGGATCGGGTGGTTAGGCTCGCTGACTTGGTTGGCACATGTCATCGGTTCCCATCTGCCTAAATCAATGTTCATGCTGTCGATCATTGGATTGTCTGATCGAGACACGAATATTTAAAGACCGGCGCCATGTAACTGGAGTACTGCGTGATTACACACTCTCAGGGGGTGTGGGTTCGAATCCCGGACGGGGCTCAACTAAAAAAAGTACTAGAACTTAGTACTATACTAAGAAAGTGTAATCCCAAATATAACACATGTTACATTGGAGTACTGCGTTATTTACAAACAAAGAAGTTTTAGGCACACTGATCTGTTATATATATATCTCATTCATTCATTCAATGTGCACGCTCAAACAGAAATGGCAGTTGATGAATAACATGCTGTATGGAGTGAGTGAGTTCAGGTTTACGCCGCTTTTAGCAAATTCCAGCAATATCACGGCGGGGGACACCAGAAATGGGCTTCACATACTGTAACCATGTGGGGAATCGAACCTGGACCTTCGGCGTGACGAGAGCGGACGCTTTAACCACTATAGGTTACCCCACCGCCCCTTTCGTCAAGGAACAAACATGGGTTGTTGGTGTCTCATACACGGAATCCCCCCGCTTTGAATTAATTGTTGATTCGACTCGACCTTATAAGGCCATCCGCACTTTTAGTGTCTCTCAACCCAACCTCCACAAATTAGATTGGTTTGATTGTTTATTGTTTAACTCCGCACTCAGCAATATTCCAGCTACATGGCCGCGGTCTGTAAATAGTCGGGTCTGGACCAGACAATCCAGTGATCAACATCATGAGTATCGTTCTACGCAATTGGGAGAGATCAGGTATTCTATGACATTTCAAAATTTAGATCACTTGGGACTATTCTCTAGATTCATATATCATGTAGATCAAGTCTCTTTGCAACAATTTTAAAATCAGCGTTTAAAAAGAAATTTCAAGCTGGCCTGGTGTGCAAGGGTCAAAGTATTATGTTTGTTCACATCAGGGCAAGAATTTCCACATCGGCAAAAATGAGAGAAAACTGTTATTATTTCACGTTGGAATGAAAATTCAGGCGATTCGGGAGCTGGTAAACACGCAGTTCATTTTCACCTGTTTTTACGAGAGTTTCAATGGTCATTTGATAAACTTTCAGGATAAAAGGGGTTGGGGTGGGTGCGCACCCCTGCAAAACCCACCCACCACCCTCTGGATACGCCTATGCCTGCCTTGGCCTAATTCAGGAGTTCGATTACTGTTATAGAGAGGTGAATATCACTATTGTCCTTATTGCTGTGATTACTGCTCTTGCATTATACTGCCTCTGAATTTGTATTCCCATTGTGATACCCTTGTATTGATTTGTATGAATATGTGGACAAGGTTAATTTTAGAATTTTAATCAATTGTTGATTACGTCGCATTTCATTGTTGTTTGTTTGTTCAGGGATAATCTCCAGTCTTCCATTCTCCCTCGTTTGTTTCACTCCTCGTTCTTTTACTGACTGATTCACGATTAACGTTTTAGTATGTTTAGTGTCAGTATCTGTTTATTTGCTTTATGTATTTCAGTGTCTGTTCAAGTGCTTTATTAATCCTACAGATATTGTTCTATTTATTATATTTACCAACAGGGTAACAATAAACGTGATCACCGGTACCGTCCGGTTTAGAATCGATTAACAAACAGTCCCCATTAACCTGGTAGCAGGGAGCCATTGTTATTTCAAACACATCACACTGGCTGTTGTCAATGACGCTTGGTTTTGCAGGGAATTAATGTATGTTGCCAGACTTTGGTGTAATTCCATCCTGTTGTGCGAAGACTGGAATATCGGTATTTGATATTAAGTCCCATCGAACCTGGCTTATCCGGACACCTGGCTTATCCGACACCTGTCTTACACGGACACCTGTCTTGTATAAAGCTTTAGATTATGTAAGAAGTTTGCGAAGTCAAAATCTACATCGTATCGTCTAAGTGACCTTGGGTGAACAAGAGTTAATAAGAAACTTGCGATTAAATTTCACTGGACACAGTACTTTACCATTTAAATTGTTTCCTGCTCTGCCAGGCATTGTTCATATGTAGGGATTAAGATTATTTGTGTATTGTCTTCAAAACTAACCAATCAAAGGGAGGTCGACGGGTGAATCCTTTTGCAATCATTTTCATGAACATAGGATCTCAAGCGACAGTGACTGTGCGTCATTTCTAGTGATCTCTGGCAGTGATTTCCTGAGCGCTTCAATCACTTTACAACTGCCAGAACGTACGAAAGCTAATGCTGCCACTTTTGTAGAATACAATATTTTTTTCTGCGAAAGTTCTCACATTTTCCATTATTTTCTCGTAGCTTCAACTATTTTCTCGTAGCTTCAAGTTTCTGTCCAAACCTTGAAACTTCGAATATTTACACCCTGTTTTTCTCGTCCCTTCAACTATTTTTTCGTTGCTTTGATTAATCTCTTGTTGCTTCAAGTTTCTCTTAAAAACTTGAAATTTCGAGCATTTCTTTCTTGCTTCAAGTTTCTGCCAAAAACTTGAAATTTCGAGTTTTTGAAAGAAACTTGAAGCAACAAGAGATTAATCAAAGCAACGAAAAATATTATAACTATTTTCTCGAAGCATCAAGTAAATACTCAAAATTTCAAGTTTTTAACAGACACTTGAGTAACGAGAAAATACTCAAGCAACGAGAAAATAATTGAAGTAACGAGAAAATAATTGAAGTAACGAGAAAATAATTGAAATAACGAAAAATTAATTGAAATAATTAAAAATACTCCCAAGCACCGTCCAAATAATGGAAGCAACACTGAAAATATATTTTATGCCACAAAATTGGCAGCATTGGCTTTGTAAGAAAGTTCTGATGGTGTCCTAAATCTGTTTTGAATGATAATGTGCGGTGCTAATAGATAGGTCAGAAACACTTGGCACAGGCCATGGAGTTTAGCTCCTTCATATAACTGGAAAGCCAGAGCGAACGGAAGAAGGGTCTAACCACAAGAAGCACCACAGGAAAGGTTCTGGATATACCTTAGACGATTTCTTTGAGAAGTACAAGTTAGTCCAATAGGTATGAAATTAAATTTTCTGTGGAAAGTATTGTGTTTGATGTTTAACATAACTAAAGATTTGCTGAGGATCACACTTTGACAAAAGATGACTGGCGCTGGTATTAGCAAGTGAGTGAATGAGTACTGCTTAACTTTGCAGCTATTCGAGATGAGCACTGGTATAAAATGACAAATGTATTGTGAAGGGGTGCGGAAATTTGCTGCTTTTGTATCAGTACCATAGGGAAAGGGGGTCACCTACACAGGTCACTGAACAGACAAACAGCACAGGGGCCTAGATTTTTTCGAAGCTCTCTTAGCGCTAAGATACTCGCAAGTTAACGTTAATGTATGGCACTTACGAATATCTTAGCGCTAAGAGAGCTTCGAAAATCTAGGCGCAGGACCTGAGCCTTTGGAGTGGTACCAAACACTTCACCTACAGAAATACCTCTCCTAAAAACAACAACCTTGAACAGTCATCAGCAGCCATAATAAATGATGGCCGTCTTAACAGGCAATGACTGCTCTACTTATCAGTTGCAGTGCAAATGAAGTGAAATGCAGGTGCTACAAGGACCAAGGACAGGGTGGGGAGCAAATCAGCCCACTTCCATTGATGTGAAACTATCCCCAATTCTGGAGAAAGATAAAATAATTTGGTCATTATCAAGAAGAATAAAAACATATTTATACATAACCAGTTTGTTCTCAATGCAATGATAGGAACTCCAACTGACTAAATGATTGGAAACGATGGAGCAGACAAATTTCTTTACTTCATCAGGTTAGAATTGGTCTTCAGTAACCCATGCTTGTCACAAGAGGCGACTACTGGGTGGTCAGGATTGCTGACTTGGTTGACACATGTCATCATATTCCAATTGCGTAGATCGATGCTCATGCTGATGATCACTGGATTGTCTGGTCCAGACTCGATTATTTACAGACTGCCACCATATGGCTGGAATATTGCTGAGTGCGCTGTTAAACAACAAACAAACCAAGATTCATCAGGTAAGTTCACTGTAAATAGGTCTCTATGTCAACAACACTGTGTTTGTTTCTTAGCTGTTCATATATTAACTACCATTAACTGGTAATGACAAAAACTGAAATTTATCCAGTAATTTCGCTACAAAAGTGGATTGCAAAATGAAAAAATTTCAGCTCTCCAATTCTCCAAATACTTACTTAAGAACTACATATCCTTCTTGTACAACATAAATAAATGACACAAGACAAAGATATATAATTATCAATTTTATTGAAAATTATCTATAAAGTGCCACACTTGTTCAACACAATTTAATGACACTCACATCACGAAAGAGGTAACGGCATTATCCATTATCTGGGCTGTAGGTATTCTACCCAACCAAGCATAAACAATTCAGTATTAACATAGTGGTCGTGACAGTATTAACCTAGTGGTCGGTGACAGTATTGAACTTTTAAACAACTATAATAAAAATATATTCACAATGAGTTTTTTTAAAGTGTTCAACAACAGCAAAAAGAATCTCAACAACTGTGCCCCTGACTGACCCCAAAAACATTTTGTTGTATAAATCTATCCAAAACCTAAATGACAGGAGTGTGTTTAGAACCACATAAACTAAACCACATTATTAAACACAAATCTTCTTTAAAAGATTTTCAGATCCGCAAGTGAAACGGTGGTGTATTGGGATCTGCATTATATCCTGAAGTAAGAGCCACCATATATTTTACTAGATATGTCAGGAACCAAGAATATTTGGGGGTGTTTAACTGAAGAAATATCACCTCAAACTATTCACTTGGGGGTTAAGTATATATGGCACATCTGACAGCATTCTTTACTCCAAGTCATGGCAGCTAAGAATATTGTAAAGGTTCTTTGGTTTAAGGTTAATGCAAAGATCCATTCATGTATAAACCTGACCAACAAACAGTAAAACGAATTATGTTCTAATTATATTTCAATAGAACTACCCTTAAATTGCATAAGTTCCAAAAAAGAAAGCCATGTTAGACTGGAAATATTGATTTAAGCAAAATGTTTTAATAATTTATTTTTTTTAGATGTTTTAATTCAAAAGAAAAATAACTATTTTTTTCTCATGTCAATCAGTACAGTAATTAAGAAAGTTTATAAAACAAATTTGTTTGATTGTTATGCTCTTGTAATGAAGATGCAGGGCAGCCTAGTGGTTGAATTGTTTGCCCGTCATGCCAAAGACCCGGGTTTGATTACCCAAATAGGTACAATGTGTGAAGCCCATTTCTGGTGTCCCCAGCCACCATATTGCTGGAATACTGCTAAACCTTACTCACTCACTCACCCCAGTAATGATGCCAGCTATTATCACAGACAGTCAGCTACTACACTATACATCTCTGCACATACTCTAGCCATGGGGACCGCCTCTGTGGTGTAGTGGTTAGAGGTCCATCTCACCTCACCTCACCTCTAGCCATAGGGCAGCTTAGTGGTTTGTCATGCCAGTAATGTTGCTGGAATATTGCTAAAAGCGACGTAAAACCCAACTCACTCACTCGAGCCATAGGGTAGCTTAGTGGTTTGTCATGCCAAAGGTCCAGGTTTGATTCCCAAATTGGGTACATTGTGTGATGCCCATTTGTCGTGTCTCCAGCCGTGATATTGCTGGAATATTACAAAAAGCGACGTGAAACCATACTCAACAAATTCTGGCTGTTATCACTACAGCCATGCTCATTAAGACTTCCTTTCCACTCATCTCTCAAGCACCATTCCATGAACTACTGGTGTTATCAATGACAGGTGTTCTGACAATGCAACTTCGGTGTGAAATTCTCCATGTTCCAAGTTGCCAGGTTAACAGCATATTGTGTAAGAATTTTGTCTCATTTTGTGACAGGTGGTTGAGTTACGTGAGTTGGAAAGTTATCAAGGGCATGATATATGTGAGCTCATATTCCAGATAGTTTCACAAAAATCTAAAATCTTAAAATGACAAGTAATAGAAAAGCCACTTTAGAGCTCTGATTCTTGTATTATTTTAGTTTGTTGAGGAGTGCTAAACAGAAGGTAATAAAAGCAATATCAATATATACAAATAATATAAAATTATGTGGTATATTACACATGTAACAACATGAAAACTGCAACAATAATAAAATAGAACACTCACATTAGCTTCATATTATAAAGTGACAAATGAGATGTGAAATAACACTAACATATAGTGTATGTATTTATGACACAAATATGCCGGATTATGAATTACCTTGCTAGCATACAAAAATAACTTTTCTCCAAAATAAGTCTTTTTTCAATCATGATGTTCAAGGTAATCATGTTTCGTATAAATAAAGGCACATCCTTCTGCCATACACAATATATATATCTACAATCACGATTTGAGTTGTCACTGTTACCATGGCAACATCACCAAACAGAGGCTGTGTGTGCTCAAACAGTTAGAAATATGTACATTCACTGGTTGACAAGTCAGTGCTACCATGGCAACGACTCTATACAGAGGCTGTGTATGCTCACACAATTCCAAATCTCTTCATGCACTGCTCGAGAAGTCAGTGAGAACATGGCACAATTCCAAACAGAGACTGATTACAGTTACCAGATACCATGGTTACCTCAATGACACGTTAACTTATATCACATATAAATACAATATAAACAAACTGTTTTGGTAGATATTATACTTCAATAAAGGCCACAATAAAGATTATCAGTTGCAAGGGATATTCCATTTTCATCTTTTTGTAAAATCTGATCATGCTGTTCACAGGCTCAGAAACACAATTCTACAGGTTTCCATGGTTACTTAGAGAATGTAATACCGGTAATGGTTTTATGGTGACAAACTGAGTGGTCTTGGAGGTGAGCAAATAGAAAATTAACTTATTATGGCTTGATAAATAAATGTCTACTCCATCTAAAGTAGAGATGTTCTATTGAAAGTAAGAAATGAAAACTGGATTTGAACACAATTCAGCTGGGCGTAAAGACAAACACACATGACTTGATCATCAGGTGAAGTTACAAAAATAAATATGAGATTTGAAAACTGTGGTGAAACTTTGATGCTAATGACAATTTTTGAAAATCTTTTCTGAAGTAAACAGACACTATTCTCCAAGGTCTGGTGCCTATTTCAAGACCTTGTCTGACTCTGTTTGAAGCAGATATTGTTTCTATGCATGAACGAATTCATCAATCAACAGACTTACAAACATCATAGGCTCAGTTGTTTGAAAGACTTCGTCAAACCTACAGAAGATGCCAGTTTCCCCAAGTCTAAGGCTGGCATTTTGTATGAAGACAAAATATTCAGATATTTTCAGTTACACTTGCAAAACCATACAGTTTATTAATCAAAACTATGTACCTGAATTATACCTTGCAAAAAATGTGATTTATTTTAACAGTCAGGTGCAAAATAATATTCAAGCAATCACTTTATCATCACAGAGCATGCAGATGAAAATATAACATGTGGAGATCATGCAAAGTCAGTCAAGCTTTTACAGGAGACAAGAGACATTTAATGGAGGATATGATATGAATCTTAAATATATAAACGTGTCCATGAAGGTTTAAAACTCTGAGACTTGCCAAAGAGTTTTAAACGTTTAAAGTGTTGATACTTCGGACAAGAAAATGTATGATTTTAATATTTGATACAGTATAAAGCTATGTCTTATGGACAGGAAGTAAAGCTAACCAGTTTCAGAGTGATGTCATCTGATTGTGAAGTCATGTTAACAGATGACATCACAATGGTCATAAAAGGCCAGTTTGGGATGATTTTCTCTTGCATGCAAAATTATAGTCACTGTTAAATTAGTCAAAGCTCAGCTTCCACTCTCAGGCATTCAACGGAGAGTGACCTCCCTTTTGTGAATGACAAACACCCCCAAGGCCTGATTGTCAAAGATAATGCCCACACACCACAATTTTGTTGTTATTTGACATCAACCTGAGAATAAAAGTTCATATATGTGCTGTTCAACAACAGGCATGCTTAGACAATTCATTCCTTATAGGAACAGACTTTATTAGTTAATGCCACACCAAACTGCATGAGATTTTATTTTGTTATGAAGTCTTAACTTTTCATGTTTCTTATTTCCTGTCTGTAATAAATAACCAGTATAAATAAACAATATTTATATATCCCACACTGATCTGAATATACCTCATCAAATCTGGACATCACGAGAATGTTTATTATATTTGGTTATTCGAACACAATATCTCAATAATCTTATCACAATTGAACAATATGCATTCCTTCACAGATAAAAACATAACAAACGTACTGACTGAAAGTGTATCTAAGGGCTAGCCATGTCATAAGTTAGCATTAAGTGAGGTTTCCTCTATGGCTGACTGGCTGTTGTCAGACAGAGTGTGACTAATGCCCCGAGAACGTGTCCGTTCAGAGTCCTTCCTCCTCCGAGTGGGGGTATCAACACTGTCACACACCTTCTGGACCACATTGTTGAATAACACCGGTTTGTCTGCATACACGTGGTGACCAGCACCAGAGATGCTCTGTAACAAATATAAAGTGATAAAATAGATTTAGTGAGTTTGGTTCAGTGCCTTAATTGAAAAGAATTTCAGTTATATCCAGGTGTATTTATTAGGGAGGAAAGTCGCAGTCAAGCAGATCACAGGCATTTACCACTTTGCTGAAAGATAAGAGCAAGTGTTTATCGCTGATGAACTTAGAAACACAATCTGGAGGAATCAGGATTCAAACCTACAGTCATTCAGGAATGCCAAAGGGAAGCAACTCTGTCCAACAAATTTCAGCATCTTCGTAACGTAATTTAACTGAACAAAACTATAACAGTTTGTTAAGTGTTGGGCGCATATAGGCCTTTTAAGGCCCAAGGTCGCCCTAAAACCTTATATACCTACCTACCCTCAGCATCTTAGACACATCAGCCACATTTGTAACATTCTGAATTAATATATTCACTGACAGACCACAAAACACAGAGAAGACAACTAGAAAAAGTTACCTGGCCTACAACTATATTACCAAGCCCTGTATGACAGGATAAAACATAAATTTACTTAGTACGATCTTTAAATGTAAATAGGCAACAGCATTTAAGAATACAAAAACCCCATCACTGCTGTTACTTTCGTAGGCATATATACTTGTGAATGATGGTTTTAGCATTGACCAGCCATTAAAATATATCTTCCACAGGCTGGACAAATATTATCCCCATATCTGAAGAAACAGCCACTTATAGGTAGGCTGTATAATAACATCATTTTTATTTCTTGTTTTACGGATCCTCCTGTCGTATTTTTTCAAGAATTAGAAAAAAAATATAAATTAATTTTCCCGCTCAAAAAATTATTTTTTTTATATTTATTGGCCAAAAATGTAAATGTGCAAGAAAGTGCTTTTAGATTGCTTATAACTTTCCAAAAGTAACATACTTTTAGTATTTAAAAGGAATATTTCTTTGACTGGTGATTTTTATTTATATTTTTTTTCCTCCTGCCTTTCTGTTTTCTGAGGACAAAAATCCGTAAAACAAGAAATAAAATTGGTCTGGCCTTAACTTACATTATGATGTTCATAGACAATTCTTTGTTGAAAATGATGTTCGAGGTGAGGCTATATTGCAGTATGTTGTCAAAAGGACAGTATGTCGAGTCTTAAATACACAAAATAGTGCTGTGTTATACCCAAAAATAATCCTAAAGATTGTGTCTGGCACCTTGTTCTTTAACACTGAGCCCAACATAATGTTGACATGAGAATCAACATATTAAATTGTTGAACTGGCATATAACGAAAACTTGGGTAAGAGTGAAATTACATTTACCTGCACAGCAACATAACTGTCACTCCGAAGCTTCTTAACATGGTGACCTATCTGTTGGTCAATCCATGACCTTGACCCATGTATGAAGGTCATCGAGACTTGAGGCGCAACATCTGTTATTCTGTTTATCATGGGATTTCTTGCCCAGCCAAAAGACATCTGCATCGTCTTGAATGCAGTTTCTCCACTAAAAAGAAAATGCATAGAAACAGATTACGCTGATGGGCTGTTAAATAGGGGAGTAAAAAGTAGTACAGTCTGGTAGGCTTTCACAGCTCTGTCACGATCATCCACTGCCTCACTGAGTTACTGGTTGCCAGGGTGCTGTTGTACAAAGCAACCTTAGCAATGTGACTGTTAGGTTTGGGGGTTAAAATTACCTTAGTGCTAAGACTGACTGACTTACTGATTGAATTTGGTTTTATGCCGCTTTTAGCAATATTCCAGCAACATCACGGCGGGGGACACCAGAAATGGGCTTCACAAATTGTACCCATGTGGGGATTCGAACCCGGGTCTTCGGCGTGACGAGCCAACGCTTTAACCACTAGGCTACCCCACCGCCCCTTAGTGCTAAGATCACTTTGTACAACGGCACCAAGGACTGATCCTAACTGCTATAATAACATAACTCCTCTGCTTTAACGTGACCCAAGGGTCATGACGATGTCAATATTCCAAAGAAAGAAGTACATTCTTTTTCAAATATTGCCAGCTGTTAGTGGTGGCTATTGCTAATTGAGACCACTGACTGACCAATCAGAATCCATTATTCCCATTTTGTTTGTTGTTTATGCTTCACTCAGCAACAGACCAGCAGTGACATCTAGACAAGTCAAGGACAAGTTTGTTGTTTAATATCACACTCAGCAATATTAAAGCTAAATGTTGACATTCAGTGAGTATTCAAATCTGGAAACGATCATCCACTGATTTGAAATCACAAGCAAACATCTAAGCAGTTTTGTAACATATGTTATATTTAGGATTACACTTTCTTAGTAAAGAACAAATTTTATTACTTTTGTTTGGTTGAGTCCCATCCGGGAAATCTAAGCAGTTGTGGTACATGCAAATGACACAAAAGAAAGTCCTACCATTCAAATGTAATAGTCGGTTCTTATGAAAAGCTGATGTTGCTGAAAATGGCTGACAATTCATGGTAGGATGTATTGTATTTAATGACTTGTTCATCACTGCCAATGCACAGGTAAAATTATCATGCTTTGACTGACATCATCAGCAGACTTGTGACAAGACATACCTTGGTTTCTGAGCGTTGCAATGATAGATATATTCAAATATCGTTTCATCTGCGAAAAGATCAGCAAACTTGGTTTGAAGATCTGGGCGAAAACGTTTGACCAGACCTGGACCTATCAACAGAGGAGAGAGAAATATAAAAGACAATCTTATTGGTTCAGGAACTGTTCCCAACTAACTCAATCATTATTTGTTCAGGTATTGATCGACTTCCCGTTAAACCCAACTCACGCTCTCATTATTCGTACAGGTTGTATACCATGCACACTTAACAAATAAATTGTATGAAACATTTGATCATTCTGAGGCAGGGATTGGGAAAGGCATGGGCCATGGGCCATTTTGCCCATTAGAATAAAAAATGGCCCTTTAAAATTTTGAAGTTTACAATATATGCAAGGGCAGTGGCCCATTCTTAATTCAGAAAATGGCTAATAACCCTGAAAATGGCCCATTGTCAAAGTTCTCTATCCCAATTGGGCCTAGTTACAATGGAGTGAGTGAGTGAGTTTAGTTTGACGCCGCACTCAGCAATATTCCAGCCATATGGCGGCGGTCTGTAAATAATCAAGTCTGGACCAGACAATCCAATGATCAACAGCATGAGCATCGATCTGCACAATTTGCAACCGATGACATGTGTCAACCAAGTCAGTGAGTCTGATCACCCGATCCCGTTAGCCGCCTCTTACGACAAGCATGGGTTACTGAAGATCAATATTCTAACCCAGACCTTCACAAGTAAAGTTCAAGGGTTTAGTTACTATGGACAACATAGGGACCTGGTTACTATGGACTACATGTGGGAAAGACTTATACCCGGGGCCTGGTTACTAAGGATCACACGTGGGAATGACTCACCCTGGGGCCTGGTTACTATGGACAACATGTTTTAAAGACTCACCCCCCGGGCCCTGGTTACTATGGACAACACATGAGAAAGACTCACCCCAGGGGCCAGCCACCCTCAGCCCTGCCAGAGGATTGAAAGGCTGCATCATTGTAGCAATCATCCTGATCCACGTTGGGACCCGCCTCTGTATCTGGTTGTCTGGGGGCTTCTCCGGAAACCCCCAGGGGTCCACAAGAATGAGATGCTTTACCCTGTCTGGATGCTGGATTGCATAGGAACTCGATATGAAAGCACCTAGGCTGTGTCCTAATAGAATGAATTTTTCTAGCTTCACCTCCTTGCGCCATTCTTCTATAGAATGTACAAACTCATCTTCAGCTATCTTCGGATCACTACTGAAACTGGGTCGTGAACTCCGCCCAAACCCAAGGAGGTCAAATGTATACACTGGTCTGTTCTGTGCCAGAGCATCCATGTTCTGCACCCAAAGGCCGAGCCCACCCCCCATCCCATGCACCATCACTAGGGGAGTGTTCTCGGCCTTCCTGTTGAGAGTCACAGACCAGATACGAGACTGGGTCGACCTTACTGTCACAAAACGAGAGTCCATCACACTCTTCACACCTGAAACAGAACCATTACGCCATAACAAACTTCCAACCCTGCCTGACTTTCAAAAACAGAGTCTCACTAGACCCATAAATAAAGGGCATCTGCTGCTTTGAGCTATATTCCAGCAATATCAGAGGGGAAAACCATAAATGGGCGTCACACATTGTATCCATGTTTGGATTTGTCATTGTAAAACAGGTACAACTGACAGAGTTTGGTTTTACGCCGCTTTTAGCAATATTCCAGCAACATCACGGCGGGGGACACCAGAAATGGGCTTCACACTTTGTACCCATGTGGAGATTCGAACCCGGGTCTTCAGTGTGATGAGCCAATTCTTTAACCACTAGGCTACCCCACCGCCCCAAAACAGGTACAAATGCTGTGGTGCTGTATCTATTCACTGAACAACTGGTGATGTATTGCAGCTGTATTCCTTACATTGAAAAACTTCCTAATTTCTACTTACATTTTAAAATGCGCTGCTCAACCTGCACAAGCTGTGCCATTGATGTAGGTTTCCACTGGATCCAATGACGAGGTCTCACATACTCCAAACTGAAATAGGACGGAAAAGTGGTCATAGTACCAGTGTCATGATACCATAAAAACAGTGATGAATTATTTCGCCATGAAGACCAGCTAACAAGGAGTAATCAACCAGCTATAGTTTAACTTGCACGACTGGTTGATTTAGTCTATTTCTCATTATATTACTTTCAGTTGCAATAGGCAGAAAATTAACAATGGTAACAGTTGTCAACAAAAGCTGACAACATGAATATATAATTGACTATATTTTTCAAAATGTGGAATAATATGACTGTAGTAACCATGGTAATGAGTGGGTGAGTTTAGTTTTACGCCGCACTCAGCAATATTCCAGCTATATGACGGCGGTCTGTAAATAAGTCTGGACCAGACAATCCGGTGATCAACGGCCTGCGCATCGATGACCTGTATCAACCAAGCCACAAGTCAGCGATCCTGACCACCCGATCCCGTTAGTGGCATCTTATGACAAGCATTGGTTACTGAATAAGGCTGTAACGATTCACTCGCATATTCGGTGAATCGAACCCTAGCCCTTCATGAATTCAATTCATTATTCGTGGTCACCAGAACCGAATATTAACGAATATTTACGATTTCTTTAAGGGAGCATGTTTTACTTGAACCCTTGTGTACTTTTTGAAAGTGAGATATGCAAGAATGGAATATGTACTAGCCTTGCAGTAGCACAAGTCATGTTAGTTTGCCAAGACTGCACATGGTACTGTCAACTATAACTATTACATACCAAATTTGAGTGTCATGAGATCAACCAGGTTATTGCTGTGACAAATTAACACTGTCAACATGGGCGTTCCATATTGTACATCAGTCACTTAAACTACAATTATTCGTGAATAATTATTCGTATTCGTTACCCAATATTCATGATACGGATCATATTCACCACATAGTGTATTCATTGCAGCCCTATTACTGAAGATCAATTCTAACACAGATCTTCAAGGGTTAACTGTGGTAATGAATTGGAAATACTCTCACAGCTCACCAACTAATGAAAACAATACTGTAATTACACAACTAAATGTTTACTGACATGTCTACTATCTTTTCACTTTGGACAGAAGGTTAAGACCTAATGCATGTATACTACATATCTATTTCTAAAACGTTGTATTTGTGTAGAAACTGTCAAACATATACAAAAAAATACAGACTGACGTTGGGGTATAGTACATGAACTATAGGGGCTTATAAACATTACTTGCACACTGATCTAAGTTAGTATGGGGAGGAGGAAGGCTAGAATATTCCATTCATATAGAGTTGAGTTCCAGACTAGTTGCTCAAAAGGACTTTAGTTTACATCATCATCATCATCATCACATCAAGCCCCCGCCGTGATATTGCTGGAATATTGCTAAAAGCGGTGTAAAACCCAATTCTCTCATCATCATCATCCCATCAAGTCCCCCGCAGTGATATTGCTGGAATATTGCTAAAAGCGGTGTAAAACCCAATTCTCTCATCATCATCATCACATCAAGTCCCCCGCCGTGATATTGCTGGAATATTGCTAAAAGCGGTGTAAAACCCAATTCACTCATCATCATCATCATCAGCTCAGTCAGTGGATGAGTTCATCATTTTCATTCTCAGCTAATACTAATAGAGTAGAGAGTAGACAACCTCTGCTGCTAGTGTGGTGTTAGAAGTCACGTTATCAGCTCACCCAACTGGGTACCCAGTCTCTGCTGTGTGAACAGAGGCATACTGGGAACTAAAGCCACTTGCCTTAGGAAGACCCTACACATGCAGTAGTGCTGGTCCGATTAATTGAAATAATCGAAGATTGGTCGCAGTGACTAAACGACCAAGCATTCGATCATGTTTTCTCATAATCGAACACAAACAATTCTGGAACACTTTTGGCATTAACAATATTTTTCACAAGGTTGGTTTTATCAGTTACATTTCATGAGCACTACAAGCTCGTTCCAAGTCATGATTGAATTTATTTTAAAAAACCCAAGAAAGTTATGTTCCTAACATATTAGTCATCCTTTCAAGATGTGAAATTTGCCAAAAACAACCAAAGAACTTCATGGTTTTTCTTTATGTTTTTGTGCATTAACAAAAATAACCAGGAAAAATTCATAAATGACATAAAATGACGCTGAGCCAATTACTTTCCATCTCCTTCAATGATGATTGATCGGGTTGTAATGAAGCAATCATCAATTTTGAGATTTTAACCAATTCCCAACGCTATTATGCAGGACTAACGTCTTATCAACACTCCTGAGTCAAGCTGCAGTCAAATACAGTCACATACACTGGATGATCAAGGATGGCAAAACACAAGAGTATGGGTGTAGTGCTGATGAAAACATACTTGGCAAAATCTCAGACCTGCGAACACAGGCCCAGCTAAGGGAAGTAACTCTGCACAGTGAAACAAAACACAAACCACTTGGCCACTAGGGTGTAATGAGTTAGGTTTGAAACCAGTTTTGGCAATATTCCAGGACTTCTGATGCCGCTTTCAGCAATATTCCAGGAATATCTTAGTCTGTGACACCAGAAATGAACTTGAATCATTGAACCCATGAAGGGAAATGAACCCAAGTCTTCAGCATAATGTGCAGTGATGAGTGGAAGCTTTAACAAGTAATCTACCACAACATGCCTTGGCTAGTGCAGTGAATATACAATTCAGTCTTCCTTTTGGAGAGAGTTTATGACATTTGGAAGTCAAACCCACCCAAACTAATCTGAAGATGTTTAGCAAATTAAGAAACAGTTTCGGTCACAGGCCATGTGGTAGTGAGAGTTTCATTATGCAGAACATTGCATGCTCTACTTTACCTGATCAAGTAGCAGAGCTTTGTTTAAAAATAAGATTTCTCCTTATTATAACTGCATAATAAATACCCATAAAATTGCTAAGTCATTAAAATGTATGAATTTAAAGATGTTGGGATGGTCGGAGTAATATTATTTAAAATACATATTTCTAAGCATAGAGTGAGTGAGTGAGTATGGTTTTACGTCCCTTTTAGCAATATTCCAGTGATATCACGGCGGGAGACACCAGAAATAGGCTTCACATATTGGACCCATGTGGGGAATCGAACCTGGGTCTTCGGCATGACAAGCAAACGCTTTAACCACCAGGCTACCCCACTGCCCCTCTAAGCATAGAATAAACCAGACATACAAGAAAAACGTGATACTTGTTTACAGTGGTATTAATTTACATGGCTTGGGAAATTGGGCCCATCATATTTTCAGATGGCCCATTTTGTTTCTAATTGAGGGGGCCATTGGCACATTGACCAAACTGTCTTTCCCAATCACTGAGTGATAACCATAATAAATGGCAGGTACTATCTTCTTTTTAATAAAGTCATTATGTCTTTAATAAAGGTATATATTAAGTGTTATCAGTATCAGAAATGAGCGAGTATGGTTTTACGCCAGTTTTAGCAATATCACACCGGGGACACCAGAAATGGGCTTCACACATCGTACCCATTTTGGGAATCGAACCTTGGTCTTCGGCGTGATGAGCGAATGCATTAATCACTAAGGCTACCCCACCACCCATATCCAGAAATGAACCTCAGAACCTTGTTAATGCAATACAATGCATTTAATTTTGTGAATAATTTGTAATGAAACAAAATATAATAAAATATCATCTAAAACACAATCATGTTCAGACGGGTGTCAGGTCAATGCACTGACGATATACCAGTCAGTGAAAGGAATATCTAACGGTTATAATACACCATATAGACATTATTTAAGGCGAGGACTAAACCTAAACTCAACAGCTATTGTGTAACTGGACGTAAAGTAACAACCACATACCATAATTTCATCAAATATTCCGTATATTTTTATATATTTTTTTGCTGTTTCGTAACTGAATGAACTATGAACTTAATAATGTGGTCAAGTTCAAGGCTTCACCGAATTCCATATCCCCCAGAAACTACGCAGTATGACCAACTTACACCACTCTGATAGCACGCTGCACAGCCCTTGTAACAAACTGGAAAGTATCCGATAAAAAACACATGGTTATATAACATCACTGACTGTCCGAAATGTAAACATTGGCGACGTGAGAACACTACTGCTTGAGTAACATCAATCGTAACTTACAACATGTGCGGTGTATTAAAAACTAACAAAATTTCATATCAATACGGCAGAAGAAAAGAAAAATGTCAACAAACCATGCACCACATTTCCTACAAAACAGATCACCATGGGTACATGGGTTTTTACGAAATGACATTTCATGGCCATTTCAGTTACATTTAGTTGTACCCAAACATCATGTGACACAAACACATCATAACTTCCTACCTTCCAGGTCAGAGGACATTAAATAGGAACAATCGCCTCGTGAAAAAAATCTGACACAGTTTTGTGCATTATCACGTTATCTGAAATCCTGCTAGTGATCTTACTTTTGCTCTGTTGGTTCGTCGAGTCTCCCTGCGTCTGTGGGCTGCGCCATGTTTTCCTCAAGTCACGTGATCAATGTCTGTCGTTCTGAAACTTGGAGAGCAGTCGATAACGTACTCTGAACCATGACATAGCAAATTCCAATCAAAGAAAAATCTCGCGTTAGGTGCGGACAAATAAAAACTGGTACTTGCGATAAGCGCAGTCTTACACATGGACGTAGAAAAGATCGTCTGATGTAATCACAGCCATAATTGCAAAGCCTGTCATCAGCCACGTATTCTCATTTCTATGTATGATTGTATATATAATCCTTTAGAGGATATCGACATAACTAGAAACGTGCATACATAGTATGTGTGTTTGCGTGCGTGTGTGTGTATGTTTACATGTCTGTATGTATGTAGGTGTATCGGTAGGTAGATATAGGTGAGTCATTAATTTTGTTCCACATCTCACATGTCAATGAAATGATTACTTTAATTCTTATTTGTGAATGAAAGACGTACTGAATGAATGAACAAAAGAATGGATTGATGGATGAAAGAATGGGAGTGGAGGTAAAATAAACATCATCACAACTAATGTAATAGCGTTGATAAGTAATACAAAACATGCAAAAAACAAATTCTATTACATTTCAAAAGCACACATCGATCTATGATGCGATTTTTCGTGAATCTGAACCAGATACATCACACCTGAAATAATATTAAAAAGTACTGTTGGAAATTAAAAAAACAAACAATTATGTAGTTAATATGTGAAAGTGTGATATATCTGTTAACGTACGTGTGGAGTAACTACAGTCTCAGTGGTATAGAGATAGGAAACGTAAGAAATGGATTTTACTGAGGAGAAATTAGTGCAAACATACAGCACGTTTCTGAAGGAAGCTAACGTTACAAAAAGCACATATAGTCCGAAGGCTCTAGGCATGTTAGGCAGCGTTACCTGGGGCATCCGATGGGAGCTTTAATCCGTGTAACATTACATCATCAACAAGTCAACTCGCAAACAAAAAATGGAGTAATGATAGTCAAGACTGTTGATTCGTCTCCCTTGTTTGTCACATTGTCAAACCATTGTTAACATCACTGCTTTGTTCGTTGACGCCACTGTCTTCAACAGCTTGGTGATACTAAGAAAAATCAGATTCAAACCGTCTTTAAACATCTTCTCGGTACTGTGAACATTATTTCAACTCGGGCATATTTCCCGTAATCACTCGTACCTCGTTGGTTTTTTCTCTAATTAAAAGATACAGCCACCCAAAATATATACAAACGGGATACAATCCCTACTAAAGTGTGTATATTGATGAATGAAACACGCTGTGTTTTAACATAGCCAAACACAGTAAATCGTAAGATTTACAAAGCGAGAGGGGCGGTGGGGTAGCCTAGTGGTTAAAGCGTTCGCTCGTCACGCCGAAGACCCGGGTTCGATTCCACACATGGGTACAATGTGTGAAGCCCATTTCTGGTGTCCCCCACCGTGATATTGATGGAACATTGCTAAAAGCGGCGTAAAACTAAACGCATTACAACGCGAGAACGCACTCGGTTCGTATGGGTCTCCATTGGCGGGTTATAATCATTGCGCTGCGCACTTTATAGAGATTGGGTCTTGCGTGTCTGGTATTTGTGTGGCTTTATCTGTTTAGGTGTGCACACATTGCCAAGTATGGTTCCTCTCTGTTTCCCTCTAGTAGGCCTTTAACAGTCCTAACAACTGTATAATAAGAATACCTAACCAGCTTCGGTGATAAGCGGTGTCTTGATCATGACGTCAGAGTTATAATAACGTCCCAATAATCTGGAAATCATTGTGATAGAATTCCTTCAAGCGATGTGTTCAACTATACACATGGAAACACGTATCGCAACCTGCAAGTCTCTGGGCCAATAAATAATCAGCTGCAACATGCCTATGACCCATGAGTTTGCGGTCTACTCCCATTTGTGAGAACTTTCAGTTGTGAGACTCCCAGTTATGAGACAGTGGAGTAGGTAATTAACAAAGAAAACACACCATACTCCCCTGTCTGATAGAATGAATTCACCCTAGCTCATTACTGATTTGCTATGTAACTGAATCTTGTGGAGGTAACTTAATGAAATTTTATAAGATAAATTGATTAACATACTCAGGTAAATGTCTTTAATAATTAAACACTTTGTGTAGGTAACTTCGTGATCAAAGAGAAATTAATTTACCTACTCAGATTTACTCCGTCTCCGAAACTACAAGCTATAGTTTAAGAAATAACTCTGAAATAACTCTGAAATTTACAGTCGAAATGCCCCTTATGCCAAACCCTTTCTACCCGACACAATAAATTTATGGAATGCCCTACCAAATTCCAAAGAGTCATGCAGTCTCAAAGAATTTTAAAACCTAATTACAAAAAAACGAAAACAAGATTTATATTGATCTTAATTATGGCTCTTGTTTTTGTCAAAACGTTCATTGCTGCCTCAGGCTCGGATCTAGCGACCCAAACGCCGATAAGTATAACAGACATTTAATAGACAGTGCATGTTGCTCTTGTGGATATCAACTACCCGTTATAACCTGGATAATTTTTTTAACGGAAACAAAGAATTTACTCCTTGTGTAAACCAGAAAATAGTTGAATCCGTCCACGATTATATCATCAAGACACAACCTTCAAACTTTCACAGGGAAATACTGAAATTAACTCAACCTTCTCGTGATTGATTTATATTCCTACAATAGATTGTTAGACACACACAACTGTAAGTCTCTAATTATGACTACTTAGAGAATAGTTGTATTTGATGTAATCTGTATATATTTATATGTACTTAAAAATATATTTATGCAATAGTCAATATCGATGACATCACATCCTCCATTTCATTTTATATTTTATGTTGCATGGGAGCGGTGTTAACATAAGCAGTAATACTTCAACAATCCCAATTCATTTTCATAAATAATAATAAGATATGTTTAAACCAAAATGACTTTCAAACTTCATAACAGTCAATAATAATGTGTTATCATAATTACATATTCTTCTGAATAAATAAAATATTCAATGAACTATGCCTCCTGTGGGTACTGGGCTGGGCTGATCCCACTTTCATTGTAGGGATGTGGAAACACCACCTATGTGCACTGAACCATTAATTAATGTGTCTCACAAATGGGAGGAAACCGAGTTTGCTGCTGGAGGTTTGCACTTTGTCTTTCTATACCCATCCTTTCAAACTTTGAAATTAGTAACTCTTTGTTGCCAATGATAACCAGGTTTTAACATCATATATAAATATCCTATATTAATAATAATAATACTAATAATAAGAAAAAGAATGATAATAATATTAATTACTCAACTTGCAGGTAACCCATGAGTTTGTCGCTGGAGTAGTTTATTCCCTGATTCTGTATACCTATATTATCACACTTTGAAAATTTGAACTCTTTGTTGATGTATAACCAGCTCTTACATGTCTGTAACCCAGAGAATCTGTTGCTGGAGTGATGCACTCCCTGACTTTGTGTACCTATGTTTTCACACTTCGAAATTAGTAAATCTTTGTTGCTGATGTATAACTAGCACGAGCATGCCTGTAACCCATGAAGTTTGCTGCTGGAGTGGTGCACTCCCTGACTTTGTATACTAGTAACTATATGTTTTTACTTTGACTCTTTATTGCCAATATGTAACCAGCCCTGACATGGAGTTGTGTACTCCGTCTTTGTATACCTATCTGAAATGAATAAAAAAAACAGTATCGCAACACACATCCTACCTACATCAAGAGGCAAATCATACAATGTTATAATACCACAAAATATGTATACATTAATCTTGACCAGGAACCCTATTTCCTAAAACTATGGTCCAGTTTAAACATGCTATTTACAACCGTTGAGTAGGTAAATTATTTCGATGTACATGTACATTGACTCTGTACAATTATACTGAAGTATTATCGGCCTTTACATGTATGTATTGAACTGTATTCTTTTACATATGTCAACCTGTATGTATACCTGAAAAAAGCAACACCCCATATTTGTAGTATCACTGTGACCATTAACCATAGCACAGGAACTTATCCAAACCTCAGTTTAACGTACTATGTAGATAAATTGGCCCTCAAGGATTGATTAAATCAATCCATTGGTTTTCAAAGTCATCGAGCTGTAAGAACAGTTCACTGAAACTATACATTTACTTAATGACGGCTACACGGTCGCCGTTGATCGTGCATATCTAAAATCAATGTATGGTGCGCCCAAAGTGTCAAAATAATCATGCAATCAAACACCATTATGACATGAATAAAATGGCAATATGCAGGCTAAAATTATAATAGGTGTTGCGATACTTTTTTCCATGTGTATAGTTTGTTGTTACTCATAGTGTTAGAAATAGCCGAGTAAAAGCTTAGCATGTTTGGCTATTTTGTCCATACAACAATCTCCAGTGAAGGAAAACAGTATCCCAAGCGGTTCAAGATGTGTGAAACATGCCGAGAAGGGTCATCGCCTTATATTCCGGCTGCAAGAGACGGACAGCACGAACTGAGAAAGCGAAAGCACGAGACGAGAAAGCGATCACGAAACATGTACCACCATGACACCACACATGCAGTCGTTGTAGTCGTTAAAAGTAAAGATGCGCCCGTAAAATATTCCAACAGGCGCCACTGAGAGGACATATGGGGCGAGCTGGACTTTCTCTGGGGTTGTCCCATTTTTTTCTTCGTTTCCAATTTCTCACTCGCCGTAAATTTTCATAGTGACGTGAAAAACCAGAAGGTTTTCTCATCTCAGTTTACCTCACCTCCGAGGAAATGTATACCCTAATTTGCTAAAAATAAATACTCTTACCTTTGCACACGGAAAAACAGGTCAGCTTGACCTTTTTGCTACAATTTGTTTTCGGAAGCACATACGCCAAACATAAATTTAAAAATTACCAATTGATATTAATTTGACACAAGAATGTTACACAGTTAGTGACATTCTTTCCACTTTTTATTTGTTCGCCCGCCAGCTCCCTGGTGATTGAGGCTGCAGGTGAGAGTCACACAAATTACGGATGGCGTTAGTTAGTATCTGTGAGTGTGTGAGTGAGTTTGGATTTACGCCACTTTTAGCAATATACCAGCAATATCACGGCGGGGGACACCAGAAATGGGCTTCACACATTGTACTCATGTGGGGACTCGAACCCGGGCCCTCGGTGTGACGAACGAACGCTGGGCTACCCCAGCGCCCCAAGTATCTGCGGGTTTGGAGACGGAACATTCTCGCTGGAAGTAAACATGCTTCAATTGAGCATCAGGTACATAGATAATCTGATATCATTCAATAACGACCGCCTCCGTGGTGTAGTGGTTAGAGCGTCCGACCGGAGAGCGGAAGGTCGCGGGTTTGATCCCCGACAGCGTCATACCAAAAGACGTTAAAATATGGTACTTGTTGGTCCCTGCCTGGCGCTCGGCATTAATGGGTACAACAAGGACTGGTCGGCTCGGAGTCAGTATAATGTGTGTGAGTGGGGTATTCATGCTTCACTGCGGCATGGTATCTCAGTGGGCTAGCACTATAAAACCAGCTTCAGTCTGGGCTAGTACAAGCAGCCACACATACACATACACATGCATGCACGTCGTCATATGAGCGAAATATTCTCAAGCACGACATTAAACCCAATTTCACCTGACCTCACCTGATTCAATAATGGTTAAATGGCCAATTCCCTTCCACTGATTTACCACTCACCTGAGCTTGAAATAAGAGAGAGACAAGTTAAACTCCCTCACCTGTTTCATATTTAGATCCATGCGTAGGGAGCCGGAATGTGAATAAATTTAATATAAATTTATATACACAAGATTGTATTACAAGAGACAGCTTCACCTTTCCAATGAAATGCTATATTCCTACAGCTCCAGCATATGCATGGTGTTTACATTCCACCTATTTCAAGCTCATCCCAGCATGCTCTTTCCACGAAGATTTTCAACGTGATTCAACTCTTGCTAAAAACGTGTTTTGTGTGAACATTTTAAGCACCAGTAAAGATTTCAAAATGCTATATATGAGAAATGTGGAGAGCAGTTCCAAACCTGACGAGTGAGTTTACTTTTACGCCACTTTTAACAATATTTCATCAATATCACGCCTGGGGACACAAGAAATGGGCTTCACGCATTGTACCCATGTTGGGAATCGAACCCAGGTTCCCGGCGTGACGAGCGAACGCTTGACTAGGCCATCCCACTATCCTGGAATCTAAGAATGAATTCTGCATACAACAGAGAAGTTCCATCGCAAGGAGCCTTTAAGTACATCATTGTACTTGAATCAGCATAGAGTTGGCATAGCATTCAGTTTTGCATATCTAATTCAATCCAATATTTACCGTAAAAAGAAAGTATGGAAATTTAAAAAAACAAAACAAATCTTTTTAAAGTTATTAAGCTTAATGCTGATACCGACACACTTTGGGTTCAAAGCATAACGTGATGCACACATGCATCTTGCTTGTTTCAAATTCATCCGGGTAAGAATTGGTCTTCAGCAGCCCATGCTTGTTGTCGTAAGAGGCGACTATAACGGGATCTGGCCTGCTTACCTGGTTGACACATGTCATCGTATCCCGAGTATTGCATAGATTGATGCTCATGCTGTTGATCATTGGATTGTATGGTCCAGACTCGATCATTAACAGACCGCCGCCATGCAAAATATTGCTGAGTGCGGCGTTAAACAACAAACCAACCAAACACCCAATCCACCATCAGATACTGGTGTAAAATGTCTGCTCGGTAGTCCGCTCTAAAACCATTTTTTCATTACTGAAATCATTTAATATATCGGTAAAAATCTGACTCTTCTAAAATAAAAAGGCTCTCAGTTTGGTTAAATTGTGAAATATTAGGTCGGCTGTACACATTCCTGAAAAAGCATAAGACAAAATATTATGGATGTCAACTCTGGGCTATTCCTTTCCCCTTCGTCAGGTGACCTTAATTCACCTGACGAATGGGCAAGGAATAGCCCAGAAACTTATACTTGAATACCGACTTCTATATGCCCCTCAAGAACCTCATTCCGGAAAAAGACGAAATACTTTCAGTGCGAAGTCTAAGGTCCACATGTTGCCTCGTCACAAGTATATAGTTAAATACGATGTGTTACGAAAATAAAACTCTATTCTGTTAAAGGTAAATGTTTGACACGCTTCTAACAATCGATACCTCTGCGGACAACAAAGAATGGACCAACCTATTGTAAATTTGATGATCATATACTATGACAATACACATATGTAGACTACATCAACACACGAACTCGCTACAGTGTAACAGATGGGACTTACAATAATGAATCAATAAATGATTTAACTATTCAGCATTTATTTCAACTGTATATCGCACACAGCTATCAAGTTGGGGTGAGTGAGGGTGTAGTTTGATAGACATTTCTTAGATTGGTTGCTTGGTCGGTTATTTAACGTCGCACTCAGCAATATTCCAACTATATAATTCCAGTCTAAATAATTGGACTAGACAGTCTAGTGATCAACAGCATGAGCATCGATCTACGACATGTGTCAACCAAGTCAGCGAGCCTCACCACCCGTTCCCGCCTCTCACGACAAGCATGTAGTGCTAATTAAAGATCATGTAGTGCTAATTAAAGATCATGTAGTGCTAATTAAAGATAAATTTTATCCCAGATCTTCTCGGGTGGCATTTCGTAGACGGATGAAAAAGTACATATTTTCATTATTATGCTGATAGCGACGTGTTGGTATGGATTGCCATAAGGGTTTTGAGGCAGAAAAATGAACATGTAGAGAATATATGGAGTAGGTAAATAGTGGTAGCAACAATTTGCATACATGACAGAGTTAACACATGCAGACAGTGTTAACATGAGAAGGATAAGACAAGTACACCGTAATGGACAGGGACTCACGTATGATGAAGCCATTTATACACATACAGGGTTAGGTTTGCATAAGTGGATGTTTGCTGCTTAATCAGGAGTCGGTGCATGGGATGGAATATTTTATGCCAGCAAGATAAAGAAGTTGTCGTCCATAAATTGTGTCATGTTTTATTATTATTATTATAGGATATTTTTATAGCGCACATATCCACGCACTAGTGCATGCTCAAGGCGCTGGTATTTTTTTCCCTCGACCATTGGATGTCAATCTCAACGGCACATCTTGCTATCAGTCTCAGCTCCCAGGGGATCATACAACTCTTGCTGCCACAAGGCGCACCGAGTTATTGCGGCTTTCCCATCCTTACGAGGTACCCATTCACAGCTGGGTGGACTGGGGCACATAGTCACGGTACTTTGTCCAAGTTTACTGCACGTTGCTGTACCCGCAAGTAATTGAACCCATGTCTGCCCGCAACTAGGTGTTTGCACGTATTCATGTGGCCACCATCTGGTCACATACCAACGGATTCATTGGTTCTTTTAAGTGCACAGGGTTGTGTACTGTACACTAGGGGTTGTGACAACACTGAAAGAGTCTGCACACAAAGTTGACTCCAAGGTTTTTACACCCAGTCACAGGTGGGCTCGATCCCGGCACCTCATGTTCGCTGGATCACTAGCCAGCACATTAGCCAACTCGCCCACCACGCCCACCATCATGAACGTCCTATAGAAATTCGTTTTTAAAAAGCCCGGGTTGCTGAAGAGTGAAGACCATGCAAGTCTAACCTGGATCTTAACGTGTCTTGTCATGCTCGAATAGTGTTTACATTCAATTGTATACATGCATACATTTTCTATCAGTTTTATTCAGCTCGAATTTTTACCGAAATTGAATCCTTGAAACGTGATTCGGACTTATGCCTCTCAAACGGTACACACCAATGAAGAGTACTATCATTGGATTTTCACTTGTCTGGGGCACAAGTTAGCGGATTAGCGGACGAACGTCTATGCTTCTGTCCCAGCCAGTTAGAGTTAAGCATCATTTTATGCAGCCGAAAAAAAGAAAGGTAAATGTTTATCTGGGCTTGGGGGAGGTGTATGTGTGTGTGTGTGTAATTGATGTTTATTGTATAACAAATAGGCGTTGGTCCTATGTGATTGGACATTTCGGTCTTGTCACGAGTTTGTTCACTCAAGTACATGCAACAGTTCAGTGCTTCTTAATAACAAAACAATACACATATATCACCGCTGTTTCATAACTGAAAAAAATGTGATAAGCGTATGAATAAATGCAGCACCTACATGCAGTACCTACTACTGTTTCGTACTGTATCGTATTACATATTCTAGTACATATTTTATTATATATTTTATCATCACAGTTTACGGGAGTTCATATTTAAATATGCAGTGTCCTTGACCTGGTGGAAAGCACGAGTGTATATCACCTTCGTCCTGCCTGGACTTATCACGTAATCCATTCACCAAACAGTCCTAGAGTACCGCTAATTGAGCTGTTAATCTTTTCAACAAGGCCATGAACCTAAACGTACTATGTCAGTCCTTTGGCTGATGCTGCTGTCGGGATTTACCAGCATGTTACCTATCAGATAATCTGCATGCCATGGGTGGACTATTTGGCAGGAGATTTGATGTATTAACCAACACACGTATGAGAGAGAGAGAGAGAGAGAGAGAGAGAGAGAGAGAGAGAGAGAGAGAGAGAGAGAGAGAGAGAGAGAGAGAGAGAGAGAGAGAGAGAGAGAGAGAGAGAGAGGGAGGTAAGAGACACCCCTCCCCCTCATGTCATGTACAAAGTGAATGACCCCCAACCCCTTCCCATAATGTTTAAGGATAATTTTATACATCTTTATGTACAATATTGCTGATCCAACCCTGTACACGTGTACAAAATGTATTACCCCCCTTACCTCCCAGAACAAAATGGGTGACCCTGCCCTCTATACAATCATCACACACACACGCACGCTCGCACGTACGCACACACACAAGCCATAGATTATGAACGGTCCCTAAGTGTGTTGTGTCAACATACTCCTACAACGAAGAGTCTGCTTTTTGTGTACAGAGATTACAAAGTGCGTTCGTAACTGTACAGTTTGCTTACAATGAGCAATGGGACTGTACTTCAACACTGACTGCAGGATCCTATGTGAATGACTACATTGAATATCCAGTTATTAGGATACAGTACAAAGCGTTTCAGGAACATTATCGCTCTTTTATAACAGATTGACCCTCCTATGATATACAGTGGCACATCTGCTAAGGTTATGCATGAACATTCATGGGCCCGTTTCACAAGGCCGTGTTTTTTTGGCCCAGACTTGATTATGTATACTGCTAAAAGTGCTTGAGTGTTGCTTACTGCGAAAGAAACAATGAACAAAGCCAAACAACAAACAAAACCCTATATAGAGAGCTATATGGCTGTCGAAAGTCTAATGAAGAGCCAAATATAATAGTCAAATAAACTATTGTGCTTTCTGCACAACAGAGAGGAGGGTTACCATCCCGGACCTCCTCAGCGCAGATCCCAAACTCCGTTTACTCATCTCCTTTACATGGATGACATCGAGCTCCCTGCCAAGGAGATACCAATTTGAAAAAAACACCAGGTTCTCCTTGTCGAGTCCTTTTCTAATGATATTGGCATGACATTTGGACTCGACAAATGTAATACTCTTCATTTGAAACGTGGCAAGGTGATTAATGATGGGTCGGTCAAGTAACAGGGGGGTGGGGTAGTGGGGGTGGTTATTGAGCATCTTGTGGAATGCCCAAATTCAAGACGAACTTCGGGCTGAGCATAAAACTCGCTTAAAGAAAATCTGGAGCTCAGAGCTAAATGCTCGAAACAAGATCAAAGCCACCAATACGTTTGCTGAGCCTGTCCTGTCCTATTCCTTTGGAGTAGTTGATTGGACAAAATAAGATATCCAGAGTCTTGGCGGCCTGACCAGAAGGATTGAGCCCACCACCCTCGTTCCTTTCTTAATCGTTAATATATGTCAATCACTTCGGGAGGTGCATTCATTTGTAAAAGATGACCTATGTCTCAAATTGAAGTTCTACATTTGTTCTCATGTTTAACTCTTAAGTTTCCCAAAACAGCAGTCAATATACACACCCATTACAAATATTTCAGACATCAGGGAAACACCATCACAATGACCCAGACCTCATGTACATAGCCTCAACCGAAGCTTCTACACCAACACAAATATCTCAATGATACTTCTAAACTCTTTGAAGCCTTACAGATGCATGGTTTGTTATGCTAGAACAATGAAAAAACAGACAGACAAACTGTACTGCATTCTGTGACACAAATGAGATTATGCCCTGGCCATGTCATTTGTTGGAAGGTGCACAAAGACCGTGATCTAGACTACTAGTTGTCAAATCTCGAAATTTGTGGAAGCCGCACGGCTGAGTGGGTTAGATCACTGACTGTGTGTGTTGGTGATTTGGTGCCTGACCCTTGGAGCGTTGGTTCAATTCCCTGATAGGACTCGAGTCCTAGAATCTGTACTTCTCTGAGAGCCTGTAATCACACATAACTTCTTTGAGTGGCATTTTAGAAGTTGGGAAGTACAATATAGAACAAACTTTATGGATAACAACTTCTTTTTATTCGTGAATCTGTATCGAAACATCGCACTCACGAATAAAAAGAAGTTGTTAGCTTGACAACGGTACAAGAATCTGTATCGAAACGTCGCACTCACGAATAAAAAGAAGTTGTTATCCATAAAGTTTGTTCTATATTGTAATCACACATACACCACGTTACATATGGCACCCTTTGTCAGGCATTTCACACAGTTTGTGTTGAAACAATGTCGTCTGTTGAGCATACTGGGTTTACAACTTGACTAACAATAGGAACATTACTAGGCATTCAATTCTGATTGATATTTTCTGTGGGCTGATGCTATTGTACCAGCGTCTCAGTTTAACGTGATATATTAGACCAACGTGACAGAGGTCTCCGATATTTACAACTCTGGTGGGACCAATGGTCGGGTGGTATTGTGCAAGCGTGTCAGCTTAATGGGTGCCACAAGTCCAAGGTGATACAGGTCTCTAAAGTTTACCACTTTGGTGGAACCAATGGTCTGGCGTTATTGTGTCAGCGTATCAGCTTAATGGGTGCCACAAGTCCAAGGTGATACAGGTCTCTAAACTTTACCACTTTGGTGGAACCAGTGGTCTGGCGTTATTGTGTCAGCGTGTCAGTTTAATGGGAGGCACATGTCCAAGGTGATACAGGTCCCTAAAGTTAACCACTTTGGTGGAACCAGTGGTCTGGCGTTATTGTGTCAGCTTGTCAGCTTAATGGGTGACATAAGTCCAACGTGATAGATGTCTCCGATGTTTACCATTCTGGTGGAACCAAGGGTCAGGTGGTATTGTGTCAGCTTAATGTAAGTGATGTCCGCGTTCGGTTCTTAAATTGCATTAAGCGGTCTTAAATCAACAATAAAGAACCGCAAAATTGAAAACAGAGTAGCTTTATTGTTTAATTCAGACCCACTGTCAAGAGTTTCTGTTGTGCTCAAAGGATGCATATCAGTAAAATTGCAGAGACTCACATAAGAAGGCTTATAAGAAGGCTACCCCTACCCAGCCCTTCGTCCACTCCTCCTCACCCATGTCCCCAAAGATTGTGAAATGAAACAACCAATTATGGTCGACAGTGTGTGCAATATACAATGAAGACACACAATCTTCCAGGTCACACATTGTGTCCACCCAATCCACACGTAAGTCAGCATTTAACCCAATTCCCAGCAGCATTCGAAATTAATGTCGGTCCTTAGACCCGAAGCTGACTGAAAACCACTCGGACCCACAGCTTTTGTTTTCTGCAGATCCTTATGGCCGACAGCTTTTTCATAACTAACAGTATTATTTTTAAGAAACTATCATTCAGAGATTTCTAGTTTTTATCTTGATCGGCAGCTGTTGTCTGTAAGTGAAACGACTATCATTTTCGAGGAAGCAATTTAGATTACTGAGATATGATCGTTAAACTCTTTAACTCTTTGTCAGTTGTCACATGTTTTGTTTGTAGGGAATTACTTATATTGTAGCTAAACCATAGGGCCTACACATTCTGATCAGGACCCAACGTTTTATGGTTCTGGGCCCCGTTCCACAAAGCGATCGTAGCGCTAAGATAATCGTAACTCCCATTCGACAGTCGTAGCGTTACGATCGCTTTGAGGAACAGGGCCCTGGGCCCTTAGGCCTGCAGCTTTTCAGGGTTAATAAGGGCAAACGGTTCAGATAGCTAAGTCGTGACGCTTCTTGGTTCAATGAGTGTAGCCTTCGCGGTACTTGCAATGCAATGTTATGGCTGAATGAACACGGTGCCCTATCTTGGAGGCTCTGACAAATTACAAAGAAAACAGGATTAACACTGAATGCCAGTAAAAGCTCAAGTTGAAATGGTCTCAGCGCCCTTATAACAGGTGACTGCAGGGGAAATGGTGATCAACCTTGCTGACTGGGTTGATGCATGTCATCATATACCAATTGTATGTATGTTCATGATGTCAATCACTGGTTGGTATGGCTCAGTTAAGGTTATTTACAAACTGCCATCATCTAGTTGGAATATAGCCGTGCACAGCCTAAATCAGCAAACGCAACACAAACACTGGGACATTGGTACTTAGCACCTGCCCTTCCCAATCTTCAGGCAGGTGAGGTGAAATTGGGTTTCTACGTCGTGAATATTTTGCTCATATGACGACGTGCATGCCTGTGTATGTGTATGTACTTGCCCAGACTTAAGCTGGTTTTTTATAGTGCTAGCCCACTGAGATACCATGCCGCAGTGAAGCATGAATACCCCGCTCAGACACATTATACTGACTCCCAGCCGACCAGTCCTTGTTGTACCCATTAATGCCGAGCGCCAGACAGAGACTAACAGGTACCATATTATTTCAACGTCTTTTGGTATGACGCGACCGGGGATCGAACCCGCGACCTTCCGCTCTCCGGGCGGACGCTCTTACCACTACACCACGGAGGCGGTCTCTTCAGACAGGGAAAGTGAGTGAGTGAGTTTGGTTTTCTGCCACATTTAGCAATATTCCATGGTGGGGGACACCAGAAATGGGTTTCACATATTCAGACTGGGAAAGGGATCACACAAAAAAAATAAAAAAATAAAACCCCATATAAATAGTAATGAGTTCACACAGGGGAAGGAATCACACAAAAAAAAACCAATCCATATAATTGTAATGAGTTCTAGATAAAAGTTTATTGACAGTCGGCTGGTTGGAATACAGGAGCAAATGCTGGAAACTACTGACGACCTCCTATAGCAGTAGCAGCAAGAGTGGACAGCAACAAAACAATTCCAGCTCCTGCATATACTCTGCATATTTACACAATGACACATGCCATATTGATCAAATATACAATTCTTGGTCTTAGATATGTACACATCTGGTGCATGCCTGCTTCACTACTCTCATACCACTCTGAATCATACAGTCACTATATTACAAAGCTCTAACTGGCAACTGAAGTTGACGATTAGTTCTATTGTACAGCGATAACTTCATGTCAAGCTACTTATACAACCAAGTGTTTTTGAAAGAAATCCTTCAAGTCCTCCACAGAAACCAGTTATAGTAGAAGTATGATACTGGTGCCACTTTTTTTGTTTTGTTTTTGAAAACATATCTGCAGATACATTCCGTGATGCAACAACACTCATTGGTGAATGTACAGTTAGTCAGACAACTAAGTAGGACTGGTTCTTATGTGATGAATTTTGAATGATTGATGCAAGTTGACATTCTTTTGAAACTCCCAAACTATTTGCTAATGGCTGAGTCATTAACATCACATTTTGGAATTTATTTTGCCATATTATAATAAACTATGTTGAAACAAGAGTCAAATAACAAAAGCACTTTAGATCAACACATTAAACAAATTTAATTGTTTTTACACCTACAAGATATACAAATGGCCTAAAAAATTAGACAGAAACACAGTAAAATTTTAAGTAAAAACTGTGTAATCTGTTATTTTTGAGAGGGTATAAATTCAAAATGAATCAAAGATGTTGAAAAAAGAGTCAAATATCAAAATAACCTCAAAAAGTAGATAAACACATTAAACATAATCTGATTACAATGATAGATGTTATAAGATATACAAGTCTGAAAACAATATACTGAAACATGATTAATCTGAACAAATTAGACAAGTGGAAGGGAATGAAACAGCTCTGAATTCTTCCACATCAAAATGGTGATTAGAACTTTACCAAGTTGCTAGGAAAACAGCATCAATATTGTGATGAAACTATTTTTTTACACAAGTGTTATATATTTCAAAGTGCATATGTTCTACTCAACATTACAGATAGTAACTCTTCTACATTCACACACACACTGGAATGGATTTAATCATTTGCATAAGTCAGTGCTAATATCATCTGTTGTTTCAAAAAAGAGTAACACACAAAATAGTTCCATAATTCTACACCTGTGCTACACACACATCATACCTACTGCTGTGTAAGACTCTGTACATCGTCAGTAAAACTACACGTTAAATAATCAAGAGTATCATATTCCTTGGAAGATATGCTGAATCTATTTGCCACCAGTTTTGTTTTGAGATTGGTTCAAATAAACCATTGCAAAAAACAGATGTCCTATTTATAATGTTGTTCTTATATCACTGACACAAAATCAAATATTTGTAAAGTACAGCGGCAGACTGTTGACATGTGGTTGCATAAAGACTTCACACTTCCTGTCTTATTACTCCGAAAACATATTCTCTTGTTGAAGTTTTTAATATCTACTATTATCATTAGAACGTATTCCTCAATTATTCAATGTCAAAGTTCTATATTGTCACCACTCTTCCTACAGCACGAATTGGTGCGAATTTTGAATGATACACTAAGTTGCCATTCAATTAAAGCAGTCGTAAGCCAGAGAAAATCTGTGCCTAAAAGACAGACATTAAGACCTCGCTTTTCAAACAAAGACTTATTCAATGGGTTGAGGCCATACATTTACTGCATGGAGATATAATACTCTGCGCTGTCGAGGATGACATATACATCTTGTTCTCTTTAGTATATTGAATGATTCAGATCATTTGTCATTTCAATATCTATGTGGATCTCCACATTTGTCACCTCTGTTTGAAAACATGACATCCATCTGTAATGAACATCGTTCTCTCAATCATCGGTGTAATAGAAATTATTAATACTATTGTATATTTCACTTTTACTCATATATGCATACTATTACCGCACACACGCGCACGCACACACACACATGCATGCACTCACACACACACATATATGCGAGATATGAGCGTATATTTTACACATATATAGACATATATGGTATATGAACATGTTATAACAATGCATATTTCACATGTACACACGGTTTGTTTGTTGCTGAACAGCACATATAGCAATATTCTAGCAATATGACAGCGCCTGTATAAACATATGCCATGATATACGATGTATATTTCACACACACACACACACACACACATATGTACACCAAATATACATGCAATGTTTTATACCAAATACCTGTCATTCATTCTCATATACGTTTCAGATTTTATGACTGTAGTTTATAAGAGATAAAGCAACTATGAAGCTCCATGTCCAATATGATTACTTCATAAATTACTTGAAAACATTGCTCCACCTTATCTGTGAGAGTGAGTAAGTAACAGAAGTTTTACGCCACTTTTAGCAATATTCCAGCAATATCATGGTGGGGGACACTGGAAATGGGCTTCACACATTATAGCCATATGGGGAATCAAACTGGGTCTACGGTGTGACAAGCGAACGCTTTAACCACTATACCACCGCCCATCTTTAACTATAAGAAACAAGCACATGCTAGCACATTCAGGCATAGCAGTTTGACATTTCGTACCAGACATTCTAGGAACTTTCTCCATTTTCTGCAAGAAATGAGTGTCATGAAACAAGTCAATCAATCAGTGAATTACTTTTGCCTTCCTGATCACCATGGAAACAAAAGACAGCAGAACATGGTATCGGTATATTCCAAGTCTGGTGCAGCGCACACATATGCATAGTGTGATAATGTACAATATCACATACAAGATAGATATACACATTGTATATACATATGGAATACAATTGTCAACCATTATACACAAAGAATACAATTGTCAACCATTACATACATGGAACACAATTGCCAAGCATTATATATACATATGGAATACAATTGTCAACCATTATATATACATGGAATACAATTGTCAACCATTTATACATATGGAATACAATTGTCAACCATTATATACATATGTTATACAACTACAGATAAACTGTATACAGTTCTACAGTTAACAAGACCAAAGGTACAACACAAAATGCATTAAACTACATTCAATATAAAAATACAGATGAACTTGCCAATGTGTTCAAAAGCTCTGGTGATCATTCTAATGTTCTTTCAAGTCTTTAAACCATAACATTCTCCCCTAGTCATTATACATACTTTTAGTATAGATGTCAGTATAATTGAAAATGGTTTGACAGTTCAAAATATTTTTCATGTTAATTAACTAAGAAAAACATTTGTCAAAACATCTGCTTGCACACAATGAATATCAACATTTCTTATTTTCAAAACTGAAGATTTTTGGTGAAACAATTTGAAACTGTTACCAGTAAAGAACAGAACAAGCTATCTAAGTTTGATTTTAGCCATGATATTGCTTTGAAAACATCTAGAATTAAATAACTAGTCTACAATTCTTCATAAGGTGTACCATTTTGAGCTACTAGAACAAGATAAAAGAAACAACATTCAGCATTAACATCTGAGCATTTAAATAACCATTTCCACTGAACACCAAGGTAATCTCAAAACATATTATCTAACTACCATTAACCATGATGAATACAGTCGGCAGAAACACTCAATATATGCCTGTAATTTACATCATGTATACCTAAAACTAATTCCCACTATGAAGCTTATTTAAGTTGTATTCACACCTGTTTATATCTGAAATAAATGTAATTATGTGCATGATCTACTGTTCCAAACCATTTTGATTAAAAGCTTAAAGTTTTGAAAAAAATAGAGATGTACAGTAATTCAATGTTTTTTTTCAATATTTCAAATTCTTTACTGTCAAAATCCATCTTCTGGATGCTACATGAAAACCAAACTTTCACCAGAAAGCTTTCAATATGCTGACGTCAGCAGAAATACATTCATTTGAGACACAAAGCTTTTGACAAAACACATTTCAACATGCTCCAACTGAGTTTGGAAAACATTATTTCATAAGAAAACAGAGAACACCATCTTCACGTGCAAAAGCAACTTGAATAATAGAGCTATAGCCATGATATATTGACTACACAATGAACAAGAGCATCATGGGGTGATATGTAAATATCAGACAGTGTAGAGATAAAGCTATACATGTTTATAAACACAGGATGTATACATATATAATCTATATATTTAACCCGACATATCAATACAGAATTAACAAGAAACAGACATGTGGCATTGACGAATACAGGATTTTGGTGGCAACTAAAAAAATTGTCCAACTGGAAGCATGGAATTTTTGCTTTTGGACAATCCTTAAAAAACTGGGGTTTTCTTTCAGTTTGCCATTTTTCTTGTTTATCATACTGTAATATATCCAACTGATAAATTCTGTTGTTTATAAAGGAAAGCATGATAGGTACTGGCCATGACAGTTGGATCTTGTTGACTTGAAGTTACTTGCAGCTGTCATCACTGGTCAAATCACGTCCATAAAACATGGATTATCTCCCCTTGGTCCCATAGAACTTCAAGCTAACAAGAGGCAACTGAACATGGTTTGGCAGCAGAACAATCTCCCACCAGAATCTGGATAAGACTGTAACTACAGCATAGGAAAGGTACAATGTGTCCACAGAAAGAAATATGTCCTGTATTTTTAGTGCTTAGGCCAGACCAATTTATTTCTTGTTTTACAGATCCGCCTGTTGTATTTTTTCAAGAATAAGAACTGCTGAAAAAATAAAATTCTAATGTTTTTATTGGCCAAAAATGTAAACTTACACGAAAACTTTTTCAGATTTTTTTTGCCCCATATACACTTCATAAATTGCCAAAAGTAAAATACTTTTAGTATTTAGAAGGAATATTACTTTGACTGGTGATTTAAAAAAAATAATATCTTTCTCTCCTGTCTTTAGGTTTTCTGAGGAAAAAAAATCTGTAAAACAAGAAATAAAATTGGTCTGGCCTTAGTAGTCTCAAACAGAAACATCAGTAGTGTTTGGGAACAAGTTTGTACCAGCCATTTGAACCAATTTCAACATTTGTCACATCTTTGTTTCAGAGTGAAGCTGAGTTTCAACGTGTACAAAATCTCTGTGCAATACATGGTTATAATGGGCAACAGCAATGTGCAATCCATACTGGCAATGTGTAAAATAAACACTAGCACATGTTCAGATGTAGATCTACTGATTCTGAACATGTGATTTTTTTACAAGTATTATAGTTGGAAAAATCTGGCAATCCATATTGTCACACGTGTCTGACATTACGGACTGGAGCTACAAGCAATCGTATCTTTGGTCATTAACAAAATCTCCTTAGGACCTTCCATGTCATCATCTTCGTTCCACTTGCACAATGTGATCATTGTGTTAAGATGATCACAACTACCATAGTTTAATATACTAGTAGGCTTATGATAGCCTCAACGTTAAGATCGCTCTGTGCAAGTAGATCCTGATCTTATGAAGGCTATTTGACATTATTCTGAAGTGAAGTCACAACACATGGATATCAAGCTACAGTACAACCAATCTGTCCTGTGTACCAATAAAAATATAATAAATATTTGAGATAAGCATGCTCAAGCATGTTAGTTCATTCAAAAGGCTCAAGACCGTTTGTATTCCATCTTAATGGCGATAACTCCCCCACAAAAGTATACACTATAGAACACCGCTTTGGAATGAAGTCTTAATCCAGAATTCTCTTTAATCTCCCATGAACAAAATATGGAAACAATTTCATTCAAAACCATATTGCCCACATCGTCTATGTCATTGATGCAATATATACATGTACTCGGTAAGCTGTTATGTTCATGAATGAATCCAGAGAGAAATATTTTGCATGAAAAGCAAAATGTAAATGCCACACTCTATTATGCTGACAGACCACAAGAAGGCCTTGACTTCCAACAGCAATACATTAACACCCAACAGAAAGGCCTTGCCTTGACTTCCAACACCAATGCATTAACACCCAACAGCAGGGCCTTGACTTCCAACAGCAATGCATTAACACCCAACAGCAAGGCCTTGACATCCATTATAGCTAAAATACATGGAATTATCATGAAACGGCCCTCCTATTATCAGAAATTTGCGGGCCGCTGCAAATGATACCAGACCGCTCAACCTTAACGTTATTAAGGCCACTATCAGTTCTGTTGTCAAGTGACGTCATAGTGGGTGCGTGGGCTTACTGTTCATTCGACATTGGCTTTGGACTGGCAGATATTCTGGGTCAAACAAGTCAAAGCAACCCAAAATTCCCGCTTTAAATAGCGGTAATATTGGCTTTCTTGCTGGTGCTAACCTTAACGATTGCACTATTAAAGTTGTTGTTGGACCAAAACCGAACACTGAAAACTGACGTTGTGTCTGAGATAGTTTGACATGTTGCAGGCTATCGTCTTGTCAAAGGCCAAGGTCGAATATCATCACATTCTGTTGTGACCTCACTTGAATTGTTCGATGACGTAATTGCATTTGGTCAGTCAACCCTGTCAGAAGTTGGTTTTGAGTAAACTAACAGCCAAATTCCTTCATTGTTTCCTTTTTCTTTTCAACACAAATTCCATGTATTTTAGCAATAATAACGGTAATGCTATTTTTGAGGGCATTATCAGTTGCAGAAGCCCTCGGTCTTTTTCAACTGCACTCCTTCGTCGGGCAGTTAATGGAAGACCTAGAGCTTTTGCAAATGATAATGCCCTAAAAAATAGCATTACCCTTATAAAAACAGGCCTCAACACCCAACAGCAAGGCCTTACATCCAATAGTCTGACACCACAGCGAAGCCTCAACACACCATAATAAGGACTAACACTCAACAGCAGGGCCTGGACACACAACAGCCAGAAGCTGACACACACGCACGCATGCACACACGCACCCACACACAAGCAGTGATGACTAACATCTCACCGAGACAAAAACATTCGAAAACAATGATAAAAATATGAAATAAATACACAACCAATGGTGACTACTGCAGAATTAAATGTAATGACTGTCTCAAAAACACTCAGACCAATAAATAGGGAGAAAAACAAGAAAGAAGTCCTTGTCACAACCATGCAAGCAAGTATACCATGTGTACGATGATATGTGTCAAAACAATACCTTATCACATGCACCTTTAGCATGGCATGTCCACAACATACACCTCATGGAATTTGTGATCAGAATCACTTTCATTATAATGCCTTCCATTACATTTCTATTTTCTAGGTAACGGTTACTATAGAAACAAGTAACAAATCATTACAATTCCATGCATTGGTGACAGAAATCATCAGATGATGACGAATCCTCCTGGGCCTATTTGCCTACATGTTACTATGAGCACCTTACAATCAGCAAAACCCTTGGTATCTAGAAACCCCTCAATAGTGGACAACAGCCATTCATTAGACATTAATGTAAAATACCAAAAAATATATCACCATCACTAAATTCATTTTGAGTTGTGTACAAATACACATTTAAAATTTCAAACCACAATAGCATAACTCTCAGCATAACTGTCAAAGCTGTCCTTTTCAAAACTCATAGCCATATTTCGTTGTTAACATTTCTGTACGTATATTTTATTTTATTTATTTACCTCTAGAATACATGCATAAAAAATATATGAACTCTACTGCAGTCAATACTGCATACATTATGTCTTGCTTATTGTAACTTACAATACAAATAAGAAATTATAGCTTTTAAGCAGAAATAATTACATTATTGCTGTGTTAATTACAATTCCGGTTATCAGATAGGCTGAATTGGTCTGGCATTATTGCATTTATTTCATAATGAATGTAAATCATTATGCCCAGCTCATTCAGGCAGACTACTTTCACCACTATGTGTGGAATGTCAGGGAATCCCAGTGACCGAGAAAAGAATTCCCTTCATGATCAACGGCATTATTTTCACAAAACCTTTTAGCAAAGTTCATGCACATTCATTTTCCAAACTACCCTTCGAAGTTGATGACTGAGAAGGAATGAAACAGTAAACATAGTAGCTCGCTTCACCTCCTTCCACAATTTTAATGTCTTCTTTATTTCACACTTCCATTTGAGTGAGTGAGTGAGTATGGTTTTACGCCGCTTTTGGCAATATCACACTGGGGACACCCAAAATAGGCTTCACACATGCATACCCATGTGGGGAATCAAACACATGACTTCAGCGTGACAAGCGAACGCTTTACCACTAGGCTACGCCACTTATGTTTGAATCTGTCCGTTACTAACCTGGGCCCCGTTTCACAAAGCTCTCGTAAGCCTAAGATCTCGTAATTTTTCTCGTAGCGTCGTACCTCCTGTGTTACAGTATAGGAGGTACGAATGCTACGAGAAAAGTTACGAGATCTTAGTCTTACGAGAGCTTTGTGAAACGGGGCCCAGGTCATTTGAAATAGACACTTTCTCCCCGACATTTTTCTAGTGGTTCATTACGGTGTGACAGTTCCATTGTTGCTTGCCTTGACCGACAGGTCTTTGAACTTTAGCTTTCTGCTACTCTCCATTGATTGGCTAGTGATACAGTATGTAATCCTACTCCCAGGATTTTCATGAGTCTTGTCATTTTTGTCTGCTTTTCTAATATGTATCTGTTGTAGGGTTTAATTATAAGGATTCAGTTCATCGAGACATGAATCGAAAACCAATGAGCCAGTGCTGATTCACACATCAGGTTTTGGGTTCATACCTTAATGAACAATCCCCAAGACACCCCCAACTCCCCCCAGAACTTGAAGAAAACTTTATGTACTAACCTGTTATTCAATAGTCTAAGGTGTAAAATATTACCTGCACCCTTGAAAGTATTGTTTATTCCCCAATTTATTTGGTCTGCAATATTTTGTGTCTATACTGAACATTTTTGTCCAATCCAATTCTTTCCAAAGCAAAAACAAACACAAACTTAAACACAACCTGGTAACCATGGGAACAGAAGAAGCTGCAACACTGAAATGATTACAAGTATTTAAAGCATAGTTGGATAACGGCGCATCACAGGTCTGCCCTTTCAGTAATAAAGTTGGATGAATGATAAATGAACCCAAACATTCAAACAGTTGGAAGAACACGTGTCAATAGATGAATAAAATAAGAGCGAGTGAGTGAGTTTGTTTTTTCACCGCTTTTAGCAATATTCTAGCAATATCGGCGGGGGACACCAGAAAAGAGCTTCACACATTGTACCCATGTCTTCAGGGATGAATGGAACCAGGGTCTTATTAGCTGCTTTAGAAATAAAATATGAAACCTGTCAATGATTACTCTATGGACAGTAACAGAATAGCCATGATTCTTAATGAGTGAGTGAGTGAGTTGGGTTTTACACCGCCTTTAGCAATATTCCAGCAATATCACGGCGTGGGACACCAGAAATGGGCTTCACACATTGCACCCATGTGGGGAATCGAACCCGGGTCTTTGATGTATCGAGCGAATGCTTTAACCATTAGGCTGCCCCACCACCCTGATTCTTAATGAAGGGTTTGCAAAATATACACAACTAATCACTCATGCAATTCGTTGTGACCACTCATGTGTCATGACAATTCAACTTGAGCCTTCTCATGTCTATTTAATCAAATTTGTTCAACCTTCGCTCCATGTCATTCCAAGACAGTGTGTGAGTGAGTATGGTTTTACACCGCTGTTAGCAATATTCAAGCAATATCACGGCAGGGGACACCAGAAATGGGCTGCACACATTGTACCATGTGGGGAATCGAACCCAGGTCTTCGGCGTGACAAGCAAACGCTTTACCACTAGGCTACCCCACCGCCCATTACCCATGAAACAAACACAGAGGGTTTCATAAAGTACTTGTAGTCGGTCAAACGCCATTTTGATTGATTTGTTGGGTATCCACAATTCCAATTCTGAGAGACTATTTACACAAAATGAAGAATATATTTCACAGAATTACCCATCCTCTCTTATCAAGGGTTTTATATTTTAATTTTGTCATAATAAATACCCTACATATTTTCAGTCCATTTGCCACAATAGCTTCATTTTGAGTCCGGTTTTAATAACAAGGCCAAAACTAGCTGTCTATACCAACAGTGTTAATATCACGTCTAATACAACTGGTTTGGTAGCAGGTACCGGATTTGGCGTGATACTGTCTAAATACAACTGCAAAAGTAACGTAAGAAATTCACGTACCAAGTTTGAAAACTCTGCAAAATCTTTTTCTAAGATCAAAGTTCGTTTGTAATAGAATTCTTGATTTGATCAAATAAAGAACATGATTTTGAATATACAGACTTCCGGATTGGTAATCAACGGGGACAGTTCTATGGATATACCACTTCTTTATTATTAGTATGGGAACTTGCTTGATAACGGTGTTAGTAGCTACACCGTCACTAATATCAATAAAACAGAAGTTGTATACACATGTATACAGAACTCTCCCCTTTGTTCATCACACCAACTTGTAAATGCCACTCAAAGTTTCCTAAATTGGTTGCTGATTTCAATCTTAAGGAAGTAATTCCGTACTATGCTGGACAGAAGAGACATGAAGATTCTAAATGAAGCAATGGTGGCAAATGCATCCATGGGTTATATCCTAAAATAGTGAATATATGATACCGTGGACGGTCAAGGATGATACCACATGAACATTATAACAAGCAATATGTTCTAGAACAAACACCCTGGCAAGAGTCCATATCATCCGGATACTGGCAAGAAGCCCCATGTAGTATTTGATGGCCTATATATCTAACACAGGCAAAATACCTGCGTTCTTACTGTGATCAAGGTAGTCTAGTACATGGGGCAATGACACTCTGTATCCATGGCAACAGGAAGCTACATTTTCGGTGGCATCATGGGATTGAGCAAATGGGAAACCTGAAGGTAACGGCAGGTACAGATGACAATGATTCTCTGTACTTTTTCCTCAAATAGCATATATACTTAACAAAAAGGGATATTTTGGGGGATATTTTCATGAAATTCTTGAAGTAAAGAAAAGAAAAAGAAAAAGGTTTTATATTCCAACAGAAGTAAGTGAAATATTAAAACACAATCCACTCGTATAAATAATTTAGTTTAAATATTTAAATACCATTATTAAAAACTGTTGTAAATTGTCTTAAGAACCCTGCACCAATTTCACTTTTCATAAAAAAAGTCCTACTAACCTAATATTTTCAGTGTAGAAAATAAAATAAATATTTATTTGAATCTCCTTTTTTATTCTTTTGACCTACCAACCTGGAATCTGGGGACAAAACTTTATCAACTAAAAATGAAACATAAAAATCTTGTCTTGCTGAAGCTTAGCATCCTGACTGGCCTTCTTTACTAAATACAGTTTTTATCGAAACAGATTAACAAAGATTAAAATTCTGTAAAATGAGAAAACACAAAGTAAGCCACACTGAAAACATTCCCCTTGAAAAACAGCTGTTAATGTTTCATTTTATATATCACATGACACTGCATATTGCTGCACATACATTTGACACATATCCGTAACAATACCTATCAATGATAATGTATAAAAAAGACATGACACACATCTTTTCTTCATGAACAAAGTCTAATTCAAGTCTATGAAACAACGATCATGTAATTCACAGCTTACCAGACAGGTAGTCAGTCAACAGCCAAATTACCAAAAACATATTTCGAACTATATTTACAAGACTTAAATTCAAGAAGAAATTACCACTAAAACCCAATCACAGGTTCTCTGTTTAACAATTCCAGAACAAAACAATATTGTATTATGCTCCTTGATCACCTATTATTTTTTTTGGAAATCCATTTCCTATCAGCGTATTGGTTTCTTGGAACCTCTTTGATTTCCAGACCCCATTCCACGCAGAGAATACGGCGCTCCATCCAACATAAATCTGTGTAGTATTCAAACCAACCCCGAAACCAAACTGGACAGAATACACAATACTGGCTTTAACCAAACTGACTTTACCAAACGAAAATATTAACTGAAGCCATCAACATCAAACGACACAGACCTATGATCAATAGAGATTAAGTTTATTTCATCCCTTCTGCATACGAGGAACTCATCAACCACCCCTAACTGCTTGTATAACTTGTATAAACATGGCTTACCTCTCCTGCTCTGTACATCCCACTGGCTTCTACATGTAATCCATTGTCACTGGCTTCTACAGGTAATCCCTTGTCATCACTGACTGACTGAGTTTAGTTTTACGCCGCTTTTAGCAATATTCCAGCAATATCACGGCGGGGGGACTCCAGAAATGGGCTTCACAGATTGTGCCCATGTGGGGAATCGAACCCGGGTCTTTGGCGTTACGAGCCAACGCTTTAACCACTAGGCTACCCCACCGCCCCCCCTTGTCATCACATTCTTACTGTACTTCCCAATATATATACACACAACACCCCCTGTTTTCTACCTCAGCCATTATAGAACAAATTTTACGGATAACAACTTCTTTATTTCGTGAGGGCGATGTTTTGATACAGATTCTTGTACCGTTGCCAAGCAGGAGAATCTGTATTGAAATGTCGCATCCCCTGAATAAAGAAGATGTTCATCCACAGGGTGGAAATAACTTTAAAATTGCTAGTGTACTCTCGCACAGTGGCACATGTAAAGTCACTTGCCCTGATATTTCTTCCACTATACCGACCCGTTTTCTTGCTGATTTTTAAAATGAACAACATAATTAACATTGGAAAGTCAACTGGACACCGGTACAGCGTGAGATACAAATTTGCTTGCCCGACAGAAAAAACACTGGACTCGGACGTCCGGGCAATGGGTTATTTCCACCCCTGATCCATAAAATTTCTTGTTATCTGATTCACCAACATGACAATTACCTTTCTGTTAAGGTTTAGGAACCTATCACCTTTGCACAAACATTCCTGGCATCACATCCGTCATGACTCTCATAGTATAACACAGACTAATAACTAACTCTTAAACACAGACTTATGATGATTTGCTTAATTGCTTTGTGGCAATACAACAATTTCCGCACTTAACTCCAAAAGACTTAAAATTGAGTGCTAAGATTGAAAGGACCAATGCAGAGATTCCATTTACAACTGTATATGAGGGACTCTATAATAGGACATGTTAGGGAAACTACGGATGGTACCGTAAGAATACCATCACAATACTTTGTCCAAGAGTCCTTCCTGTACTTTGAACAGTTGACAAACTGGAGGGTATGCATTGGAACCTTCTTGCACCTTGTAATATCCATTAAGGAGAAACCAAATGAAAAATCACCAAAGAATATGAATATAAGAAATATATCCAAAACATCACGCCATACAGGAAGATTGGAAAATATCTCTACTGTACAAACTCTGCAAAAATACCTCTTCAGCAGAATATAAATATATCAAACTCTGCAATACGAGCCACACTATGTCCATTACATTATCATCCCAGCATCTGGACAATCACAGGCTCTCATAAAACTGCCAACAATCTGCTCATATGCTATATACATACATTAACATTATATACACAGCAAAAACAGGATTTCTATTTCATTCTCATCACACTTAAGTATACAGAAACTGAATATGTAAGATTCACAGAAAGAAGAGATTTTGTGACAAACAAATCCTGGAGTGAAAAATTGAAATATCTAATGGAAAAACTTTCAAGCACTGAAAATGCCTGACAAAACCATGTGTAGTGTAAACAAGCTTTTATGTCTACAATGTGGACTGGTGCATTAAGCCCTTCTATATGCACAAAAAGTGCAAGGAAGATACACATGTATCGGTACAAATAATACAGATGAACATATGGAGATATGAAGGTATATGTATCAATTATGTATCACAATTTTTTCATGAACATCAGAATAGGTTTCCATCATACAATATGTATGGGTTTGCAAACATAATTAAATATCAAGTTTCATAAACAAATTTGGAATCGGTCTCTGGTCATTTCAGATTGACTGGAACTCCTCACACAAAATCACAAATATCGCACTGTGCGCCCATGTGTATAATCCACAACTGGTGATTATTATCATACCTGAATATGCAATAATGTTGTATATACCTTCGTATTAAACAACTATTCTGCCTACATTTTACTAATGATAATTAGATTCTAAAGATCTTCAGCATAAAAAAATGTACAAAAATGCATCAAATTAAAACTAAGTGCACTAGAACAGCCTTATCACAAAACACAAAAAATCAGTTTAAGAGTTTTATAATTTTAGAATCTTGACTAACACTGTCGTCGATATTAGATTCATCACACTTTTCCTAGGCTATAAAGATGTTTGTCAATGTCTACACATAAAACACTGTCAGGATGACAGAACAGAAGGGCTTCCTGTTTCACAGGCGGATGGGATAGCCTCAGTTTCCTTCCATGTCTTCCACAGTCAAACAATCTACGGCAAGGGTCAAGGTCACTCTGTTATGAGAGTATTGAATGGATAATCCCACAGTTTACTTGATATTCCGAAACCTGAAACAGATTAAAAAGGGTATATTATTGAATTAGTGATGTAATACTATATCACTCATGAGAAATACAAATATATATGTTCCACGATGCCTGTGTGTTTTAAGTTGTCCGTATCTTGGCTGACTCTCAGCATTATTCTCATGCTATGACATATTGGGAAACAATATTATTTCTTATCTATGTTGTAAGGTTGCAAGCCCCAGAATGATTTTCTGATTTCAAGTTGCATATAGCCACAACTGATTGACACAAAGGACCCAAACTACAGGGATGGGATGACATTCATTTGGTCAACCATTATGACTGACTGACTGACTGACTGACTGAGTTTAGTTTTACGCCGCTTTTAGCAATATTCCAGCAATATCACGGCGGGGGACACCAGAAATGGGCTTCACACATTGTACCCATGTGAGGAATCGAACCCGGGTCTTCTGCGTCAACCATTATGACCATCTCATCAGTTTAGTTCAGTTCTCATACACGACCACCAGATTGCTGGGGACATATTCTAACCTGGAGTCCCTATAGGCTGTGTGGTTTCAGTGTACATAATTGGTGAGGTGAAATGGGGTTTAATGTCGTACTTCAGAATATTTCGCTCACATGACGATGTGCAAGCGTGTGTATGTGTGGCTGCTTGTACTAGCCCAGACTGAAGCTGGTTTTATAGTGCTAGCTAGCTCACTGAAATACCATGCCGCAGTTAAGCATGAATACCCCACTCAGACACATTATACTGACTCCGAGCCGACCAGTCCTTGTTGTACCCATTAATGCCAAGCGCCGGGCAGGGACCAACAAGTACCATATTTTAACGACTTTTTGGTATGAAGCGTCTGGGGATTGATGCTCTTACCACTACACCATGGCGGCGGTCTAGGTACATAATAAATTATGCATAAGGTCTTTAGTTGAAAAGGACAAAGATGCACAGTCACTTTATGAATAAATACTGTTTTTATGAGCAGACAGTGGCTATAAACTGAATCAAAACCTCATTCCAAACACTTATCACACACTCTCCTACTTACATGTCTGTAAAGGAGTTTGACATAAACAATGCCAATGTTTGCTATTATACATAAAGTGAATAAAAAATATATTTTATCAAATCCATGTGTACATGAAGAGTAATTGAAACACACCGTATATTACCATATATAACTTTGAGGACCTCCCAAACAGCGATCTGTAGAAGGGGATCGGCTTACCTACTGGTTAGACTTTTGTCAAACGTTTTTTTAGGGGGTAAGAAACGACATCGCATCGCTTTGCGTGAACGAATGAACAAGGGAAGACAATTAAACTTCACAAGACAAGATTATTTACCTTTTCAGTTCTAACTTGTTCTTGATGGCATTGTCTTACATGCAGGGATTAACATTACCATGTGTATCTACCGCTGATTTAGTGAAAACCATAAACAAACATAGAGGCTACATCAACCCATGGGCCCCGAGGGACCAGTGAACAACGTATTTATCTTACCGAACACCTCTATGTTAATTTTGAACTGTTTGAAGCACGGGTATTGGATCATAATAAGAAGTACCAGAGTTAGGCAATTAGCCAATAATTGATTTTTAGAGTTATCTCCCTCCCAAATTTAGAGTTATCTTCCTTCAATCAATTTGCATTTACAAAACGTCGTAATTTCCATACATCATACATGACTCAATTATCTGAGATAAAGAATTACTAACACGAAGTACCAAATGAATTCCCAAAGTTCGGCATTCCCAGCAGGTAACATAGAAAATGTAATTCGCTTATAAGCAGGTACATAGAAAATAATAGAAGAGCTCTCAGACAATCAGAAACAACATTTATGTGTGAGGTAAGATAAATAAATGTTTCTACTGCTCTACTTTACCTTTATGCTGTTGTTCAAAATGATGTTTGACGTGGTATCGCTTCAGGTTCTTGAAGTATGTGAGCTGGGTGAGCCATGATGCAGGTAGTAGTGTGTGAGATCATACATCATGTAGCCCAGCACCGTCCCCGAGATGAGGGACAGCGTCATCAGCAGAGGACACACCAGACTTACTCCGGAGTACACTATATACGCCAAGATGTTGGCTGGCACCAACGGAAATACTAGTCGACCCTTCTCCATGGGACACTGCAAGAAATAATGCATCACATGTTTAATTATTCCACACTAAATCAGGTCAAACAGGGTTTAATATTGAGATCAAGATCAATGCACTTATATAAAGCGCTGTGCATAGTGTCACAAGCTTGCATGCATATAATAATAATAACATGGCCACTTATATAGCGCTGAACATAATGAACATCATTAATCCGCCACACATACGTACTGCAACAGCTGCTGCTACAGGTCCTGCTACAGTTACATCTTTCACAACACCTACTGCCACAACTATTGCCACAGCTACATCTTTTACAACATCTACTGCCACAGCTACATCTTTTACAACACCTACTGCCACAGCTACATCTTTTACAACATCTACTGCCACAGCTATTGCCACAGCTACATCTTTTACAACATCTACTGCCACAGCTATTGCCACAGCTACATCTTTTACAACACCTACTGCCAACAGCTACATCTTTCACAACACCTACTGCCACAACTATTGCCACAGCTACATCTTTTACAACATCTACTGCCACAGCCACATCTTTTACAACATCTACTGCCACAGCTACATCTTTTACAACATCTACTGCCACAGCTACATCTTTTACAACATCTACTGCCACAGCCACATCTTTCACAACATCTACTACCACAACTACATCTTTTACAACATCTACTGCCACAGCCACATCTTTTACAACATCTACTGCCACAGCCACATCTTTTACAACATCTACACCTACTGCCACAGCTACATCTTTTACAACATCTACTGCCACAGCTACATCTTTTACAACATCTACTGCCACAGCCACATCTTTTACAACATCTACTGCCACAGCTACATCTTTTACAACATCTACTGCCACAGCCACATCTTTTACAACATCTACTGCCACAGCCACATCTGCCAACACCTACTACCACAACTACATGTTTTACAACATCTACTGCCACAGCTACATCTTTTACAACACCTACTGCCACAGCCACATCTTTCACAACACCTACTACCACAACTACATCTTTTACAACATCTACTGCCACAGCCACATCTTTTACAACATCTACTGCCACAGCCACATCTTTCACAACACCTACTACCACAACTACATCTTTTACAACACCTACTACCACAACTACATCTTTTACAACATCTACTGCCACAGCCACATCTTTTACAACATCTTTACAACATCTACTGCCACAGCTACATCTTTTACAACATCTACTGCCACAGCTACATCTTTTACAACATCTACTGCCACAACTACATCTTTTACAACATCTACTGCCACAGCCACATCTTTTACAACACCTACTACCACAGCTACATCTTTTACAACATCTACTGCCACAGCTACATCTTTTACAACATCTACTGCCACAGCTACATCTTTTACAACATCTACTGCCACAGCTACATCTTTTACAACATCTACTGCCACAGCCACATCTTTTACAACATCTACTGCCACAGCTACATCTTTTACAACATCTACTGCCACAGCCACATCTTTTACAACATCTACTGCCACAGCTACATCTTTTACAACATCTACTGCCACAGCCACATCTTTTACAACATCTACTGCCACAGCTACATCTTTTACAACATCTACTGCCACAGCTACATCTTTTACAACATCTACTGCCACAGCCACATCTTTTACAACATCTACTGCCACAGCTACATCTTTTACAACATCTACTGCCACAGCCACATCTTTTACAACATCTACTGCCACAGCCACATCTTTTACAACATCTACTGCCACAGCTACATCTTTTACAACATTTACTGCCACAGCCACATCTTTCACAACACCTACTGCCACAACTACTACTGCTCCACCCGCTTCCACCATTCATTCCTGTGGTTCCTACCTTATGGTGCTGTCCATGCAACAGGAAGTGCAGCTGGAGGATGATGGGATACTGCGTGGGAGGTTTCAGGTGAAATACCCAGCGATGAATTACATATTCTAGCAGTGTCCACGACAGAGCACCCAGGGCAAACAGATATGGCATCCTGGACACGTTGATCTCAATACCTACAACAAATGTACAGGTATGCTAGCAAGATGTGAAAAGTATATACTTTCCCAAGAAGAAATTAAATACAGAAATTTCAAAAGAACATAGCAAGACAACTGCAAAGTAAGGGGAGATTCAAGGGTTGTAGCTCAACTGGTAACAAAACACTTGAAGTATGTGAATTAACAAATCAAAATTGCTTTGAAAACACAGTATAATAGGGTTCCCAGTAACCTATGCTGATTGTAAGATGGGACTTAATCAATCACATATGAGTACAATGTGTGAAGCCCATTACTAGTGTCCCCCGCAGTGATATTGCTGGAATATTGCTAAAAGCAGAGCAAAACTCAACTCACTCACTTGATCAATCAGGTGGTGAATCTTGATTGGGTTCTTAGTGTCACAGTACCTGTGCTTGATGTTTCTCATAATATAAACCAAAGACTTGTCTAAAAAACACACTTTTATGTAGAGTCGACTGACTTTTCTCATACAACAGAGTGAGTGAGTGAGTGAGTGAGTGAGTGAGTGAGTGAGTGAGTGAGTGAGTGAGTGAGTGAGTGAGTGAGTGAGTGAGTGAGTGAGTGAGTGAGTATTGCTTTACACCACTTTTAGCAATATTCCAGCAATATCATGGCGGGGAAACCAGAAATAGGCTTCACACCAGAAATAGGATTCCCATGTGGGGAATCGAACCTGGATTTTCAGCATGATGAGCGGACGCTTTAACCATTAGGCTACCCCACCACCCAAAAAGACAGAGGAACCAACCTCCTGCCAACCATGGCAGCCACACATCGGGGTGCTCGCTGAGTCCGGTGTAGGCCCAGTAGATCATCGCCAGCATGACGGGCACCCAGTACATGGGCACCATCCACCAAGAACACTTGGAGAAGTATTCCACAAAGTCGGAGTGGAAGAGGCGCAGGGGCAAATCTGTTGGTTGGTGAGTCCACTCAAAGTATTTCTCGCGCAGCATGGGAATCTGTGGGAGAACTGGTTTGGTCCAATCCACAGGATCCTTCTGAAACAAAAACACAGATAATGAAATGAAACTCCATTATCTCTATACAGATGTAAAACATTGATCTATTTCCTAGCCACATGGCTAAATAGTACCCAGTAGTATAGCCAAAGCAATATCTTAGAAGCCACTTCAATTTTTCAAGTAGGTAATTTTCACAGCCACATGGTTCTATCTTCATGGAACCTAAGCAACATTTTAAAAACTGAAAAAATTTAAGCTAACTTCAAATGGTAAAACTTAATGAAAATGGGTAATGTTTCCCCAATACAAACAAATTACATCCCTGTTCTGGCCGATGCAGAACTCTCACCATGCTCACATGTGTCTGAAACAGATACACCCCTGGATCTGGACCACTGTTCCCAGGATGTCAATAAGGTTCCTCCATAATCCTGTTATAGCTGATTCAGCTATATTTTGTACACTCCCATCTATCGATACAGACATTGGCTAAAGCCATCTGTATATTGTCGTGTATAAGAGAGCAGGCAGGCAAAGAAATAAGTAAAAACAAAAATAACAAAAAAAAATTATCACTAATTGAGTAGCTTTTCTTATGCAATCATAAATTTAGATCACTAGGTAATAGGCTTAATACATAATTGATGTAGATCTTGAATTTTTTCAAAATAAATAGTGAGGGAGCCTACTTGTTGAGACACTTTCTTGTCACACCAAATACCTGGGTTTGATTCCCCACATTGGTCCAACGTGTGAACCACATTCAAGGTGTTCCCTGCAGTGACATTGCTGGAATTTTGTTCAAGCCAGCGTAAAAGCTCACTCTCTCTCTCTCACTCACTCACAACAGCCTGCTGTGACATGCAATTAACACTTACTTCTGTGCACAATAAGCTTGAATGGCTATTGAATAGTATTATACTATACTGGACAAAATAAGTTAGGGATATTGGTATTTTTATGATTGATATTTTATCAGTGTGTCAACGAATAAATAGATCATTATTCATAATTTCAAAATTTACATAAATCCCTAACTATTTTTGTCCAGTATATTATAATAAACACATGACATGCTACTATATGTACACTCATCTAATTATTTTAATCATTTGATTTTCCACTTTATATAAATAATTAATATGTTACCATAACAATAATCACTCGGCATTATGTCAGGTGAAATATGAAGACACAAAATTCTCTCTTTCTTCACTCACAAAGCAAAGACAACCTTACGATCAGAAAGGTGAGGTGAGGTGAAATTGGGTTTATCGTCGTGCTTGAGAATATTTCGCTCATATGACGACGTGCATGCGTGTGTATGTGTAGGTGCGGCTGCTTGTACTAGCCCAGACTGAAGCTGGTTTTATAGTGCTAGCCCACTGAGATACCATGCCGCAGTGAAGCATGAATACCCCACTCAGACACATTATACTGACTCCGAGCCGACCAGTCCTTGTTGTACCCATTAATGCCGAAATTTTTCAGGCGAGCGCCAGGCAGGGACCACGATCAGAAAGGTTTCAAGCTAGTACAGCTTTTTGTTGACCTGTTAAACATTTGAAGTGGTGACTCTTGAGTGAGCAGGAACTGAATATATACAACCGACATTGTGAAGTACTTACATAACCTTCCTGTCTGTTGTAGAAGTACTTGGCATTTGGCTTCCCCATCAAACACAGGTCTTCATCCTGGAAACAATACAACACGTTTTGTTACATCAATTGATAACAATGTTGTAGCACTTCAACAAGGGCTCTATAGTCTGTTTGCAGTGAAAACGTACCGGTGAATTGCACTTTAAACAAAAATGTAAATCGAATAAAGTGAAATTAAGATTGCAAATCCTCATAATTCTACCTTGCCAATTGAACATTTAAATCTTAGATTTTTATTCAACTTATGAAAAAGTTGTTTAACAAACGATCATAGTTTCAAATCGCTAATAATGGTTTGTATTACAAGGGGGTAAGCGCATTAGTTGGAACAGTGAAACAAATGCACGTGCGGTAAGTGATGAGCGTTAACTTAGACCAACCCTACTTGATCTCGGTGTTTCATTTTATGTGCATACCCCCTTGTAATACAAACCAATAATACCGATTTGAAACTATGATCGTTTGTTAAACAACTTTCATCCCAAGTTGAATAAAATTCTGAGATTTAAATTTTCAAATGGCAAGGTAAAATTATGAGGATTCGCTATCTTAATTTCACTTTATTTGATTTACTTTTTTGTTTAAAGTGAAATTCATCGGTCCGTTTTCACCGCAAACAGACTATAGTCAAGTTAGAGTTGTTTCCCTTTCCCTCTTTTTGTGGTGTTCATTAATTTTACCGCTGAGTTATCTCCCTTTGTACATCGTAAAGCAAAAAGCGTTGCTAACGCTTCCAATATGCAAGGTCTAATCAATGTTTTTCCTTATGCATTAATGGTTCCACCATGATGTAAGTAATCAAATAATGTTTATAACATCACCATTAACGCCATGAAGTATATTTTCTCAATATACCATAGTATTAGGTATGTAATTTACCTAACCTAAATATTGTAAGGCTCAGCTACGGTAGTCACAAGATGGCGGATTCTCGTCTGCTCATCTCACTGTTCATGTATTCAATGTATTTCAGCTAATATAACGATTCGTGTTATCTAGCATTGTTTAAAGCATTCATAAATGCATTGTATTAAGGTATTGGAACTTAACAAGGTTATTTCTTTATTATTTCAGTTCTTACCACACACTCTACAACAATGCCTGGTACATAACAAACTTCACTGTAAAGGAACTGTCAACAGTTATGGATTAAAACAATGGAAGCTTCAAGTTTGTTTTGAACTGTTGGGACTGTTTCCGGAGTTTCCTGGTTATATAGACTAACAACTATTCTCTGAAATAAACCTTTTTTAACTGAAAAAAGTTCATAGTAAAAAAATAAAAAATATAATGAAAAAGAGCCCTGAGACTTTCTTAAGCTGAGGAAATCTAGACTTGCCACATTTTCTAGACTTGCGTGGGCTTTCTTGGATATATTTGCTTCAGGGTCTGTACGACAGACTACTGGTTATACTACCTGTCCTCAGACAGAACACAACATATAGATGTGTCAGCATGCACAATTATTCTGGGAAAAGAATATAGGTCCTCCACAAAGTCAGAGGTGACTGAAAGGGCTGGGGGTGGAATTTAGTGAACTGCTTGATGCAGGTCATCGTAACCCAATTGTCTAGATGTATGCTCATGTCACCAATCACTGCATGATGTAGTCTTGACTTGATTATTTACTGATCACAATGCTAGAGCAGGAATGCTGTCAGGTATGGTATTAAACGACAAAAACACAAACATACTACTCTGCCTCACCGATCCCTCAACAAAATACAAATGAGGCCCAAGGCAAACAATGGTAAAAGATCTGAGAAGAGTGATAATTGAGTTACATGTGTTTACTTAGACTAAAATCGAGTCTTTGAAAAGAACATATTTTACAGAAAAAAAACAGTTCGTAAGTTATAGTCACAATATATAATGAAAAGGAAGCCATAGATTTTCTTTATCTTCCTAAAACTGCGGTAATCTAGACTTGCTACATATTCTAGACTTGCATGGGCTTTCTTGGATATATTTGTTTCAGGGTCTGTATGGCAGACTAGTTATTAACTGTAAACCATATTGCTTCTTGACAGGAGCCGTATAACCCCAGCCCTCTATTAGACTTGCAGTATTCATTCAAGTTGACAAAAAAATGTAGGGCACTTTTGAGGCCATGAAACAATGTAGTGTTATTTTTAAAAAGATATGTCATTTGTAAAGATGATCAGCAAACTACTCTGAGATTCTTCCTTTTCGCTTGGCACGTAAGGGTGCTTGTAACACGAAACATGATTTTCAAGTCATCCACTCCCAATTCAGGCAAAGAAAAGAAAAACAAAGACACTTTTCTGGAAAAAGTGGTCACTCTGGTACAATGTTTCACCCCCAGTGACAGAAGAGCTGTATCAGCTCCTTACAGCATTCATTTCATGCCGTCTGCTGTGTTATGGAACAGTGTGTCATGCTTTGTGAAGGAGCTTGCTTTGTAACACTGCTCACTTCCGCAGATGGAATTGTATTATCCACATGAGGTTCATATGTGTTGGATACCATGCACCCAACTTCTACATGTCAGTGATAATTCTTACATCACAGGACTAGAAACTTCTGCCCTGACTTTTGACCAAAAGTACAACAAATCCTCAAACTGCATTGTCTTATTCCGCATACTGATATCAAGGTGGCATAAACCAAGTGGATTCAGGGGAGATGTCAAAACAGCAACAACAGTAGATATCATCATCATCATCATCATCAACATCATCATGTTGACTCATGCAAGCAAGTAAAATTACATTCTTACAACGCCAGTACTCAAAGATTTTTCCAGAATTTAAAATGAACTCTTGGCAGACAAAATGAGTAAAAAAACAAACTAATCTTGTTAAAAATATGACAGGGTTTTACATGACACGGGATTCCTGCGTATTTGACGCAACAATTTTGTTAAAGACTTTCAAAATATTTTCATACGAGTCAAGCTTGACGCAAGTTTTATGAGTGACCCTCAGAATTCAGTTCAGAGTCAATAAAATCGATTTGATAGCAAACAATGATAGTTTTTTGTGAGGTCTTCATTAATTTAGATATTTCTTTCAATTCATGTTAATAACTGTATGTTACAGTGAATAAATCACAAGCATGATTATTTGTTCAGTATACTGGAGTTTGTTATGACTGAACTGAACTGTGACAAACATACTATTATCAACTAACATATAAATGACAATACAACACAAAACAATAAAATCTTTGCAAAACTCTTGCTTTTTGATATACACACATATATATATTACGCAAAGATTTTCACGACTCCCAAATATTGAAAATGGCTCCCCAAAATAAGTACTGTGGGTCACCATGACTCTCTTTTATAAAAGTCTGTGTAAAACCCTGATATGACTTCCTAAAAAGTCATTTTCTTTAATTGAACATTACTGAACACTTCAACAGCCTCTACTTTTTATAGTTATTTGTAAAATGCAGGTTAATTCTGCAAGGCTGTAACAATAGTAACTGCAACAGAACAGTACAATTCGGCCAACAAGGATATTGGGAAATGTTTTACAACTGCTCTAGACTTGGGTCCGAAAATCAACTTCTGAATCAGTCAAGAAAACCCATGAATAGTACAGCTATAGCTCTATCACACTGACATTACTCCCCAATAGGTCAGCTCGACATCTACGAATAGTTGTATCACACACACCACGGCATGCAAAGAGCAGTATGAAAACCTATATGGCTGATAAATAACGGTAACGACAACATAGCACTGTTATCCAGGCCATCTGATCCGTTCATGACTGGCAGCTTGACAAATGATACTGATATTAAATTCCTAGCAAATTTTAGACTAAAACAATCAGAGATGTATTGAAGAAATTTGTAAATTGATTTGGGGGTTTTTCCGAGTGTCGTCACTTCTTAACTGATTAAAAAAGAAAAATTATTCATTGAGGAAATGAGGCTTTCTTATCTCAGTTGGCATATGCTGTTTGGAGGGATATTTTGTCTGGTCTTTCAACAGTTTATCATACCGATCCCTCTTTTCATATCTTGCTAAAGAGGTAAGGGTATCACATTGCTTGCATAGAAGCAAACCCTTCCTCAGCAGTTGTCGAGGATGCTTGGTGCAGCGTGAGTCACTGCCTGTCTGCACACTTCATATTTAGAGTACCTGAGTAAGTTAATATTTGACGTCACACAAGCAGTATCTCAGCCAGAGAAATGAGAACTGTATTCACATGCATTGTTAAAGTTAAACAAAAATATCAGATACAGTCCAAAACAAACAAGTCAAATATACGTGCCAGTAAGACATATTGATACGAATATATTAATTACAATAAATACAGAGTTATATTCACAGATTATGATAGTCTGTCTTCTAGACCCAAGAGAATAAATAAAAAACTCAAACCAACTCAAATCTGGAATGAAACTAAGCATTGTTCAGGATTGCATTAAGATATATATTTTCAATTTGTTTTATTAACCATGTTAACAGTTTTCAGTGACATTTTTATATGATGGATACTCAGTTTTAAGTAAGTTAATCATATTTCTGGTGCTAAATGTTAGTCCAATTTATTTTAGGATCAGATACTGATTTACAACTTTATTGACCGAAACTTCAACATGGATAATTCGTGGAATTACTTCTATTTATATCACCTGCTACTAAAAATTAAAAACCTAAAATGTTCAGCATAAGATAGTTAAAGATGTTTGCTTCTGCTTCGATTAGAACAAAACTGAATTACACATATTATTCATCATTTCCTACAAACAATGGAGATATAATCCTTGTCTCCCTGTCCCCTCTCAACTCGTCTTAAGTGCTTGTACTGTATTTTCTAGTGTCATGTTAGTTATTATTTTATTTATGTTAGTAAATTTATCATAGGAAGTAATATGGTGTTTTGGGTAACAACTTTATTGACCAAAACTTCAAACATGGATAATTCCTTCCAACAATGGAATTACTTCCACATTATTTTCCCTATCACCTGCTACTAACAAAATAAAACTAGAATCCTTCCCAAGTCCTTTTCTCAATTCTGTCTCACAGTCCTTGAACTGTGATTATTTTCCCTACTGCAAACCCCTAAATAAGAAGTAGTTCCTTCCAAAGCTGTTTATTTTCCCTACTGCTGCATAGATTAGAACAGTCCTTTAGGGTAGTCTGTCTCACAGTCCTTGAACCTTATTATCCTACAAACAATGGAGATTCCTTCCCACAGTCCTTTAGGGTAGTCTGTCTCACAGTCCTTGAACCTCTCCCCTGTCCCCTAATGAAGTCTTAAGTGCTTGTAAATGAAGTATTTTCTAGTGTCATGTTAGTTATTATTTTATTTATGTAGTACGGTCTCATGGTGAAACATATATAAGGAATATGGTGTTACATGGGTAACATACGCTTCTGATTTGCTCCTTTGCAACTATTCTGTCTCACAGTCCTTGAACCTTATTATTTTCCCTACTGCCTCGCCCTCCCTGCAAACCCCTAAATGAAGCAAGTCTAGATTTCTTCCCACAGTCCTTCGGGGTAGTCTGTCTCACAGTCCTTGAACCTTATTATTTTCCCTACTGCCTCGCCCTCCCTGCAAACCCCTAAATGAAGCAAGTCTAGATTTCTTCCCACAGTCCTTGGGGGTAGTCTGTCTCACAGTCCTTGAACCTTATTATTTTCCCTACTGCCTCGCCCTCCCTGCAAACCCCTAAATGAAGCAAGTCTAGATTTCTTCAGATGGATTTATTTGTTACTATCAAAATTAAATATATTCAGACACTAAGTTTTAGTCAACTTTGTAACAAAAAACTCTTTCAACTGTAAAGGTACCATGTTGTGAAAGGAAATATGCTTGACAATGAACTTTCATTACATGGGAAATACTTAAATTGCTAATCAATATCAAGTTATTGCATCTCAAACTAGACTAATGTTTAGTCTCTGAATATATATAATTTTGATTGAAACAAACAAACCCATTTAAACTGAAAAGGAACCCCAGGGAGAGCAGAGATTCCTGAACCTGGGGAAATCTAGACTTGCTTCATATAGGGCTTTAGCACTGCAGGGAGGGCAAGGCTGTAGGGAAAATAATATGGTTCAGGGACTGTGAGACAGACTAATCTCAAACTAACATGACTGTTTTGAATGAATCACATACTTTAATCAATGGTGACCAAATGAACTTTGTTATGTACACTTTGGTATTTGGTTTTATCACAGCACATTATCAAATGCTGAGATAACCTAATTTTCATCTGTTTCTTGTTTACGTCTACAATACTCCACCTCTGTCCGAGCAGCCTGCAAACATGGCAAATAACCAGGTCTGTCCAGGCAAACCAGTGGTTGACATTATGAAGCACTTTTACACAGGATACAGTGACAGGTTATCATATAAGAAAGTTTGACCACTTGCGCTGCAACGAATCCACTAAGAGGCGAATATGGTACATATCACGAATATTGTGTAACAAACATGTTTATTAGTTAACAAACACAATAAGTCATCAGTTGGCGTATTATTCATTATATTCAGTGAAATAATAACAAAATATTTATTTGACAAGTTTTGACCATGTTGAGAGTGTTAATTTATCAAAACAATGACCACTGACTACAAAGGTGACCACATTACTGTCAAACTGAATGCACAGATGCCAACCCCAAAGTGTTGCAAATAGTAGTTTCAAAGATCAAAATTAGTATTTTGACCATAAAATTAGCAGTCATGGTGGATTCAGAGAAAGATAATAGGACACTAATCAAGAGTGAAGCTTTAATTTCACATACCTCCAACAGCAGATTTCCAAATTATCAGCATTACATTTCTTTTTGTCGTCTCTTATTGGCGAAAATGTATGTTTTTGTCTATATATCCTAATTTTAATGAATTTTCTTCAAATTTCGTAGAATTTCTATTGCAGTCGTATTGGCGTAGTTAGAGGCTAAAATTCGTAGCGACTACGATGAAATCGTAGAGGTTGGCATCTCTGTGAATGTATAAGAGTGCTGGCTAATATCCTGCCTGGCTTGGATATATTCCATTTTGTATATCTTAGGCCAGACCAATTTTACTTCTTGTTTTACGGAGTTTTGTCCTCAGAAAACCTAAAGGCAGGAGGGAAAAAAAAAAGAAAAAGAAAAATTACCAGTCAAAGTAATATTCCTTCTAAATACTAAAAGTATTTTACTTTTGGCAATTTATGAAGTGTATATGGGGCAAAAAAATAAGCAATCTAAAAAAAGATTTTCTTGTAAGTTTACATTATTTATTTTATTTTTTGATTAGGATTATATTTTTTGAGCGGGAAAAATAATTGTTACTTCTTTTCTTATTCTAGAAAAAACAACTGGCAGATATGTAAAACAAGAAACAACATTGGTCTGGCCTTTGTTTGATAAGTAACACTCAACCTCAAGTAAAAACACTCCTTTCTAAAAAATAATTAATTAATTTTCAATTCTAGTGATCATTAATAGCGAACTGATTCCATAAACACTATGGTTTGATTTATCAAATACTGACCTACTGCCTCCCCCAAATTTAGTCACGTTTTACTAAAAACAGCAAAAGGACTTGGCACCTATTACATCCTGACCTGCCTCCTATTGGGTCTGATGTCTGTGATGTCGCCATTGAGAAATGGGCCACGCACATTGTACTTGTGTGGTGATCGAACCCAGGTCTTCTGCATGAAGAGCAAATGCTGAACTACTCCTCCCCCCCTCTAATGATGTTATGAATACATGTATATTGAACAAAGAAAACACAACATATGCAAGTATGGATTATTCTAAACCAGAACTTACAAATCGACAATTTCTACACTTATATACAGTCAAACATTGTTGTGTCAAACTTATTTTCCCTCGAATGAAACAGTTATCCCTGTATATCCCTTAATAATCATTATATTGTGGTTTTGTCGAATCTCAGACAACACAAAGTATTTACGTAAGTCCCTTAACTTCAATACAACACTATTTCAATGTACATATCTGAGTGAGTGAGTTCAGTTTTACGGCAATTTTAGCAATATTCCACTAATATCACAGTGGGGCACACCAGAAATGGGCATCTGTACCCATGTGGGGAATCGAACCCATGTCTTTGGCATGACGAGCGAGGGCTTTAACCACTGGGCTATCCCACCACCCCCTTTCAAACTGAGAGGTGTTCCTCATCCACGAACTAGCTCAGCAGTAACCACGGTAAGAAATTCATTCTAACAATATCATCACATGACAAGACATGTTTTTTCTTTAAGGAACTACCCTAAGAATTCAGTCACAATGACAATGTCTCGTAATGCATTTCCATCAAGCACAGGACGTCAGAGTGACTGATATGATCAGCGTGACAGGGGAGATTTAAGATATTGTTGATAATTCTGTGGCGAATATAAGTGTTAGCCATCACAGATCAATTGGCTGATCATCAAAAGCTAACAACCAAATATGAGTTCAACAGGTCATGCATGCCATTAACTGGCATAAACTGGCACTACGAGTCTAGACACAGATCAAGTCAACAGTTCAGATGTTCATTGGTACGTTTTGTTCACAAGGATGGATTGTATTGAGTATGTTTAGGCCGACCAATCAGTCAAGTCTCTGGCTTTTCTCAGTCTATGCTATCGACCTGAGTTCAAGATTAAAGGGTCTAAGTGATCAGAAACAAAGATTCAGTTGTCAGTCCTTCTGGAGAATACTTGCAGGACTTGGAAGATTCTGTCAGCATCATTTCAAGAGTCTCTTGAAGAACAATGAAGAATGTCAAAATGTTAATGAATGTCAGTTTCATGGCCATGTGACTGGTCTCTCGACCGATGTAAACATAAAGTTCACTCTTTGGCCAGACGAATTTTATTTCTGGTTTCACAGATCACCCTGTTGTATTTTTTCAAGAATATAAAAAAAAAATACAAATAATTTTCCTCGCTCAAAAAATAAAATCATAATGGTTTTATTGGCCAAATATGTAAACTTACAAGAATTTGTTTTAGATTGTTTTTTGCCCCATATACACTTCGTAAATTGCCAAAAGTAAAATACTTTTAGTATTTAGAAGGAATATAACTTTGACTGGTTATGTTTAAAAAAAAATAAATTCCCCACCTGCCTTTAGGTTTTCTGATGACAAAAATCCGTAAAACAAGAAATAAAATTGGTCTGGCCTTAGTAAGACACTGGTTTTGGACTAGTTGGCTTAAGTAGCAGAGAAACGTATACGATAACTGCAAACAGAATTACAACCAACCGCTGAACTGACATTTACATATGTTTACTGAAGCAGCAAATTGCGCCATTATGACATAATAAGTAGGGATAATTAGAAAATGATGCTTGACTGAAGTGTGCTAAACTGTTTTCATGTAACTCTAAGTGACTTTTGACACAAGTCCATATTATTGCTTTGCCACTATCAAGTGTAAACCTCTGATCGAACTGATTCACCCTCCTCAACATACTTAGATGAAATATTTAAACAAGCCACCCACATGGCCTATTGGAAGTATTGACTCTCAATGGTCTACATATAACCATGAAACATTGCCCAAGGCAACTTAAAGGTCCAGTGTGTGCAATGACACCTTCCCTCCAACCCTTCTCTCCTGAGTTGTCACGCAGAGCTTCTACCTGAGTCATATACTTTGGACCATCATCAAATATGTGTTCAGAGTTCCGGAACAACTGGGTCCATATCATGATGATATGCAAGAATGCATAAACTCTTGACAAAATGAGCATGTCTCACTGAAGTACATCTACAGTAAAAGAACTGCTTGTGAGGTCAGAGACGATAGCGGATACGGTGAGGAGTGACATGGGGTTTAACGACGCACTTAAGAATATTTCGCTTACATGACGACGTGCATGCGTGTGTATGTGTGGCTGCTTGTACAAGCCCAGACTTAAGCTGGTTTTATAGTGCTAGCTCACTGAGATACCATGCCGCAGTTAAGCATGAATACCCCACTCAGACACATTATACTGACTCCGAGCCGACCAGTCCTTGTTGTACCCATTAATGCCGAGTGCCAGGCAATGACCAACAAGTACCATATGCCAGGCAATGACCAACAAGTACCATATTTTAACGTCTTTTGGTATGACCGGGGATCAAACCAACGACCTTCCGCTCTAACCACTATACCACTGAGGTGATCCGATAGCGGATAAGATTCAGGCAACAGCAACTAGTATTGCAGCAATAATCCTACACTAATGATTAGCCTCTAAAATATATATCATTCTAAGGGAACCAAAATAAAAATTTAAATTGAAAAGGAGACTAAGTGAGATGAAAGATTCTAGACTAGAGGTTTTGCTCTACAGACAAGGTGGGGTAGACATGCATAAGTCTCTAAGGTAATAATTAATACTTTAAATGATAATTGCTAAACTTATGAATAAAAAGAACACATTGACCCTCTAACAGAATGACATCAGCTTATCTACACTTTCCTCATTAAAGGATAGAATTACTATACATTCATGTATTTAGCACTTAGTATAGACTTACACAAGTCTCTAAGGTAATGAATAATATCTTAAATGATAATTCCTAAAAAAGTAGGAATAAGAAGAACACATTGACCCTCAAACAGAATGACTCAGCTTATCTAGACTTTCCTTTTTAAAGGATAGAATTACTATACATTCATGGGCTTAGCACTTAGTATAGACTTACACAAGTCTCTAAGATAATAAGTAATATTTTAAATGATAATTCCTAAAAAAAAAGTAATAAAAAGAACACATTAATATGTCCCTCAAACAGACTGGAGTCCTTAGAACTGTCTGTTAATCTCGACTTTCCTCTTCAAAAGATAGAATTACTATACATCCATTGGTAGACTAGAATATTTGAAATGAACATATTTTACAGCAAAAAAAGACTGTTCATAAAAAATAAAATATAATGAAAAGGATCCCAGAGACTTTCTTCAAACTGTGGAAATCTAGACATGCAACATACTCTGGACTTGCATGGGCTTTCTTGGGTATATTTGTTTCACTGTCTGTATGACAGACTAATCCATTGGAACAGCCTTGGAGCAAGGCTACACTCAGTACAGCCTCGGAGCAATACAAAGGGCATGACATAAGGGAGAACAATATGGTTCAGGGCCAGTGAGACAGACTATAGTAAGCCCAATGAAAGGTACACAACTGCCACGCCTGTGTCTACGTGACAAGCGACAGCACTGCCAGACCTGTGAGCCAATAATGTTATCACGCTAACACACTCACAGGATCACGTCTCGCTGTGGATATCCCCAACCACCTCATGGATCAGAGCTATAAATAAACATATCTTGTCACAAGTAACAGTACTTATGTTCGATCCTTTTCATACAATTAAGTCAGAGGCCCAGATAAGCTGCGTATCCGGGTAAAATATGCATAGAAAATTTCCAATTACGCATTTAAAAATAATTGTTGCGTACCAATTACGCATTTAAAATGTTAGATACGCAAAATGTTAAAAACAAATGCGTACGGAATATATTTATAAAAATCACTTGCGTAATGAAAAAGACATGGATTGCTATCAAGTTGTACTGTTAGTATAGGACAAGTGTTGTACTGTCAGTATAGGATGAGGGATTTTTTATGAAATCATTTCCATTATATTTAAGTTGGTTTTGATTACGTATGACATAAGGCAGAAGATACCTGCTTAGTAAACTTACTCAATGACATAATACTTAGGTGAGTAAAATGACTGAAATACGCACATATTTGAAAGCAGTGGGTAACCGAAAATGAAATACCCACTCAACATTCATAATACCCACTCCAAAAAAATACAGTGGGTACAGTACCCACATGAGCTAAATCTTATCTGGAGCTCTGATTGAGCATGGAAGTGAAGGGACGCTTGTCAGGTGTATGTCGAAACCCCGTAGAAAGTTTTAGAGAGCATTAGATTTAATATAGTAAAATTAAATATACTACTCACACTTTGCTAAGGATCAAATCATGGATTCAACAGAAAACTATGATGTGGGGTCAAATTTGGTTTAAATATCTAAGTTTATTGTAAGCATGGATCCTAGGTTTCAGTATGTCATTTCATCTTGTGGATCCCCTACCTGCTATTGACAGGTGTTGTGTTCTTGTCAATGACCCGTGCCATGATTTGCAAAATGGTTGATTGGTGCCATGAAAACCATTTTAAGGTTACTCATATATCAAGTGCATATAGTTTGATTAAAGTGACTGTTTGCCTAAAGAGGGGTTACCATATCATTATTTATCCAGTTTTAAATGGATACAATTTCAAAATATAAATCTACGTTTAAGTAAAGTTGTGAATTTTTGTGATCCTTAGCAAAGTGTGAGTAGGATATTAAGGACTCCACTAGACTAACATCTAGTGTCTGAAATCAACATATTTAACAGAAAGAAAAGTTCCTGAATTACATTCATAAAATATATTGAAAAGGAGGCCAGAGACTTTCTTGAATTTCTGAAACTGTGGTAATCTAGACTTGCATGGGCTATATTGGGTGTATTTGTTTCAGTGTCTGTATGACAGACTACGACTCCATGAACACATTGTTTGAACCGAGTTTAGACTGGAAATACTTCCTGGTTCTGAAAAGGAGCACCCCATTTGATCACCAACTTCAGTTTCTACACATCAGGGCAGGGGGTAAAATTGTGGTGACATAGTGGTTACAGTGTTTGTTCGTCATGCCGAAGACCTGGGTTCAGTGAGTGAGTGAGTGAGTGAGTGAGTGAGTGAGTTTTTTTAGCCACGCTCAGCAATATTCCAGCTATATGGCAGCAGTCTGTAAATTGTCTGGACCAGACAATCCAGGGATCAACAGCATGAGCATTGATCTACGCATTTGGGATACGGTGACACGAACCAAGTCAGCAATTCCTTCACATTTGCACGACAAGCTTGGGTTACTGAAAATCAATTCTAACAATGATCTTCACAGGTGTCTTTTTTATGAAGCTCATGTCTGCCATGACAAATGCATAACCCTCAAATTTGTGATGTTTTCAGCAAAGCCATCTGGCCATATATGCATGAAATGTGAAATTTAAGGCTGCAATAAATCCTTTATGGGGCAAATATGATACATATCACAAATATTCGGTAACAAATGCAATAAGAAGTCAGCAGCTGATATATTTTCTGTATATTGAGTGAAACAATAACAAAACGTATGCCATGATGTTTTGTGATCATGGTGACAGTGTTAATTTATGAGGACAATGATCAGTGACCACATTACTGTCAAATTGAATGTATAAGTGTGCTTATTATCATCTAGGGCCTAGATTTTCGAAGCTATCTTAGCGCTAAGATAGTCGTAAGTGACATACATTAACATTAACTTATGACTATCTTAGCGCTAAGAGAGCTTCGAAAATGTATGCCCAGGCTAGCTGATAGATACATACAATTTTGCATATCACATTTTGATGAGTGAGTGAGTGAGTGAGTGGGGACACCAGGAATGGGCTTCACACTGTAAATATGTGGGGAATTGAACCCGGTCTTTGGCATGACGAGTGAACATTTTAACCATTAGGCTACCACACTGGTGCCGCCCCACATTTTGATGAAAACAAGCATTGTCACTAAGGTGACATAATCCCCCGCCGCAAATTATCAAATCAAACTTAAAAAGTAATGAAAGTTTAAGATGAAGTTAAATGTCAACAAAACCATGACCAGTCAACCTCTCTTGATATCTTGCTCTTTAGTTGTGCAAACACACAAATATTTTAAAGACTGACTTTGACCTTGACATGAATGTCATAGTGTATGAAATATGCAAAAATGGTACTGAAGAAATTACTTTTTGAAAAACATTCAAGGGAAGTCTTGAAGTCTTCAAAGTGTTGTAGTCACCTTGAAAATCCAGTGAATTCAGGTTAACATGCTGAAATCTTCAAGAGTGTCTTCAAAGTGTCGCCTTGAAAATTATGTGAAGGGCCCTGCACCTTCCCTAGATAAAGCTTGGTGTTGAATATGAAGAAAATCTAGAGAACGGTTCTTGAGATATCTCGCTGTAAAATGAAATGAAGGTCAAGGTCACCAAACCTGACTAGGATCTTTCCTATACTGTGATGAACCTAGGTACCAAATATGAAAAGAATCTAGTCAACGGTTCGTAAGATATTCCAATTCCCGCACGCAATGCGGATGGACAGACGGACGGAGCCTATCCCCGCTATATCCCTTAAATGCTAAACGGAAATAAAAAACAAACAAACACTACCTAAACTCAAGTAAGAACACTTTTTAAAAATATTCATGAGTTTACGATTCTAGTGAACACAGATAACTAGTGAATTCATGAAGAGATACGGTCTGATTCACACCAAACATGAGAGTGAATCGTACGTACCCCAGTTAAATACTGGTCTCATGAAGGTCTTGACTTTGTTCAGGGGTGCATAAAAAATATCCAACATCATACTCTCCCTCTTATGAAGTCTGTGACTTTTGCCACTGGCCTTGTGTTAGATAATCAAATTCTGTTTGGTCGTGCAAGTTCAGTTAATAACACTCTTCATAAAAAAGCTACCTGGTAAGTTCAAGCAAGTAGTTTCAACGGAATTTGGCACACAACTCTCCTGTATCATACACATGTGGTGGTGGGTGGTCACGTCACGAATCAGTTGAAGTTAAGCAATGTCGAGCTCGGGGATTCCTTGGATGAGTGACTGTGTTTGGCAGCTTGAGTCCTGAGAGTTCAGGACTTCAGTCCTGCCCCAACGATGCACATGTGATAAGGTGGTCTCACCTTAGGCAAGTGAGTTTGTTCAAAATTGCCTCTGATCACCCAGCAGAAAATGGGTACCTGGTTGGATAAAGTCATGTGACTATAACCTTCTAGTGCCTAACAGGCAGCTTGAGTTATCCGGGATAATAATAATCAGATTCTGATTACAGCATTCAGTGAGCAACTAAAGTACTTGTCAGAAATAAAAACACCCCCTGGTTTTTCGCATTTATATCTACAATTTATGTAGTTAATATGTGAAAATGTGAAACATCTGTTAAACTAAGTTCGGCTTAACTACAGTCTCTTTGGTAGGGAGATAGGAAACATAGAAAAAGGACTTTTACTGAGGAGAGATTAGTGCAGAAATGAGCAATGCATTTTTTTCTAAGTCAAAAGCGACTTATTTGGAACAGACCATGGCTTTATGCAAATTAGTGTGTGACGATATTGTATTACAAAGGAAACTATTTAAATGCCCATTTTGAAATTAGAATTAGCTTCATCATAAACGATAGCTGACGTAAAAAATAATAACTTTAAGACTGAAACTATTAAGGATGAAGCTACCCTGGAGTCTCACTATCACTATAAAAAGAAACAGGTAGGAGGGGACGTCTCAAAAGCAAACCAGGACAGGTGTTGCAGACAGTGGTGGGGGTCAGGCTAGGGGATAGAGATATCAGCTGAGATAAGATAATCCTTTAGGGGAATTAAACTGGGTAAGTCAACGGCATGTCATAACAATTTACAAAGAATATCCAGTCCTAATGATCTTCGGGTGGTCATGTCACCCAAAAATTTCAGACATTTAATACGATGGCTAATTTAAGCTTTTCTATGGGTATCATGCTCTTTTACATATCTCAACATAAACTTTCTGTAAGAAAGACACGTAAGATGTTAATCAATAGATGTGACATATACAATGTACATGAAAAAGCATAAAATATCTTTGAGATGACCCCTTGTGCCTGTATGCAGCACATGCATTTCATGCCAGGTGAGTCGACGGTCAGTGACTATCAAACTTTAAAACTTAGAGTCTCTCTGAATCTCTCATTACTAATTTCAAGAATTAGGTACAGTAAAGAAATGATGGGGTGTACTGTACGGTTTGATAACTACTTTAATTACAAGAACTTTTTACTTGTCAAGACTTGGGTACAATGAACAGTATTGTGTGTCCCCAACGATGCAATATAATCTTTCCTCAGGTGCATTTTAAACGTTTGAGCCTACTTGATGCCCATGTGTCAGAATACAGTACAGGATTTCAGGGACAGAAATGAGCTCTCACAGAAAGCTTTAGGTTTTCCTTTGGAATTAAATGGGCTGGCAATCTGACAAGAATAATTTAGACACATTTTCAAACGCTGAATATCATTTCCCCAAGAGCTGTGTTATCAGCTTGAGAAATTTACATTGGCCTCCTTCTCTCTCACTAACGTCAGCATGTCTGCATGTTCATTTTCTATGTTTAGCTGCCATGTCTACATCATTTCTCTGGAGAATGTCTTGGAAGTTTTTCACAGACTTCATTTCATATAACCTAAAGAGCGTGAGTGAGTGAGTGAATGAGTTTAGCTTTACGCCACACTCAGCAATATTCCAACAACATGGCAATCAACTTCATGAGCATTGACCTATGCAATTGGGATATGATGACATGTGTCAACCAAGTCAGCGAGCCTGAACCCCAGACCCGTTAGTCGCCCTTACAACAAGCATGGGTTACTGAAGATCAATTCTAACCCGGACCTTCATGGGTTCATATGACCTAAAGACCACTTCATTCTTACATATGACTACAAACACTCAGGTGTTCTTTAACTTCAGGGCAGTGGGGTAGCAGAGTGGTTAAAGCGGTCACTCGTCATGCCAAAGACCTGGGTTCGATTCTCCACATGTGTACGATGTGTGAAGCCCATTTCTGGTGTCAGAATTGCTGGAATATTGCTACATTGCATAAAACCTTATCCACTCACTCACTCTACTTTTACATGTCCTTGAATGCTATAAGCTGTATACTGATCTTTGGTTTTAACGCTTTGAGCAATATCCATGAGGGGACACAGAAATGGTTTACATTGTGCCCATGTGGGGGATTCAATCCGGTCCTGTGTTCCATTAGGCTACCCATTATCCAGTGCCATGAGGGGTATACATGGTTTAATGTGTCCTGTGTTCGACATAATTCCAAGCTGAATCCAATGATGAGACCAAGGGCATGATGCATATCGATAACCTATTGACTGGACATAAAACCACAGTTACCCAAAGCAGAGACCATATATCTGTTTATGGTCTCTGCCCAGAGTGACCATATATCTGTTTATGGTCTCTGCCCATAGTGACACTGCATCAATGAATGAATGTTGCCGACATGTTTCAATATCCCATTGAAAAAAAATTAAACAGACAGAATATTGATGGGAAACAGCTGTCAGGTTCAACCGAGGTGAGCTTGTGATGAGTCACGAAACTGTCATTGGCTCATAAACTGTCCTTTGCTTTATAGTGGGTTACAAGGATGCTTGTTTGTAGGGATGGGAGATTCACTGATGCATCGATACATCGTGATACATTTAAGTTTGATACAGCTATTGTATTGTCGACTGGTGTATCGATACAAAACGATACACAACCTTTTTTCAAAACAGTTTTATCTTAAACATGTTAAAGTACTTATTTAGAGAAAAATATGCAAGTATGATAGAGTTCCTTGTTTGTTTATTACAATAGTGTTATTGTTATACACAAATACCTTGAAATAAATCATTTTAAATCATTAATACTGTGCCATTCTTTCAAGGTGTATGTATCGTGATATGTATCGAATCGCAGGTAAAATATCGTGATACGTATCGTATCGTGACATATTGTATCGTCCCAGCCCTACTTGTTTGTTTGTTGTTTAACGCCGCACTCAGCAATATTCCACCTATATGGCGGCAGTCTGTAAATAATCGAGTCTGGACCAGACAATCCAGAGATCAACAGCATGAGCATCGATCTACATAATTGGGATACGATGACATGTGTCAACTAAGTCAGCGAGCCTGACCACCCGATTTCTGTTAGTCGCCTTTTATGACAAGCATGGGTTCCTGAAGACCAATTCTAACCCGGATATTCATGGGTATTCAAGGATGTATTCTCCCACTCACAAATCCTTGAGACAGAGTTGTCATCTTGGTGAGGATAGGGGATATTTTCTTTTGCTCAGAAACTTTGGAACATATTTCCTTCTCAGGCAGGATATGCATAATTTTATTCAAGATCCTACAAACTTGTCAGATCTCAATATTCCAACATGGGGTTAAGATAAGGATTTTTTCAATGAAATAAAAAGTTTACAATGGGGAAAACAACATATCACTTCAGAAACATTTTATATTCTTCAAGGTTATCAGAATATTACCATGTATGCAACTTTACTTAAACTTACACCAGCCACTGTCAGCCTACTGACCAGCGTTCGAAATACCTGCCAGCCCAGGACATGTTATGTTCAACACGGACTGCCAGATTCTCAAATTCACCTGCCCGACGGTTGCGTTAAAATTTGGACATGTATACATATGAAGATATTTTGTGGGCAGGTAAGTTTTGGTCATTGCTTTCAAGTTTTACATCTAACCAGCCCTGTGGTCTGGCTGTAATTTTGGGGAGTTTCATAACCAGATACTGACATAACTGTACATAATGTATGCAGTTACAGAAGTAGGCTTACGGTGGCATTGAAACATCAGCACTTTCAGGTCTTACTTTTCAGTTCTAAATTACAGAGGAGTAGAATCCATTAACTGATTTAAGGTAGCTCAGTTAACATGCATTAACCTGTTTAAGCAAAATGGTGTAGTGTCGAGGTGTCACATGTCATTAACCCTTTGCTGGCTGAGAGAGACCAGAACCTCTCGACAAAATTGCTAAAATATTTCAATAGCATTGGCAAGCCTAAATCAAACCGGAAATTTATCTAAACTTGTGAAAACTCTCTAACAGATTTACATGTGGAGCAAAACACTCTCAAGAATATTATGACGGCATATTAGGGCTATAATGATTGCAATCTACAGATAGAATGAGGTGCGGATGTGCAGAATATATCTATGTATAACCTCATTGCCTGACATGAAGATCTCATTACTCTCAGCTGGACTGCCAATCAAACCTTGTGACATAAATCTATGCTTGAGCCATTTTCCCTTCCGCCCAGCCCATACTGTAATGATAGAGCTGTAAATGAGGCAAGTCTAGATTTTCTTCAGGATCAGGTTTTGAATTTCTTATCTCACTAGGCTCCTTTTCAATTTAAGTGTAATTCAAGTAATTGTTTAATGCCATCCTAATCATAATTTTTCAGAAACTATTGCAAGTCTAAATTTTCCTCATTATCAGGTTCTGAATTTCCTATTTCACTGGGTTCCTTTTCATATTAAACATGTTAAATGTAGTTATACAAGTCTACCCAAATTATATACTATCAGAGACGAGTTAGTTTAGTAATCTGAGGACCCCTAATGTTTACTAAATGAGTAGTCTAAAGACGAGTACTTTTGAAGTTCAATCGCGAAAACTGCATAATAAAATACACACTGTAATTACATATTTGCTTTACTACATGAAAGCAACATTTCAACATCTGATTAGACGGAAATATATTTTTGATTGGGATCATAAACCTTCTAATCCATTGGACATTTTACTACATATGGATACTTTTCTTCATAAAATTAGTAGTGTAATAACAAAACAATATTGTGACACCTACGAGGCTACGACAATATCACTGCTTTACAATTCCAGTTTCGCAATACATGCAATTCATTACATTACAACAAATATTGATGTAAAAACATGAACAATAACAGAAACCGCTCAAGAACAAGTTATGCAGATTCTCTATCATTTCCTGGTAGGCTATAAATAACAGAATCTGACCCCAAGCTTACCTTTCCCCCTACAAAGATCAAATTCTACAAAGTAAGTGCAAATCTGAATTTGACATTAAGAGTCCCTTGTGATTTTTAAAAGTTACTGGTACTGTGGTTTTGTTCGAGAATTTGGGTGAATGTCAAGCCCTGCATACTGTACCCAAAATATCAAGACAAGTATCAGATTGTGTTGTCATAGTGTCGTTATACCATTAATGATTCTCTATATTTTTTCTATCCCAAATTTGAACATACCTTGGTAAAGACAAACTACATTCATTACATACTACTCAATGTTAAAGCACACCCATTTTTTTAATTTGACGATCCTGAGTGAAGGCAATCTGTCACATTCATTTCATAATATAAAAACATTTCATGACATAGCTTTGACTGACTATTACTGTAATTGTATTTCAATAGTATTCCGTGATATTGGAACACTATTGTAACAGCTATCAACTAAAGCAGTATCATTATGATTGTTCCAATATGTCCAATAGTACATGAAACCAACTATAGCAACTGATAAGGCTTGAAACATATATATCACAATGTAACGGAAATGATTACGGTATTGTTGACAATGCCAAATTGGGTCATGATCCTCTGTCACTACTCAAACAAAATGAAATACTCCGATCATAAGTTGCCATAATCCGTGCTAATCAACACATAGGTGGGAAATCTGACTCTTAGAAATGGGTTATCTGATGCATAATTTATGTTTCATTTATATCCAACTGCAATAATAGGCATTAATGAGTGTTATGACTACAATCAACAATACTGTTGGCATATAAAATTCTTATCACCATAATACAATCATAAAGCAAACAATTGCAATACATCCTGGGTGCCGTTGTTCAAACCAACCTTAGCGCTAAGACTACCTTAAGTCAGTGTTAAAGTATGGGAGTTACGGTCACCTTAGCGCTAAGATCGCTTTGTACAACGGCACACTGGTCATCACAGACTATTGTCATATGAAAAAACTTTTTACCTTCTTTGATTGACATAAATTAATATTAATGTACACTTATCAAAACAGTTAGGATTCTGTTGTATTTTTAGTCATGCTGCCAGGGCACACTGAAAATATTTCACCTGTGCAATTTCAATATTTACCGTGCCATGGCATGGCATTAAGCTCAATTTCCACCCCGGAGATAGTGACAGAAACAAACTGATGGCATGGTATCTTACAACATCAACTAAGTCAGAAATTGTCAGATTTGTGAATTTACGAACATGATGCGCATAAAATCACAATGCCATTTAGAAAGTGGTCAAATGCAACTGCAGTGGCTGAGCTGGTTAGGTGTGTGACTTTGTGCGCTGGAGATTAGGTGCCTGACTCGGAAGGCGTGGGTTCGAATCCCAACAAAAGTACTGGAATCTGTACTTTACTGAGAAAGTGTAATCCCATGGTGCGTGAGTTTGTTCCAAAACAAATTTGTTATGTTATTTTCATTTTGTTATCTCCTGAGACAGTCAAAAGACAAAAAGAAGAAAAGAAAGGTTACAACTACTCCACACCCACGACCTACATGTACACAAAATCTGTATACAAATAAAAGCAGACATAAAAGCTTAAGACACCTATAGAGGCTTATTTTTCACACCTATTTTTTATTGTTGCTCCAAGCAGTCTTAAATTACTGAGTCGGAAGAGGCAATCCAGAGATAAGCATCGACGTATGTAATGGGGATCCTATGACAAGCATCAACCAAGATATGTGACCCTGCCCTGTCAGTTGCCCCATATGACAAGCATGAGTTGCGTAAGACCTGGATCTTCATAGGTGTTTCCCCACCAGAGTATCATGTGACATGAACGTGTCACTGAGTCCTTCACACAACAATGTGCTTCTTGTGTGTATTCAGATAAATCATTTCAGGACTTAAGAAAACAACACACCGCGTAAAATCACGAAGGTCAAGAGGTCCCTGTTACAGATCAAATGTTGTCAAGTAAAGTAGGATATAGATTAGTCTCTGAATGAATATAATTTTGACTGTAACAAATAAACCCATTTAAATTGAAAAGGAGCCCAAGGGAGATGTGAAATTCAGAACCTCAGAAAATCTACTTGCAGCTGCTAGCTTTTGCACTGCAGAAAGGATTGGGTGGAAGGAAAAATACTGTGGTTCAATAAGACATGCAAAAAGTAAAGATATAATGGATTCAAGTAACATGGGATGGTAACATTTCCTTGTGGACTACCAACTGTACAATTACTTTGATGACATTTTGCACACTAGCTAAAATAAACAAATATTTTCTAACCACTGGGACGTTTTGGTCCAAATCATTTTCTGACTGACTTTCTTGTTCTGAGTACAATGAGGCAAGAGTGAATTTAATAATACATACAAATGTCAATCTTCATTGAGGGTTATTTCCTTTGAGGAAAACTCAATGGCAGATAATTTTATCTACCCTCCATCGTTCTGACCACCAACCATCATCATCAACCAACTTCTCCAAACGGATTGTATCAGTTGGCATGTCTGGCATTAATGCGTATCAAAACCCTGAAAAACTACCACATTTATATTTATTGGAGTTCAAGGGTGCATTTCAGTTCCCTTATGTCCAGAACAGACAGCTTCTGTGGTTTATTCTTCTCTTCCATCAAAGCTGACATGGGTGTATCAGGTTGATCAGAAAACCAATGCTATTGCTAATGCTATTAGGCAATCACAGTGACTTGCAGTCTGTTCTGCATTCCCTGAGAGTCCTTACATGTCTGTCACAATATTCTTGTGAACTGATTCTGACATGAGTGAAAACTCATCAAGTTCTCAAATTCCAAAGATACCCTACACTCAGGATAGTACTATTAGTAGTCTCTCTCATAGTCCCTGAACCACATTACTTTCCCTCCTGCCCAGTCCTCCCTGCAATGCTAATGCATTAAATGAAACAAGTCTAGATTTCCTCATCTCACTCTGGGTCCTTTACAATCTAAATGGGTTTAATTGTTATTATCAAAATTATATACATTCAGAGACTAACCATTAGTCTATCATGATCGTGGTAAGCAGTCTTAGGCTGATTATTGTTAACGAGCTTGTCAGTAGACCTACCTAATTAATTTAATACCTCGGCTAGTCTCCATGGTCTGACGCTTAATTTCACTGCAGGTCTGGTCATGGTAATTACAGCCTTGAGTCAAATTGAGACATTGTCGCCATGTGGTTCAGGTTATTGTCTATTGTTAGCTTAATAGAGCCCATAAAGCTTGATTTAGTAGATGAGTAATGTGTTATAGGCTCTGTGCTATGTTATAGGGCAGATTCATACTTGCTAGGATTATCAAAATATGGTCGCACATAATCCCACATAACCAACTAGTGGTTACATACAAAAACATACAAAAATCAAACTAAACAAGTACCAATCAAACCATCCTGTAGTTCATCCCTCCTAAACTGCTGGCAAATTTCAAAATTCATACAAAAATTATTGCGCAACCCTAAAGTCACCTTCTGGTTGCCATATCTTTGGGTCAAATCACTCCTCTTTCAAACACTAAATGGCCTGGCAGGCCAGTGTGCGAAATATGCATTTTGTCGGAAAGCACAGGTTAAGTTTCCAACTCATCATCACTGTTGCTCTGACTATTTACATGATACATGCACAATCACCCATCCACAGTTCCTATGGCACATATACACAATGAACATGATCATGACAATGACTCTTGAATATTGCCGTTAAGACTGTGTGACTTTTCCCTTTTCTCTGAAAATGTAGCAATGTGTAACCAACCAAGTTGAAATTATTGTGAAAACGTTGCCTATTCTTAGTATAAGAAATCCACACCAAAGTGATTCAATGAATTATCTTGAATCATGCACTCACGTGTTCGGTGAGAAAGCTATCCCTTATTCATATTCAAGCGGATTATTTATTTATTCATATTTAACGGAATGATTCTGACACGATTTCAGCCAGTTACTTCAGAAGCAAATTAAATTGGGCCCTTAAATTGTGACACAAATTGTCATGGTAGACACTTGGATTGGAAGAGTCATATAAAGCTTAATCCGATCTACAAAATAACTGGAAAACCAACGATTATTCACAAGTTGGATTATAAGTATACATTTAAAACACAAAATCAAACATTACAACAAAGTAACCAAAAGATCTTACCGAAGTATTCTGAACTTTTCCAACACAATACTTGTCTAACATGGTAAATGCATATCTGGAGTGTTTATGGGTTTCCGAACTGTGCATCGCTTCTGTCACATCTTGTCCCGCGTGCTTCTCCAAAACATCGACGCCTCCTGGGTGTTTAGAGACGAAGTCGGTGACATCATAAACCTTTCCAGAATATGTTAAACACGTCCGACCTGACTTTGACCGCTGACGGACCACATCTTCCGTTAGAGAAGACATTTTCAGAAGTAAACACACACGGGAACATAAATGTGTACACCGCTACCAACGTAAGGTCAAGGTCGGATTGCGATACTACTTTCCCCAGCACTCTTAGCGAGTGGAAGGTTGGGGTCAGATTAAAATTGCACCGCACCAAAACGCCGACATTCTTCTGGACAAAACGGCAACATATACATGTACACGTATGCATATAAACATAAGAAGGAGGAAAACAAAAATATTTAACATCGGTCATGGATTGATTTCTCACACACAAACAATGTTATCAAATTGATTAAGAAAACACATTGTTGTGAATACGGAGTCACTCAACATTCTCACAATGCATCTAAAGAAAATAACAAACAATAAGACATTAATTTTATTTTTACCAAATAAACTTTCATCACTCCTTACCACATACATTCTCAACTACAAACCCCAAATCACACATTTACTCCATACTCTCTAATACCCATTATGATATTGTATCTATTATACCTATGAATAGTGAATACACAATGACTTTGTGTGCTGGCGGAGTTTAAGTAAACTTAGGCTCAGTATTATTCGTTACACTGGAATATTGCAGTGTAACGAATAATACTGAGCCTAAGTTTACTTAGACTGTGTGCTGGCGATTATGTGCCTGACTCTGAGGTTGTGGGTTCGAATCCCGGATGGGACTCAACCCAATAAAAATATTAGAATCTGTACTTTACTGAGAAAGTGTAATCCCAAATATAACACGTGTTTCATATGGGATACGTTTTAAATTCAGCACCACACACTTTAAGCAATATACGTCACAGTGTCGTGCGACGTAAAGTTTTAAAGTTTGTAACAAAAGAAAACATTGGTGAATCAATGCTCTCTGACGTCAGACTGTTGTTGGGTTATCGAGTGTGTCTAATTATATCTATGAAAACTATATCTTCATTACATGCGTGCTAGCTAATTGGAATGGAAGAAGTGGAACAAGTGGTTGAAACGGTTATCAACTGGTGCGTGTAAGAACATATCCACATTGCAAACTTATTGCTTTTATGTAAAAGTTCATTAAAATATGACATACGTATCTTATGTTGAATTCTGCACATTCTATAAAACATGTTTGTAGGTGCGGTTCACGTTTCGCCTGATTTCGTCCAGCCAGGTGCCGTTTTGACGCAGTGCCGTTGTATAGTTATATATGTATAATGGCATATGATCTCTGGTTTGTCAATATCCGTAATATGCACGATGTCGTTTCATTCCTTCATGTATTTACAATAAATTATATAAAACTGCGTTTATCCAGATATATCAAATATAATAAAGCTGTGACTATTCTGTCATAACATTTTTGCTTAATGCAACATTGAAGTCTCCAACACGCTAACTTTGAATGACATCAGATTTCGTGGTTCTTTCGAATGACACAAGAAAAACCCTGAACCTCAGTATAGCTACTGGCGGAATAGAAAACCACATCGATCAATAAAGGAAATGACGTTTGTGGGCTCCAAAGGGAGTCGGTCCCTACCTTTGATCATTTACCCTTTCTGATTTTCCAACACAGTAGAAAGACCGTTTCATTCCACAGGGAATTTTAAAAATATATTTTGAGAGAAATGCGTGAGCAGGTTATTAAATTGAAATTAACATGATTAATAACCACGCACTTTCCCTCGCGTCGCTTGCATTCAAGTTACTGAGTCCACTACATACTAATTATTTGTTTATGAGTGAATGGGTTTAGTTTTACGCCGCACTCAGCAATATTCCAGCTATATGGTGGCGGTCTGTAAATAATCGAGTCTGGACCAGACAATCCAGTGATCAACAACATGAGCATCGATCTGCGCAATTGGGAACCGATGACATGTGTCAACCAAGTCATCGAGCCTGACCATCCGATCCCGTTAGTCGCCTCTTACGACAAGCATGGGTTACTGAAGATCAAAATTCTAACCCGGACCTTCACGGGTTATTTGTTTATGAGCCAGCTAAGAAATACATGTACTTGGTATCTTTTTAATGACAACGTAATATTAGAGTTAGGTAAATTAATTATTTCCAAAATATAAAACGACTATAAATATTACAAGTGGGGGAAAATAAAAAAATGTGGGAAGGGGGAGCGGGGTAATTGATTTTGTACATCATATGCAGGGTGGGGTGGGTGTATGTGTCACGTTCTTTGTACATATATTTTAGGTTTTAGTTGGGGGGCATCTGTCACAGCGTAGATTGTACATGCTACTCCATAAAATCATCATGAAATCCCCACCCCCACCCATGAAATCTCCACACACCCCACGGTTATTGTGTCCCGGACATGGGCCATCACACGTTGATACAGTCTGACATCAGGACAACTGACCAGACAATCAAATGATAATTGCGAAAGGACTGTTTAAAGTGCATGAGTGGTACAGTCACATATACTGCACCGACCCTGTAGTGCCTGTGACCTTTGACCAGCGCATGCGTGATTTGAATCGTGCTTCAGTTGTCAAAGCCTGTTGGTAGTGGAGGGTGAAAACACTTCACAGAGACATATATTGATTCTCTTTTAAATAGCCAGTCATGATAGTAGCGTTACGATATTGGTTTAAGATGGGTTTTTTGTGTGTAATTGATGTTTATTGTATAAAAAATAGGCGTTGGCCCTATGTGATTGGACATTTCGGTCTTGTCACGAGTTTGTTCACTCAAGTACATGCAACAGTTCAGTGCTTCTTAATAACAAAACAATACACATGTGTCACCACTGTTAAATAACTGAAAAAAATGTAATCAAATGATGATTAAATGCAGCACCTACATGCTTTAAAGCAATTAAACTTTTTCGTACTGTATCGTATCACATGTTTTATTATATATTTTATCATCACGGTTTACGGGAGTTCATATTTAAATATGCAGTGTCCTTGACCTGTTGGAAAGCACGAGTGTATATCACCAGAGACCATATAATATGGTCTCTGATATCACCTTCGTCCTGCCTGGAAGTATCACGTAATCCATTCTCCAAACAGTCCTATAGAGTACCGCTAATTGAGCTGTTAATCTTTTCAAAGCCCCTCACGTGTTCTACTGTTTGAGTGTTGCGCACCTGCGCACTGATGCGAACGTCTTAACTCTGCAGTTTCGTCATTAGATAGTTCGTCCTGATACATAAGATATTTTCGACACCAAGGCCATGAACCTAAACGTACTGTCAGTCCTTTGGCTGATGCTGCTGTCGGGATTTACTAGCATGTTACCTATTCTAACGGATAATCTGCATGCCATGGGTGGATTATTTGGCAGGAGATTTTGACGTATTAACCAACAAACGTAACGTACGGTGCGAAACCCGATAACGAGAGAGAGAGAGAGAGAGAGAGAGAGAGAGAGAGAGAGAGAGAGAGAGAGAGAGAGAGAGAGAGAGAGAGAGAGAGAGAGAGAGAGAGAGAGAGAGAGAGAGAGAGAGAGAGTTCCCGAAAGTCAGAGTAACAAAATGGAATCCCATAACTGTTTAATCTTTCCGTTTTACATCTGGTAGCTAATTTACAATGCAGTGTCACTCTTCCATTATATCACCCACCACAATCCCACAGTTAATATGTTAAAATGAAATAGAAGTGTATCTTGTTCCATGAAAGCTTCACCTGCTACGTGTCTTTATGACTTTCTGAGTCGTCCCAGTCTCCTACCTATCAGACCATGAGAAGACTTAATGTCAACTTATCCGCTATATAACACACTAAATGGCGGATGCAATCACTGTACAGTGGTTTGTAATCAGGTTTCGTGGGTAAAAATAAATTATATCAAGTTAAGATCATGTTATCTCCAGCCATCCCTTCAGCTAGCCTGACATACCGACCCTGAAGCAAATAAACCCAATACAGCCCATTAAAGTCTACAATATGTGGCAAGTCTAGATGACCACATTCTGAAAATGAAGAAAGTATATGGGGTTATTTTTATCATATTTTATTAATATACTTTAGGAACCTTTTTTCTTCTGTAATATATGTAAATTGTTCATTTCAAAGACTAGATGTCAATCTACCCTTTCTCGTCAAAATGTTCTTTCACACGCTGAACCACCATACCCACGCGCGGGGAAGCGGAAGATACCGATGATTTACGACTGTAACCGAACAGATCCGACCTTAGCAAACAACTTCCGGGTTAAAAACGTGTTTTGAGAAATGACAGTAAACACGATGGAAGCGCTACCCAAAACTAGCGAGATGCAAGCCAGGAATTGAATACTTTGGGTGAAAACCTGTTAAAGACCCAACCTGAGTATTCAAGATACTGCATGTATGTCTTTGTTTTCTCTTGTCAGGACCACACTATGACCCCGTCAGTGATCGGCCGGGGATAGCTATGGGCCTTATCAATATCACGATTCACATTGACACAGGAATACGTAGCTGTACGCACAGGGGCTAATTGTAACCAGTGTGCGAAATAGTTTCCAAATTTTGCTAGCCAGTCGGGCTAGCTATGCCTGAAAGTTACTAGCCCACAAATCATTCACTAGCCCGAAATTTGAATGTAGAAACTAAGCAAAAGATTGCAAATATAGATGAGAATAAGATTTTGTCGGCATGACACGGGTTCCATCATTAAGCTGTTAATATGATGAATATTGTTATCAGACCATAATCTTGCATGTTTTAAAAGTGGATTATAACTTAACAAGTCGGAGAGACTGATACATTTACAAAATGACCCCATGAAAATTCACTATCCAGTCGGGCCAGTGATTGTGGAGATTTACTTGCCCCACTGGATTTTCACTAGCCAGGGGCTAGCGGGCCAGTGGCTATTTCGCACACTGCTTGTAATGCTAAAAACTGCCATCAAGGTATGTACTGTATATAAAAGGACCTTTCATATAGTGCTAAGACCTCGTCAGTGACAGTACATACCTTGATGGCAGTTTTTAGCGTTACAAGCCCCTGTGGCTGTACACAAATTAACATATATTTTGTTTGACCCTTTGGTCTCGTAGGAGGTCAGTTAAAATATGTATAATTTTGTATCACTACCAAGTCTTGTGACGTAATCCTCACATTACTAGGTCAGCTAGCGCACTGATTCTGTGCATGCATAGTCTGTAGTGTAAAGGTTGAACTTTTACACTTTGATAGTGTGACTATGGACGTTGCACGTAGTACTTGATAACACATGCTCTATGATAACATATTGTACAGTTCCCCGTACGTCGCTTTTTATGTTGTTATCGCAACTGACGTTATGTAGCCTAGTGGTTAAAGTGATAATTCCACAAAGCCCCAGGTTCGATTCCCTACATGGCTACAACAAGTGATACCCTATTTCAGGTGTCCCAAACCGCCTCCGTGGTGTAGTGGTTAGAGCGTCCGCCCGGAGAGCGGAAGGTCGCAGGTTCGATCCCCGACCGCGTCATACCAAAAGACGTTAAAATATGGTACTTGTTGGTCCCTGCCTGGCGCTCGGCATTAATGGGTACAACAAGGCCTGGTTGGCTCGGAGTCAGTATAATGTGTCTGAGTGGGGTATTCATGCTTCACTGCGGCATGGTATCTCAGTGGGCTAGCACTATAAAACCAGCTTCAGTCTGGGCTAGTACAAGCAGCCGCACATACACATACACATGCATGCACGTTGTCATATGAGCGAAATAAATATTCTCAAGTACGACGTTAAACCCAATTTCACCTCTCCTCACCTCAGGTGTCCCAAACGGTGAGATAGATGGTTGCCATATAATAAGGCTGGTGTCTCGATCTCACAAACTGTATCTTTCAAAGCCCCTCACGTGTTCTACTGTTTAAGCAAGTTGCGCACCCGCACTGGATGCGAACGTCTTAATCCTGCAGTTTCGTCATTAGATAGTTCGTCCTGATACATAAGATATTTTCGACACCAAGGCCATGAACTCAAACGTACTGTCAGTCCTTTGGCTGATGCTGCTGTCGGGATTTACCTCAGCATGTTACCTATTCCAACGGATAATCTGCATGCCATGGGTGGATATTATCGGCAAGAGATTTTGACGTATTAACCAACGATACCCGCCCAACTCAAAACAAGAATATTTAAAACAGAGAGATATATATATATATATATATATATATATATTATATATATATATATATATATATATATTATATATATATATATATATATATATATATATATATATATATATATATAGAGAGAGAGAGATATTCCCCGAAGGTCAGAGTAACAAAATGGAATCCCTATCTGTTTAATCTGCCGTTTTACATCTGGTAGCCAATTTTACAATGCTGTGTCACTCTTCCATTATATCACCCACCACAACCCCACAGTTAATATGTTAAAATGAAATAGAAGTGTATCTTGTTCCATGAAAGCTTCACTGGTTACGTGTCTTTATGACTTTCGGAGTCGTCCCAGTCTCAGACCATGAGAAGACTTAATGTCAACTTATCCGCTATATAACACACTAAATGGCGGATGCAATCACTGTACAGTGGTTTGTAATCAGGTTTCGTGGGTAAAAATAAATTATATCAAGTTAAGATCATGTTATCTCCTGCCATCCCTTCAGCTAGCCTAGTTGGCATACAGACAGACCCTGAAGCAAATAAACCCAATACAGCCCATTCAAGTCTAGAATATGTGGCAAGTCTAGATGACCACATTCTGAAAATGAAGAAAGTCTATGGGGTAATTTTTATCATGTTTTATTACTACTCTAGGAACCTTTTTTCTTCTGTAATATTCATTTCAGACTAGATGTCAATCTACCCTTTCTCATCAAAATGTTCTTTCACACGCTGAACTATTTACCCACGCGTGGGGAAGCGGAAGATACCGATGATTTACGACTGTAACCGAACAGATCTGGACCTTAGCAAACAACTTCCGTATTAAAAACGTTTTGGAGAAAAATGACAAACACGATGGAAGTGCTACCTAAAATCCAAGGAGATGCAAGCCAGGAAATTGAATACTTTGGGTGAAAACCTGTTAAAGACCCAACCTGAGTATTCAAGATACTGCATGTATGTCTTTGTTTTGTCTTGTCAGGACCACACTATGTGATCGGCCGGGGGATAGCTATGGAGCCTTATCAATATCACGATTCACATTGACACAGGAATGCGTAGCTGTACACACAGGGGCTGGTGTAACCAGTGTGCGAAATAGTTTCAAATTTTGCCTAGCCAGTCCGGGCTAGCTATACCTATAATACTAGCCCACAAATCATTCACTAGCCCGAAATTTGGATGTAAGAAACTAAGCAGATTGCAAATATAGATGAGAATGGGTGCATCCGGCGGGTTTATCGATAGAAGCTGTTAATATACGGTGGAACATTTATTTATCAAGACCATAATCTTGCATGTTTTAAAGTGGATTAATAATAACTTAACAAGTCGGAGACTGATACATTTTTCAAAATGACCCGCATAGAAGATTCACTATCCAGTCGGGCCAGTGATTGTGGAGATTTACTTGCCCCACTGGATTTTCACTAGCCAGGGGCTAGCGGGCCAGTAATATTTCGCACTGCTTGTAATGCTTTAAAGCTGCCATCAAAGGTATGTACTGTATATAAAGGACCTTTCATATAGTGCTAAGACCTCGTCGGTACATACCTTGATGGCGGTGCAGATGATTATAACCTGTCAACTTTAATACACAAATTAACGTATGTTTGACGACCCTTTGGTCTCTCGTAGGATGTCAGTTAAAATGGCCATGAATTTTGTATGCTACCAACTCTTGTGACGTAATCCTCATTATAGGTCAGCTGGCGCACTGATTCTGTGCATGAAAAGTCAAGTAGTGTAAAGGGTTGAACTTTTACACTATGATAGTCGTGTGACTATGGACGTTGCACGTAGTACTTGATAACACATGCTCTATGATAACATATTGTACAGTTCCCTGTACGCCGCTTTTATGTTGTTGTTATCTAACTGACGCTATGTAGCCTAGTGGTTAAAGTGATAATTCCACAAAGCCCTGCGGTTCGATTCCTACATGGCTAAGCAAATAAGTGATAATTCATTTCAGGTCCTAAAACTCCTGCGGGTGTAGTGTTAGAGCCGCCTCACTCGAGAGCTGGAAGGTCGCTGGTTCCATCCCAACGACGCTGCCAAACCAAAAACATGTTAAAATATGGTACTTTGTTGGTCCCTGCCTGACGCCGGCACAAATGGGTACAGTCAAGGACTGGTCGCTCGGCGTAAATGTGTCTGAGGGTATTCATGCTTCACTGCTTACGGTATCTCAAAGAGCTAGCACTATGTTCCAGCTTAAGTCTGGGCTAGTACAGTCGACATACACATTATCACAGTAAGTACGCATCGCTATCATATGAGCCAAATATTCTCAAGCACAACGTTGTCCCACTTCACCTTCACCTCAGGGTGTCCTAAACGGTGAGATAGATGGTTGCCATATACTGTTAGTTGGTAAGTTCCTCGACCACAAACTCCCGACAACCCTGACATCCCATAATTTGTAGGTATAATGCCTGAATGGACAACCACTCAATAACGGGCCAGTTTTACACAACAATATAGTACTGTAAACACATACTTTTTCGCTGGTAATTTCGCAGAATTGACAGTTTACACTACATCAATTATTCGCGACGTATCAGTAATTGCCGGAACTGCCAGTTGTCTCTTAGGCCACTCAATAGCAATGCCGAAAACAACCAGAGTGGTTTAATCTGTCAGGGCGCGGTATTGCTTTACTCACAGGAAAGCCCCTACCCGCGCCGATATATACAGGCCGCTTCATTCACGGAAGTACTTTAGAGTAGCAAGTTGCATCATGTTATACTTATCTGCAATAACAACCTGAACAAGAAAATCTGAAAAATGACGTTAACCAAATATTTTCGATGATTGCTCGTTGGGGATGAAGCAATCATCATTTGTGAGATTTCAACCAATTGCCAACACTAGAATGCATGTCATTATATCCTGATTGTTTGAATTGATGCTTATACTGTCACTCACTGGATTGTTTGGCCCAAAAGAATCAGGTTTAAAACACACAACAATGAAATGTCATGTTGTTAACAACTGTATTTTATAATAAACAACATTTACAAATCTGTGCTAATTACTGCAAAGGATTAACAATGGCACTACAAAATAATGTGTCAATATAATACAGAAACAGTTACTATAGCAACAAAAGACAGTGATAAAAATATTCACTATGGTCAAGCTTCCAAAATAAACCGAGGCTGAGGTTCTGGGTGAAAAGTGATATTCACAGAGTACAATTCTTCATGATTGATTGAGTTTAGTTTTACGCCGCACACAGCAATATTCCAGCTATATGGCGGCGATCTGTAAATAATCGAAGTCTGAACCAGACAATCCAGTGATCAACAGCATGAGTATCAATCTACGCAACTGGGATACGATGACATGTGTTAACCCAGTCAGTGAGCCTGACCACCTGATATACTTTGATGCCAGTTTTTCGCGTAACAAGCCTCATGTTGTGGTGTTGACAACTGTATTTGCATGTTTGAAACTCTCACCTGTTAGCCTTCACAGATCAACTTCTCACTGTTGCAGACTCCCTTGCTGCCCCTCACTGTCAGTTGTGCTATACAATATTCACAACTGACAACCATAAAGTCCGACTGGCTCCCAGGATGCCGCTGACGAAGAAGCTGAAGAAATTGTTGGATCGATATGCATTACAGTCGACCTCCGCCTCTTTATCTTCGTTACCTCCTTCCCTCAACAAGTGCCAGCTGAAGATGGTGAAGAGATACCTCAACAGCAGCAACGTCCTGGTATGTAGGGAGTTAGTTCCCCATGGGACTGGGGTTGAATTTGTCCTGTGCATATTTGCAGTCCCTTGTGGCCTTTAGTAAATTATCTGTCTGGGGTTTTTTCAACTGGAACATTTCCCATAATTTATTTCTTTATTAATGTTCGGGAATCATCCATGATCCATCATGTTACGATAACTTACAGTTTCACTTCCTGGTATTTCAGCGGCTTGCACATATGAATGTCAACACCAGTCTTTAACAAGTTAAAACTTCTCTCTGCGACATTGGCTTTGCTAACTGATTTTGTAGAAACATTGTGAAACTGTGTACTATGTAGTCTATTTTGTTTTTATTGGTTTGACTTTAACAAAATGGGCTGGCAGATTTCATTCAGGGCCTGTTGATTTTAAAGCCTGCAGGTGGCAGCAGGCCCTGATGGCCAACTGACAAATTACAGTACAGCAAACAATGCAAGTGGCGTGTGGCCTGGTGGTTAAAGCATCATGCCAAAGACATGGGTTTCATTCCCCAACTTTGTTGTTGTCAAAGACATCTGGGCCCTGTTCCTCGCGCTTATCGTGAATTAAGATGATCGCGAACTCGCATACTTTAACATAGACTTACGACTGTCGTAGTGTTACGATCGCTTTGAGGAACGGGGCCCTGAACGTCTCTTTCTTTCAGTTCATACTGTTAATGTACATACTGACCTAGTTTGAGATCCAGGACTGCTAAATAGAACCTTGCATATCATATTTGACTGCAGATCCTAATCAGGATTTTAAAATGTGATCAACATAGAAATTATTTTGTTTGTCTTAAGCAAAATGGAAACCCCAAGAAAAGAACACTTTACAAATTTTGTCATGATTGTAATGTATCGTTTGAAAAGGTTCAGATTGACGTTTAGTATATAATTGTATTAGGAACAAAGAACACCCTATAAATATATCAGGTAGTGATGTTCCGATGATCAAAAATAATCGAAAATAGATCGAAAGAAGGATTAAAAATGATTATCAATTGTATAAACATATTTTCGATTAATCGGAATTTTGTGTTTTTTGTATTACACCCTTGAATGAAGTAAACTAACCTTCAATTTTGACGAATATTCACAAACAAACATGCGCTCAACTGCGTAAAGCTATGCACATTGTAATATTTTAACCACTTTTATTGTTTAATTACATTTCCAGTGTCTTTCTTGCATGCATGCATTTCATTGCATGACAGTATTAGTTATATAAAAAAAAACATTAATAAGAAAAAAATCAGGGGAAAACCCCTTAAAAGTGGTGATTACATTAAAAATGTATATATTTCGATTATAATCGATAATCGTTCACCACAATCCTCCGATAATCGATAGTCGATTTGGTTTCTGTTTCCCAACACTAATAACTAGTTTCCCAACACTAATAACTAGACTGACTGACTGACTGAGTTTGGTTTTACGCCGCTTTTAGCAATATTCCAGCAACGTCACGGCGGGGGACACCAGAAATAGGCTTCACACAATGTACCCATGTGGGGATTCGAACCGGTCTTCGCGACGCAGAATAGCAGCTTTTGTGGCTAGAGGCTACCCCACGCCCACTAATAACTAGAGCCCTAGTGAGGTAGCACTACCCAGATAGCATTGATATGTTGGCCCATAGTTGGCCCATAATCAACGGTTTGGTTGGCCCATTGTTGTCAAACTGACGATGGGCCCACTTGGATATGCTCATCGGCTCCACAGTGGCCCATCATGTTGGCTAATTGTTGGGCCAGCGAGATGAAAATTCACACAAAACTATTGCCCATAGTTGGCCCAACGTAGTGATTTGGTTGGCCTTATGTTGGCACCACCGTGTTTCAACATTTAGCTCTTTCTTGACCTTTGTACTAAACCATGGCCCATACTTGGCCCAAAGGATGTGATTTAGTTGGCCTTATGTTGGCACAAACTGTATTTCAACATTTAGCTCTTTCCTGACCTCTGCAATCAGAAACATATATAAACAACACAACAAGTTAATCAAGTGAACTATTTAATTCTTTTTTTTTTCATTGTTATTTGAACATTATTGTATTTCTTGAAAATATTCTTGTTTTAGGTCTTTTGGATGTGCGCGCTGACAGTTTTTCGAACTGCTCCTGAAAAAAACAACCCAAAATTTCATGATACTGTCGGATATCTGTCGTAAAAGGACATAGTATTTGGCCTTATGTTTTATTTGAAACATACCATGTACAACTTAATGATTGAAAGCGTCCGGATGTAGATTCTTACTCTGTTACCAAGCTAAAACCAAATGATGAGAAGGATATATCGTGGTATGTTTTGACAATCAACAGATTGACATTAACAACAACATGTAATTGAATAACAACTGGTACATTATTGGGAGAGGCCAGATGGGACTAAGAACAACAAATGGAATGGTGATGAAGCCAATAAACAGGGGAGGGGATTCAGTTGTAACAACAAGCTGATAGGGTGCTTTGATAGAGTCTATAGTTTGATTAGTTCTTCATTGGTCTGTCGTTTTCATGTGACTGCAAAATTTGGTTTTGTTGCAATTATTTGATTTTGTGTTAGTAGGCAATTCATGGGTCTCAAGTGAAATCAAACAGACTATGAGTTGGTGAGTTGCTGGTTGAGGCTCGTGAAGACATGTTGTAGGTGGTTCCGCTCATGTTCTAGGTCATGGCTGCTGGAGCAATGTTCTTAAAGCGTGTTTGATCAGGGTTGAGATGGCCCTAACTTAGTTTTAGGGGCTGGTTTGACAAATTCAAATCTCTTATCCACCAAGAATCAGGACTGCACAAAAGAAAACTTTTGGAAGCCATCAAAATCAGCCAGCCACAAACCTTTGATCAATAGAGACCAAGGATACTACATACCATTGGGATATGAAGAACTAATCAAACTATAGACTCTATCAAACACCCTATCAGGTTGTTACAACCTAACACCCCACCCTGCCTTTGTTAATTGGTTTCATCACTAGATCCATTTGTTGTTCTTAGTCCCAAGCTGGTCAGCCTCAATTATGTTTATTTGACAAAACATACTATGTACATGTATATATACTTCTCATCATTTGGTTGTAGTCACTTTTAAGCTTGATAGCGGTTGTAAGAATCTACATCGAAGCGTTAAGCTCTATACTATAAACAAGAAGTTGTTATCCATAGAGATGTATGTTTCATTTTTGACCAACTTCTAGAATGCTGTTCAAACAATGTTTTATTTGGATATGACGTGTAACTACTATAACTGTGACACATATATCTGATATGATGATGTTTAGCAATTATTGGTTGTAAAGATGAATAATAGAGAGAGTTGTATAAAAGGAAACAGGGTGTAACTGACAAACACATAATGTTAATAAAGTAAACACAATAAATTTAAATAATTTAAAATGAAATGAGATTATCAAAGTGGTTAAAACAGGCTACCTACAGAAAAGAGTCAATTAAATCTTTTATCTACTCAATCAATTGCCTTTCAGTACGGTATGTGTCACTTTCTTTAGCCTAAATGATGATTTTAATTAATTATTTCACAATATATTTGCAATTCAGTATCACAGAAATAACAATGCATATTTACCAGTTGAAGGCCTCCAGAAATGTAGTGTCACTGCTCTTTGAATATCAGGTAAAGCTATCAATGATGACAAGTTTGGTATTCAATTTGGAGAAAACAATGCTGTAATATTCACTTTATCATAGTTAAAAACAGGGAAATGGATTCTTTCTTTTTTGTCTGTGTAATTATTTCAACTTTCATCAAAATCTTTATAAGAAAACATGGCTAAAATGGCCGTGTGCTCACTCTTTATTCACAATGTTAGCTAGGCTAGCGGTGGCCCAACTTTGTGAAATAGATGAAAGATCAGGGAACATAGGCAGAGTTTTTCAAATGTTGGCCCACTGTTGGACCAATGTGTCAAAAGCCACCGTTACTTTTAAGTCATTAAGATAACGTTGGGCCAATGTTGTCAAACTGTTGGCCAACCAACCAACCATATACCAACATTGGCCCAACACACCTTTGCTATCTGGGTAGCAGATTCACAACCTGAGGAAAATCTAGACTTGCTTTATTTAGGCTTTTGGGTTGTAGTAAGGGCTGGCTGGAAAATAAAATAATGTAACACCAAGACTGCGAGACAGACTAGAAAGATTTTTTTTCACTTAAAATTGATTTTTATTCTGCTGTATCACAGGAAGGGTTTGTTTTCATGTAATAGCTGTTAGAACACATGCACCAGCGAACTTTGTTTTCAAGCAGACTCTGAGTTTTGATTCACACATGCATCTAAAAATCAGCAATGTCATGTTCACTGACTGAATGTAGATACATAAGTTTATGTCAATTCTTTTCTATTGAGAAATATTACAGAAATTAAGTTACTTGTATGATAATTGTTAATACTTTTACATTATGTCAGCTCAGTCCTAAAAATCATGTTTGGAACACTAGCCATTGCTAAACTGTGATGTAAAGTCTCACTCACTCACTCACTCACTTACTCGGGGGCGGTGGGGTAGCCTGGTGGTTAAAGCGTTCGCCTGTCATGCCGAAGACCCGGGTTCGAATCCCCACATGGGTACAATGTGTGAAGCCCATTTCTGGTGTCCCCTGCCATGATGTTGCTGGAATATTGCTAAAAGCGGCGTAAAACAATACTCACTGACTCACTGACTTACTCACTCACTCACTATTCATAGGGTTTGGGGATCTATAAATAATCAGAAAATGCCCCCTGAATATTATGAAAAAAAGTCAATTCAAGTAATGTAAACTGTTTTTATGTCTTGCATGTAAACCATACATGTATTCCAGATTTTGTAGACGGAAATATGTTAAAGTGCATTCTGTGATGGATCTGGGTGCATTAGTATGATGATACTGCCAGGTGTTAAGCCCATGAGGCCAGCATGTGTGGCTTCCCCACATGGGTACAATTAGTCTCTCCAATTCTAAAACTAATGCTTGTTCACCTGTGATGTTAGTTTCTGTACCTGTTCAACTATTGCAGGCAGTGTCGTGTAACACGTGTGGTAAAACTACAAAGACCAAGTGTCAAGGTCGCTCTGACCGTGTCAAACAGTTGATGTCGTGGAGAGAGCCAGTAGGTGAGTGGAACTGAGTCGTCTAAGGTGCTGCAATTTACATGGCAGAGTTGTGTCCCTTTGCCATTGAAGGATGCTCAGTGGAGATCTGGGTTAAAATTGGTCTTCAGCAACCCATGCTTGTTGTAAGAGGCACCATGGGACTCAGTCACTGGATTGTCTGGTTCAGATTTGAGTATTTACAGACCACCTTCTTGCTGCAGGAATATGTTGCTAAGTGGCATTTTACAACACACAAATGAAAAAGAAACCTGAGATTGTTAGTTTCAATTCCATATTGATTGATAATGTTCCTGACTTGTCAGCGACAGGTATCGCCAATATTGCAAACTACTACGATTTCATTCACTTAAGCTCTCCACCAGAATATCACTGAGTGCGAAGTTAAAGGCACAATGTCACACCACATTTCTCTGAAAACACATAATGCATTTCTCTCAATAATACTTACTATCAGCCTTGAGGGAAGCTACCATATAATTTATTCAAAAACTATTTACATATTTAGATTACAATATTAAATTAAAAAGTTCGAACGAATTAATGCAATGTTGCATTAAATTGACTCTCGCACCTTCTACCAGCCGAACATTATTTCAAGCAAACCCCATAGAGTTATGTCCCTTAGAGCTCTCTTTACAAATATCCTATGCACAACTTGTGATTGAAACCAGTTTGGCAAACACCGACAACACTGCGTGGGACAGTTTTCGATGTACGGAGCAATTGTTTACATTCCATATATGGCAAGTGTTCTCTGTTTGGAAGCTGTTCGCCTCGAAGTTTCAAATATCAATTTCAGGCAAATCGTAAGGGATAATAAGTCTTTTATTGCATCAATAGGAAGCTAAAGTGAGTGCATATGCCCCAATATGTATAATATAAGCCAAAATATTGTCGTAAAAGCGTGACATTGTGCCTATATAAGCAATAAACAAACAAACATTTGACAGGCTAGGATATGAACAAATACTATAAAAATGTGTGAAAAATTCCCTTTTGTAATTGGCAGGATCAATGGACAGGATACGCTTTGAGTTTGAATATTTGAATATTTTTAAAATCATGTAAATGCTGGAAGTTTTCATGGTGATGACCAACCAGAATCTAATATTTTGTGTGAATTATCTGCACCAAACATGTGATTTTGCAGAAATTGAAGAGAAAGAAGTGTCATTTATGAAGAAAAAGAAATCCAAGAGAAGCCTCAATGTCAGATCTCTCAGTGACCTCCCCTGATGAGCCACTAGGTGGCACTACAAACAGATCCAGTCGGCCAGTGAACATTGGTGCTGCCAAAACTAATTCAAAGAAGAAAGCTGTTGGTACACCTCTTAGCACAAGGTACTTTTTAATATTTTTATGGCTACTTTTTATTGTTTGATGTTTTGGCTTGAAAGTTCATCCCAGTTGGTTGCTGTAAAATATTTTCAAAATTTGAATTTCAAGGAGTTTTATTTATGTTTCTGCTCACAATTCACTGTAATTTGTGGTGTTTTAAAATTAGCAAGTTATACTGTGACTGGTTGTAACTATAGATATACATTTGTGATTTTGTATTTGTAGTTTTAGCAACAATATGTTTCCTACATTTTCCTTATTTCTGTCCAGTGACAGACGTCGTCATATGAGCAAAATATTCTCAAGCATGACGTAAAACCCAATTTCACCTCACCTCACCTCTGTCCAGTGACAGAAAACCAAACTGCTTTGTATGTTATTGTTACTATCTTCGCATCAATAGTGTTTGGAGATGGCAGATTTGTTTAACAAGTTTAAAAAAATGTCTAGGCTCAGAAGTAATAGTACTAATACCCTTCATGCTGTTACCATAGTTACTTAACCGCAGGTTTTTAGAATATCAGTTATGTTTTTATCCCCTTAGCGCTTTTATGGGGTATTAAAATGGACTCCAACCGTCGTCGCGTGCGCGATGCGTCGTCGTCGTCGTCGTCCGATCCGATCCGTCCGTGCACATTTGTCTTTTCGGACAGAACTCTAAAACTGTTCAATATTTCTTCCCAAACTTGGCACATACATGGATCTGGTGGTGTACTGGTGCCTTTTGGTAGTTTTGGAATTCTGAATTAAATATTTTTGGCATTTCCATGGCAAAAGGTCGACTTTGACTGAAATTGGTGGTAGTGCTCTTTCCGAGACAGAACTCTAAAACCATTCACTATTTCATCCACCAAACTTGGCACATAGATAGATCTGGTGGTGTACTGGTGCCTTTTGGTAGTTTTGGAATTCTGAATAAAATATTTTTTAGGCGTTTCCATGGCAACGAGTTCGACTTTGACTGAAATTGGTGGTTGTGTTCTTTTCGAGGAGAAGAACTCTAAAACCGTTTAATATTTCTTCACCAAACTTGGCACATAGATAGATCTGGTGGTGTACTGGTGCCTTTTTGGTTGTTTTGGAATTCTGAATAAAATATATTTTTGGCGTTTCCATGGCAACAAGTTTCACTTAGCCTGAAATTGTGGTAGTGCTTTTTGTCCGGAGCTGAACTCTAAAACTGTTAACTATTTCTTCACCAAACTTGGCACATAGATAGATCTGGTGGTGTACTTGTGCCTTTTGGTAGTTTTGGAATTCTGAATAAAAATGTTTTTATGTTTCCATGGCAACAAGTTTGACTTAGACTGAAATTGGTGGTTGTGCTCTTTTCGAGACAGAACTCTAAAACCATTCAATATTTCTTCACCAAACTTGGCACATAGATAGATCTGGTGGTGTACTTGTGCCTTTTGGTTGTTTTGGAATTCTGAATAAAATATTTTTGGCATTTCCATGGCAACAAGTTTGACTTACACTGAAATTGGTGATAGTGCTTCTTTCTGGAGCAGAACTTTCAAAACCTTTCAATACTCTCCTTCCACTTTTCTATATACACACCTTTCTATATATGTCACCATTTGACATAATCATAACTCGTAGACATAATCATGAAGAGTATTTTGCCATTGCGGGGGATATTGATGACTTTGTCTTCTTGTTATTATTAGGATTATTATTATGATTATTTGTTTCTCTGGATGTGAGTTTCTGTAGCAACTGCAACACACTTGTTCTTGACATGGCCTGTTCTTCAAACTGTCAAAAATACCAGCGCCTTGAACAGGCACTAGTTGCCTGGATATGTGCGCTATATAAATATCCTATAATAATAATAAATAAAACCTTAGACAAATCTTACCAACAGAGAGGGGCGTTGGGGTAGTTCAGTAGTTAAAACGTTCGCTCGTCATGCTGAAAACCTGGGTTCGATTCCGCACATGGGTACAAGGTGTGAAGCCCACTCACTCACTACCAACAGAGCAATTGGTCATTTATCATAGATATTGATAGAATATATAGAGTATAGATGAATATATATTCCGATACACCTTTTTCCATGTCTCCTCACAAAGGAAATAAAGAAAGAACACACAAATATTCTGGATGCATGTATGTTTAATGGTTATGTGTTCAGGATTTCCTTTTTATATCAAACCTAGCAAAAGGATATGGATGCATCATATTGATATGGCAACAAAGACAAATAGATATCATCAAACACAATGAACAAACATCCTTCTGCAGATGTGCGAAGGAAATCCTTTATTGATAAACAATCATTAGTCATGACTTTGGTGTTAAGCGTTTTTCAGGAAATGCAGGGTTTTCCAGTGATGGTTAAAATCTATTGTTATTGTTTTCAAAGTGCAGTTGGAAACGTCTTAGTTTTGTGGTCTGATACAGAAAAACCATACTATGGAATCATTTTTTTGGTCAGTATATCTTTAGCCTGCCTGTGGTATTGGACCGAACATAATATATAGGATGGGGGTGGGGTGGGGGTTGGGGTTGCTGCTGCTGCTGCTGTTGCTGATTTTTATGGGGTAGCATGTACAATGTGAATGAAACACCACCACCACCCCATGTCATGTGCAAAATCAATGACCCCTAATTTTTTTTAGCATGATTTTAAAACAAGCATTATGCACAAAATTTCTGACCCCCTAGTTCATGTGTACCAAATTCATGTGATGACCCTCTACCCTCCCCAGAACAAAATGGGTGACCCCCCCCCTTAAAATCATCATCACCACCCTAGCCATAAATTATGATAACTTAGTGCTAAGATTGCCTAAGAATAGATTTAACCAAGACATATTTCACTGTGACACCATTATGTCAATCTTTTCATTCAGACAGCTTTGCAAATAGACATAGGTAAGATAAAGTTTGCTATGACTAGTTTCTGTCAATTTTACCTCTGAGACAGCTTTAAGAATAGTCTTAGCTAAGATTTATGAGCTACGAGGCCTTTTACGCTAATCTTAGCACTAAGACAGCTTTGTTTGTATATGCTGCTGGGGTAGCCTAGTGGTTAAAGTGAGCGCTTCTCACACCACACTGAAGAAGATCTTCACACACAGACATATTCATCACAGAGGAAAAATTCTTGTGCACAGTCCAATAATTTGATTTACTTCAACTCTTACATTCACCATTATTTTACTTGTTTGAAGACAAAAATGTGAATATAGTAAACAAAACACAACTGCTTTGTCAACATTGTTAAGTTTATAAGATCTATAGTGCGTTTGGCTCAAAAGCGGACCCATGAATTGCAATCTAACTCAAAAACTAATAAACATATAATACTCAATAAAACGCTGATCATAATCAAAATATCAGACCAACTCTGTGATTTGTTTGCAGAATTTATGTCCTAAAATTTAAAAGTTGTTTAACAAACTATCATTAAAATATTGACACAATTCACTATTTGTTACGAGGGAGGAGTGCAGAGAAAGGGACAGCCAGGTGTTAGAGAAGCACGTGCACAAGTGCCGACAAAGTTATTGATTCATTAACCTGTGCTGTGCCGTCTCCATCCTTTCTCGCACACCCGGCTGTCCCTTTCTCTGCACTCCTCCCTCGTAACAAATAGTGAACTGTGTCGAACTGTGTCGATATTCTGCAAACACCTCTCAGAGTTGGTCTGACGTTTTCATTATGATCAGTGTTTCATTGAGTATTTTATGTTTATAAGTTTTCGAGTTAGATTGCAATTCATCGGTCTGCTTTTGAGCCAAACGGACTATAGTTTAAACGAAAACCCCTGTCAAAAGATGCTTAGTACGTATTACTATCATTATTTTGCAGCACCACGATAGCAGCTCCAGACAGTGGAACAGAAGACGGATCCTCATCTCAGGTTTCAAAGTCCTCCAATTTAAAGAAAAAAGACTGCCGACAGGCTCCCAGTGCAGACAAATCTTCATCTGTGTTAGCCTTGCTTGCATCCATGGGGGTCAAGTCAGGGGGTGTGACCAAGAAGAAGAAGAAGAAGGGGAGGGACAGGCATCAGCAGCTGGAGAAGATGCTGCAGGAACAGAAGGCGGTTAAACCCCCGAATCAGCAGAAAAACAGTCTGGCAGATTTCCTCTCGCAGATGACGTACTGAACATTTGTGTACAGATCTTAGTGTCTACTTTGGGGCGATGGGGGTAGCCTTGTGGTGAAAGCGTTCGCTTTTGCTCGTCACGCTGAAGACCCGGTTTGATTCCCCACATGGGTACAATATGTGAAGCTCATTTCTGATGTACTCCACTGTGATATTTCTAGAATATTGCTAAAAGTGGCGTAAAACCATACTCACTCACTCATGTCTACTTGCTGCTATTATTGACTAACGGGTTGAATGTAGAGCTTGAGCTCAGTGTGGGTATGGGATTATATGATTGATATCTTCACATTAGAATCAAATATTGTTGAATGCAAATAACCAGGTAACCATTACAATTTGAGTTTATGTATGAAATAGAGGAAATTGCATTTGCAAAAACAACTGGATCTCAAGAGGCCATGTTGGCTATGGTGCTTAAGTTAAACATGCAGAGTTGCCTCCCTTTGGCATGCCAGAATACAATGAATACTGATTCCCGCTGATTATATTTGTCAGCACCATACCTGTGCTTGTGGGTTTACGGTTTATGTGGTAAAAATCGGAGCCGGTGTCACTTCAGGTTTTCTTCCCATATTAATCTGACAATCCGTGAAAACTGGAATACACTTTAAGCAGCATTAAATACAAATCACTGACTCCAATCTGTTAAATAGGTTCATGTCCGGGAAGGCTAAAATCGCGACGCTTCTCGGTTCAATGAGCGTAGCCTTCACGGTACTTGCAATGCAATGTTATGGCTGAATGAACACGGTGCTCCTCACTCGGAGGCTCTGACAAATTACAAAGAAAACAGGATTAACGTGGATGCTCTTTCATGTGGGCACACATACAAATATAAATACAGCTATTTACCCATTTTCATGTCTATTCTTCATTATGCATTGTCTTTAATTCGACATTAAATTATCATTTTCCATGGAAAAACACATTTCTGTCAATCTACTTAACTGCAACCTAAATATACCATTATAGCAATGTTTTGAAAAGAAATTCTTATGAAAATGTATTCCAAGGTAAGTATAAGTATCAGACATGCTCAAAGGTACATCACCTAAGATAATTTTTTTGAAAATTAACTTTTGCAGTTCCAGAGCCAAATACGACTACTTTAGTCTTTTCGATATATAATTTTAACTTCCACTTCACACAATATTAATAGTATGCTGTAACTCATCCGGACTCAAATGAGACCATGTCATCAGCATACATCAGTACAAAAATCTTAACAAATCCAAATATATCCTCAATTTCTACATCATCACAGGCATTAGTCGCTAGATATGATTCAACGTCATTAATAAACAGTGAAAAAAGGAGAGGTGATAAATTTTTTCCCTGGCGTATGCCTTTACAACAGTCAAAATAGGTAGAGTCATTTCCACCTGTTGAAACACTTGGTATTATCATACATATTATAAATAAGCTTTTAAACTTACCCAGTAATTCCGTGTTTAACAATTATTTGCCAAAGTCTCACACGCCAGACATTATCAAAGGCTTTTTGAAAGTCTACAAAAACACTATATAACTTTTTCTTCTTAGATTTAAGTATATCAATTAATCCATTAAAAACAAAAATATTATCTAAAGTAGAGTACCCCTTTCGAAACCCGAACCGTAAACAAGCGAAGGTTATAACAATGATTTGAAAAGAAATCTATCTACTCATGGATTATGCCTAGTGACTATTATTCTAATGTTTTTTATAATTAAATACATTTGAAATAAAATCGCCACTTATATAAAGTTCTCACGTTGCAGAAATAAATCGCGATATAGGCTTAGCCAGAAGCCAACGTTAAACCCCCCAAATCTACTCCCGACATGGATTATGCTTCCCGGCACCGTATCTTTAGCTTTGGCGGTACTCCCCTACTCCCTTGGAAATTAGCTCTCCCGGGAAATCCGAAATATACATTTTAGCCTTCCCGGAACATCTGAAAAATAAATTTTAGCCTTCCCGGCACAACACCGTTAAATACTGGTGCAGCCAGGTTCCTTAGCTGATAAGTTGTTTAGTGACAATTATTCCCTACACTGCATGGAACCAATTGTTAAAGGAATAAAAGCTATAGCTACCTAATATCAGGAATAACTACCTAGCTGTTAGCTCTTTGATCACAGTATCATTGATTAGTATGTATTAGTGGTGGTTCGATTAATTGAAATAATCGAAGATTGGTCGCAATGACTAAACGACCAAGCAATCTATCATGTTTTCTCATAATCAAACACAAACAATTCTGGAACACTTGTTTTCATCACCAATATTTTTCACAAGGTTGGTTTTGTCTGTTACATTTCAAAAGCACCACAAGCTCGTTCCAAGTCATGATTAAATCTATCTTAAAGACTCCAAGAAATTTAAGTTCTTAACATACTAGTCATCCTTTAAAGATGTGAAATTTGCAAATGCATTTTGAGCAGTTTGCTAAAAAACCCAAAGAACTACATGTTTCTTCACATTTTTTGGTGCATTAACAAAAATAACCAGGACAATATCATAAATGACGCAAACCAATTATTTTTGATGATTGATCGGTTAGCATGAACCAATCATCAGTTATGAGATTTTAACCAATTCCCAACACTAGTATGAATACAAGCTAACAGTGCTAAATGGGCTTGTCAGCCAGATGAAGTGCCTTGAGTAAGCTTGTGTATATTATGTACTACACAACAAACTGAGAATGTTATTGAGATATCAGTATAAAATTAAGAAGGACTCGGGTTTAAAGATAACTGGATATCTAGACATTTTGACACTGGTATAGCTGCAGCTTGGAATTTTTTAACAGACAATTTTCATGGCCAATTGTTGTCACTGAATCATACTGTAAAGTTAAGTAAAAACAAGTGCTCAGTTTCAAAGAAATCTGGATATAGAGGTTCCTGGTACAGATATTTCTTGATGATGAGATTTGAGATATCAGGATATCTGAACATTTGATACTGGAACACAAGCAACTTAAAAGTTTGGAAAAGATGATTTACATTATCAATGAGGATCCTTATGGCTGTATCATGCTGTCAGATTAACTGAAACACACCTTGACGGTTAGGCAATAACACTTCAGTGTCAGACAGTGATAGTCTGTCTATTTGTTGAATTAAATATACGATTGTTACCAATAACACTTGTTCTTTTTTCTTCATACTTCTGTTATATGGAACATTTTTTTATTAATACAGACAAGAAAGGTATTTACCAACAGTAAGAGTCTGTATAATGGAATCGGTTTTAGGCTTCTCAACGTTCAAGTCTGCCCAAATCATACTGAGAAACGAAAATTATTGTATTTGTTGTTACCGTGCCTGGTAATCGGCATGATAAAACAAGATTGGCTGGGAGTCAGAGGACAGTGTTTGGGTAAGATAACCATGCTCAACTGTGCATAAGCAGAAACACGCAGGTACTCACACATGCATGCACTGTACTAAGTGTAATTTTTAACCCGACCTTGAACGGGACTAACGGGATCGGGTGAACAGGTTCAGACTTGGTTGACACTTGTCATCATATCACAGTTGCCTAGATCGATGCTCATGATGTTGATCACTGGATTGTCTGATCCAGACTCGATTATTTCATTTTACGGACCGCTGCCATATAGCTGGAATATTTCTGAGTGCGGCGTTAAACAAACAACCAACCGACGTTGAATTCAGCTCCTTGAAGACCTCATTGAACCTCTCATGAAACCCGCAAAAGGTATGGGGGCGTTTCCTAGTTCCGGTGATTACCCCCATGTACTGGACAACAACAACAACAACAACGTCAAAAACAACAAAGGATTAACGATCCCGAGCAACGCATTCATTCAGATCCAGTTGTCGTTCAAGACGTCGTTGTGTACAGTGCAAAGAGAAAACACGTTATTTCTAATTCACTAAACACTATGTGTCAAGCACTAGCTCCCGGGGCACAAATCTTATTCGACTGGACAATAGTCACAATACCTAAATGATTCGTATTTGATCATGTGTGTAATCTCTCGCCAAGAACATGTTATTGTCAGTTCCGAATATAACCCGTAATGTGTATTCGTACTTAAGGACGTAGTTTGGCAGCCGCGTGGTTGAAGGTATTGTTTGACATACAGAGGGACCAAGGTCGATTCACGACATGGGCACAATGTGTGAGGTCCATTTCTTTTGTGACTCCGGAATAACATGGTTATAAAACTACTATAGGTGGTCATTTTCGAATGTGATTGATATATATATACACAAACAATGTACTCAATGGCCTTGTCAGGATCCACAGTTAACTGCAATAACATCTGAAGGATCGAATATAATGAGTTTTTATTTTGACACATCAAGCGATTCGCAAAGCTGAATGGTTAGTGGACGAAGAACATTGGTTGCTGAAGTTTGGTTTGTTTGTTGTTTTACGCCGCACTCAGTAATATTCCAGCTATATGGCGGCAGTCTATAAATAATCGTCCGGACAAGACAATCCAATGATCAACAGCATGATGATCTCTTACAGGCATCGGTTTGTGAAGACCAATTCTAACCCGGATCTTCACAGGTTGGGTTGCTGAAGACAGTTAGAATTGGTCTTAAATTAGAATAAGGAAGACCAATTCTAACCCGGATCTTCACAGGTTGGGTTGCTGAAGACAGTTAGAATTGGTCTTAAATTAGAATAAGGAAGACCAATTCTAACCCGGATCTTCACAGGTTGGGTTGCTGAAGACAGTTAGAATTGGTCTTAAATTAGAATAAGGTTGCTGAAGACCAATTCTAACCCGGATCTTCACGGGTCTCGAATATAATGATACTTTTACATTGACACTTCCAGTGGTTCTCAACGCTTAATGGTCAGTAGATAGACGCCATACTTTTGAAATGACAATAACACCAAAAACCATACATCCATTGTTTGACCGCCTCCGTGGTGTAGTGGTTAGAGCGTCCGTCCGGAGAGCGGAAGGTTGCGGGTTCGATCATACCAAAAGACGTTAAAATATGGTACTTGTTGGTCCCTGCCTGGCGCTCGGCATTAATGGGTACAACAAGGCCTGGTCGGCTCGGAGTCAGTATAATGTGTCTGAGTGGGGTATTCATGCTTCACTGCGGCATGGTATCTCAGTGAGCTAGCACTATAAAACCAGCTTCAGTCTGGGCTAGTACAAGCAGCCGCACATACACATACACGCATATGAGCGAAATATTCTCAAGCACGACGTTAAACCCAATTTCACCTCACCTCACCCATCAATGGAAGGACATTGGTCGTTATAGAATAGCCCACTGAGATACCATGCCGCAGTGAAGCATGAATACCCCACTACATTATACTGACTCCAGTCGACCAGTCCTTGTTGTACCCATTAATGCCGAACGCCGGGCAGGGACAACAAGTTCCATATTTTTAACGTCGTTTGCATATGACGCGATCGGGGATCGAATCCTCGGAATACAATGACGCAATAAATCAAGTCTCTTGACCTTGACCACCCGATCCATTCCGTTCCTGCCAACGTCCAATAAGGACTCTAGGACCTATTCTAACCTTATTGGAGACTGTTCTTAGAATTATATTGAATACTGAAGGATACACTAAAATGGATTTGAAAAAGCAATTACAAACATTTTTGTAATCGTAAAAAGATCAGTTAGCTACTCATGATGTGGATCACTTGAATGTCTAGCCTCGACTTAATAAGTTACAGACCGCTGCTATATAGGTGGAATATTGCTGAGTGTGGCGTTAAACAACAAACCAAAAAATAGAAACAAAGACGTATGTGAGATTTATAATAATTATTTCACAAACAGAAATTATTTTCCAATAATTGACTGAAAATTCATTGTAATGCCGGTCTTGCATTTGCCGCAATTCATTAAGAAAGTGTCAATGGGTCAAAATTACAATTTACAGAAATCAGAGTTCATTCAATAAGTGCATAAAGAGTCACATTGTGAGACAGAAGTCAGGAGACACGTCACAAATAGCGAGTGAGACCACCTTTGGCATCCACACACACCAATACACGTCTCCTGGTTGACGTCGTCAGTCGGCGGATGACGTCAGCAGGAGCCTGTTCAAGTTTCTGTCGGTTCGCTGGAGGTGGTGCACACTCTCAGCTGTCGATCAAGATGATCCCAGAGATGTTCAATGAGTTCATGTCTGGAGAACGCGTTGGCCTAGGCAATACGTTGACGTTGACGTTGTGCAGGTATTCTCGAACAATTCTGGCGGTGTGAGGCCTTGCGTTGTCGTGCTGCAAAATGACTCCGCTTGGCTGTTGTCGAATAAAGGGCACCACAAATATCTCTTCATCCCTGTGTCGCTGAACATCAGATTTCTTCGGATGATAACCAGTCTCTGGCCACAAATGCCGCCCAATACCATGCTACCCCACGGCCCCAACGAACGGATGAACGTCTTGAACGCAGTTTAGAGACAGTCGTTCTCCTCTACGTCTTTTCTGAAGAGACTTTCATCTGTAAAGAGCATTCTTTCCCAGTCATGTCGCTGCCACCGACGTACAGTTCGTGTCCATTGCAGTCTGCGTTGACGGTGTAGACGGATCAAAGCCATTCATGGAAAGGGCGGTAGACGCGTCTGCTGAGTGCTGTTACCGCCGTTGACGTTGCCGTCATGAATCTGTTCCGGAGAGGAGGTGGATCTGCCGGATGTAGCGGTCTTCGGCCGGTGTCGTGACTCTTGGTCTTCCCGATCTTGGGCGGTCTTGGGTCTGGTCTGTTTGCTGGTAGCGGTTTATCAATTTGCTGATGGTGGCCTGGCTGTAGTTGAAGGCTCTAGCCAGCTGACGTTTTGAAGGCCCCATATTGGCGACAACGGTCGGCCTATCTCGTTGCGCTGCGTAAATCTTGGCATATTCGTGGTGGTGTTTTGGCTACTGCACGTTTACTCTGTCCAACATCGGTATTTATGCCTCAGTCATGCACGTGCCTTTATACCAATATCCGGAGCGGTGGGGTAGCCTAGTGGGTAATGCGTTCACTCGTCACTCCGAAGACCCGGGTTCGATGACCCACATGGGTACAATGTGTGAAGCCCATTTCTGGTGTCCCCGCCGTGATATTGCTGGAATACCATGCGCCTCTTAGGTTATTTTACACTGCATGAGTTCATGATAATATGAGTATTGCATTTTTTTCTCATGAAATGTCACCAGAATTTAATATTCAGCGGTGTTACGTAAAACATAAAATGGACTACGTTAATGTTTTTCACTTTTTGCATGAACTCCTAATTAAATTTATATTATTATTATTAATTATTATGCATGTGCTTATTATTAATTAATGTGCTTGTATGTAATGTCTGAGCGAGAGAGAGAGAGAGAGAGATAGAGAGAGAGAGATAGAGAGAGAGAGAGAGAGAGAGAGAGAGAGAGAGAGAGAGAAAAGGAAGTATACACTAAAAATTGGATTTGACACGCAACTACAATCAGTTTTGTAATCTTAAAAAAAACCAGCTGCCGTTCTGCAAATGTTTATTTGTTTGTTGTTTGTTGTTATGTTCCAGCTAAATGGCGGTGGTCTGTAAATGTTAATGGGATGGTGTGGTATCCCAGCAGCTAAAGCGTTCGCTCGGGTTCGACTCCCCACTATGTGAAGTCCATTTCTGCTGTTCCCACCGTAATACTGCTCGAATATTGCTAAAGCAAAACCTTAATCTCTCCGAACTTACTACATTTTACAATTTCGAATTTTCAGCAACCCTTGTGTTTTTTTTAAATTGGGACACTTTGTGAGATTCAGCAAAACACGAAAAGAAGAAAATTATTATTTCCAGGTCTCGAGATATACACTTATGGAGATGAATGTCTACTTGACGAGATCACCACGGCGGGGAAAACGGGTAGAAAATAAATAGCGGGCATCCTCAAGACATCAAGACTGAGAGTTATGTCCCTTGGATTGTGCATTTCTGTTGGAAACTTATTGTTTTGTTTGTTGCAAATGGCAAGGTCAGGTTGTAAATATGCCATCCAGAATTACCAGGTTCAAGTATGTTGAAAGTCTCACTAACGGGAGCAAGGTTCGTAAGTTTAACTGCCTTAGCATTGTTATCGCATTTCGCTTGACTTCAAGGCCCTCAGTTTTCACCCACTTTCCAGCTTGTTTTGGGTTTTTTAACGTGCATTCTTTCACGTTTATCCGTAAACACATCATCGAATTGCATTGATATATTAACACTTTTTGATAAAGTTGACTAGTGTTTCTCTTCGAAAAACTCACACTTTATAGGTCAAGGTTTGTCTTTGAAATGTTGACCCGTATTCCCGTGTATCATCGGTCTGAACATTTGCCTCGATAGGATCAAGAAACACCCTTTTCCCAGACACCTTATATGTTAACTGCACTCAAGTCACTTCAATCGTGACACGGGTAGTATGTCCATCCACTTTTTCCCAAAAGGCTACAGCTGTATAATATCGACGAGGTCGCTTTTCTAGGCGCGAATGCCACCCATGAACTGCAATTACATTCAGACAGTAACTCATGAGACTGAAGAACGTAAGATGATAGTGGTGAATAGGCTTTAACACTGAAAATACAACCAATCCTAATTATCCTATCTCACATCTGCAGCTGGTGGTGGAAGGGTAGGTGTCTGACTCTTTGTAATACACAATTACTATATTGTGATATACTATTACCAAATTATTGTGCAGTATGACTATATTGTGATACAGTATTACCATGATTACCATATTGTTATTATTACATATTACCTTTGTCAGATGGATTGCACACAGTAGGCTGACTCAGCATGTTCATGTCTCGGTGCGGCATCTCAACGTGCAGGAGACAGCTACTGCTCTACGTCCATTCTATTTTGTTGTGCATCCAGATCTGTTTGGAAAATATCCAAGGGAGCGGGTATGTATGGGGAAAAAAGGGTTTGATGATGTTCACAAAATGAAAATACATGTACAAGTACTTTATTGACAAATGAATATTTAACAATATGTTGATCTGAGTGCAGGAAATGGCAGCCTCCTTGCATTTACAGGTGAATTTAAATTTAAATATAAAATTAAATCTTATGAAAATTTGACTGTTACTCTAATGATGCCTCTTTCCTTTATGATGTGACAACACTTCCATATACAGTCACATCAGATGAACCATGAGTGTTATTTTATCGACCAAATCAAATATAGAAGGGACATGTGCTAAAGTCAATGAGTTGTCAGCTTTCTAAATGATTTGGCTTCATTTTATACCATCTTATTTTGAAAACTTTGATCTGAGCAAAATAAATCTGCCACAGAACAAACTGTATCCTTGACATGAAATATCCGCAATGATATAATAGCACTGCTTTATGTTTTTACATTTTGAACTTACCTATTATGTTCATTTTCAAATAACAAAATCAGATATGATTGTCTGAATGCTTACCTCATTCATATTTTGTTTGAGTGGCATTTTAGAAGTTGGGACGTACAATATTGAACCAACTCTATGGACAACAACTTCTTTTATTGCGTGAGTGCGACGTTTCGTTACAGATTCTTGTACCATTGCCCTCACTCATTTCTACAATTTATAATCCTTGGTTACTGATTGGCTGATTACAAAGTTCACTTGATGCAACCAATCTTTAAATCTTCTTGTAGATAGGTGTGTCATCAGAGAATGATATCCTATTTTAGCAGGACCAATTAACACTCTATGTTTATTGTTTACAGTCTGTGAACGAGGAGTCTTTGAAGCGATTACATGAGTATATCACATGTCTACAGAGGTCAGGGTCAGCTCACCCGACTGTCCTTCAGTTCTTCTTTCGCCCACAGCAACTTTCAACAGAGAAACGTACGTAACAGGCATATGTTTAATGAACAGCTTTCAACAGAGAAACGTACGTAGAGGAATATATTTAAAATACAGCTTTCAACAGAGAAACGATGTAGCAAGAATATATTTAAAATACAGCTTTCAACAGAGAAATGTAAGTTGCAGGAATATATTTAAAATACAGCTTTCAACAGAGAAACAAAAGTAGCAGTCAGTTTGAGAAACAGAAACATCAACATTGGCGGATCCAAGGCGGGTTTAGGGGGTTCGAAACCCCCCTTTTGAAAATGACTGAAGACCTCATTGAAAGTTAATGTTTTACTTTGGCGGAGCTGAGGGAGGGTGGGGGGTGGGTGGGTGTGTGTGTGTTCAAGGGGTTTTACAATCTCCCTGAAATCCGCCTATGATCAATTGATCAATAGAGAAATAGTAGGGGCTGGTAATTTATCATAGGTGCGTGTGGGTGATGAGTCAGGAGTTGGGCATGACAAAATGGCACAAAGGAAGATGGAGGGTCGCCAAAATGTAGGACGACTGAAAGGGGGATGTTAGGGCATTAAGAAAGTTACACATGGAAGTGTCAGCAATATACGATAGTGCTAAGACCAATCCTGACATATTCCAACCCTACCCTTTTTTGACTGCTCCACAATGTCATCTCATTGATACAGTTCTTCTGTTTCAGCTGCTCTTCAAAGTGTGAACGTTTCGTTGGCATCACGTGATGTACGAGACACAGTTAAAACAATTCTCAGCTCTTTCCATCTCCCCCTGGACTACATCAGCTCCGTGCCGCTCAAAACCTCCTCAGCCAGTGGTCAGACTGACCGACCAATCGACTGGCATCCGTCTACTATGCAGCAACAGGGAAACCAGATCCCAGGGAAAGACCTCCAAGTTCTGTCAATATCACTCTCAGGTTAAATCTTTTGTATATTCCACTTGTAAACAAACTAGGATTTATTTAGCATTGTTATTATTATAATTGTCTTGTGTCAGTTCGGGTATATATTAGCAATATATGCCAACATGGTCAATCTCTTCGACTGTTCTCAAAAACAGTAAAAGTTACTTACCTTACCTCGGAGAGCGGAAGGTCGCAGGTTCGATCCCTGACCGCGTCATACCAAAAGACATTAAAATATGGTACTTGTTGGTCCCTGCCTGGTGCTCGGCATTAATGGGTACAACAAGGACTGGTCGACTGGAGTCAGTATAATGTGCCTGAGTGGGGTATTCATGCTTCACTGCGGCATGGTATCTCAGTGGGCTTGCACTATAAAACCAGCTACAGTCTGGGCTAGTACAAGCAGCCGCACATACACATACACACGCATGCACGTCGTCATATGGGCGAAATATTCTCAAGCACAACGTAAAACTCAATTTCACCTCACCTCACCAGAGGCCCAGATAAGCTGCGTATCCGGGTAAAATACGCATTGAAAATTTACATTACGCATTGAAAAATAATTGTTGCGTACCAATAACGCATTTAAAATGTTAGATACGCAAAAAGTTTAAAACAAATGCGTACAGAATATATTTCTAAAAATCGCTAGCGTAATGAAAAAGACATCGATAGCTATCAAGTTGTACTGTTAGTATAGGACAGGTGTTGTACTTTCAGTATAGGATGAGTGATTTTTTATGAAATCATTTCCATTATATTTAAGTTGGTTTTGATTAGGTATGACATAAGGCAGAACATACCTGCTTAGTAAACTTACTCAATGACATAATACTTAGGTGAGTAAAATGACTGAAATACGCACATATTTGAAAGCAGTGGGTAACGGAAAATGAAATACTCACTCAACATTCATAATACCCACTCCAACAAAATACAGTGGGTACAGTACCCACATGAGCTAAATCTTATCTGGAGCTCTGCCTCACTTACCTCACCTCTATGTCAGAATGTTGATTTCTGAGTGAGTGAGTTCAGTTTTATGCCGCTTTTAGCAATATTCCAGCGGGAATACCAGAATGGGCTTCACACATAGTACCCATGTTGGGAACCGAACCCGAGTCTTTGATATGACGAGCAAACGCTTTAACAGTAAGCTATCCCACCATCCCATGTTGATATCTGATTGGGCTCAAATGATCTCGATATCCTGCCATTTACACATGGATTTCTGACCGAGACAATAAATTGCATACACTCCACTACGAAGCAAAAAGCTGCCTGTTGTATATGAGTTAATGAAAGTCACAGTACACATTAGCCACATCGCATTCAGATAGCTGTTTTCTATCAACTGTCAGTTTGTTTCTCTATCTTTTTGACGGAAACCAGTTGGCCAGAAACCATTGTTGTAGCAGGTATTTGTGGTTTTATGTGTCCCTCAATATGGACACATACAACTGCAACTGTTGTTAAATACTAAAACTGTTGGTTTATGCCTACATTCTCTACAAATATACACTGAAGACTGAGCTACAGACAGTGCTCCTAACATCAGTGTTTTATTTCCCACCAAAAAAACAAAACCAATGCCAATTTATATACCTTGTTTATAAAACAATTCAGAAAGAAAAACATTACAAGCATTTGCTCAGTTTCTACATTTGCAATGAGACTGACTGACTGAGTTTGGTTTTACGCCGCTTTTAGCAATATTCCAGCAAGATCACGGCGGGGGACACCAGAAATGGGCTTCACACATTGTGCACATGTGGGGATTCGAACCCGGGTCTTCGGCGTGACGAGCGAACGCTTTAACCACTAGGCTACCCATTTGCAATAAGAAAGTGTTTAATGAACATAGAGATTTTCTGGGTTACATCTTCTTTTTATTCTTGAGTACGTTTCAGGGCTGTTTTGGCCCCATCATCAGGTAAAACTGATGATGTGACCAGAACAAGCCCTGAAACGTTGTACTCAAGAATATGAAGAAGATGTAACCCAGAAAAATCTCTATGTTCATCAAACAGAATCTTCTAAAATGCCAATCAAGAAAGTGTTTGTCTTCCATTGTTTTATAGACAATGCTTGTTAGCATATTGTGTCATTTGTGTGTCGACATGGTGCGACACCAAAATAGTGACCGTAATGAAAAATACGTCCTGATATTAGTTAGACATAGGGAGTTTGTTTCCTATAAAAAGATTATTAGAAAAAAGGAAACAGCATATCTTGAAGAGTTGATAAGTCTTGCAGAATCCAAACCTTCAACATACTCAATATTTCAGGTCATGGTTGTTGAAAAATATAGAGAGATCTCGAAGTTTCCTGGATTCTAGTCAGTCTACAAAAGAGGACATTAACAGGATCTGCAGCGCTCTCCAGGGCTCCATAGGGCTGTCCAACATCCGCTGGGAGAGTGTGTGGGGATTCAGCCATTTCAGGGGATGTGTCAAAAGTTTCTACAGACTTTATACCGAACACCCAGAAAGAGTTGGGGGTATTCTCAAAGGTCAGTGCATGTTCGAGGCATTCAGATCAATCCTGAAATAATAAATAAATAATTTATTTGTTTTTCTGATCTTCAATAAATCATCAGAATGTAATGTCTAGTGTGATATGTTTGTTTGACTGGCCTGTCTTGTATATCTTATGCACATGAATTAAGGTTTATATTTCACTTGTTTGTTTTTATTCTTTTACAGTTTCTCAATGCTATTTTGTGTTGTACAGGACGTTCTCTGGTGTTCAGTAACAGTACGGGTGTATCAGTCCATGGAGAGATTGTCCTCAGCAGTGAAGATGTCCCTACCTACTGGATGACGGTTAGACTTGGTCAGAATATCTGATATAGAATACAGTCAAACACTGATGTTTCAAACTTACAGTGTCATAAAGTAAAAGCTTGGTTCCCGAGTATCCCTTATTTTGCCGTCATTTTGCAGTTGTTTTGAACCTCTGATAACATAAGTAGTTACTTACATCACTTAGAATTGGTCTTCAGTATCCAATGCTTGTCATAAGACTCGACTGATGGGATTGGTTGGTCAGGCCTGCGGACTTGGTTGCCACATGTCATCGTTTCCCTATTGTGCAGATCGATGCTCATGCTGATGATCACTGGATTGTCTGGTCCAGACTCGATTATTTACAAACCACTGCCATATAACTGGAATTTTGATGAGTGCAGTGTAAAACTAAACTCACTCACTCACTCACAAGATTCTTTCAACCTTGACTCAGTTTAGTTTGGCTGTATATAAAATCTTAGATATGGTCAAAGGCTTTTTGTCTCTATTTGTCAGCTATGGTTTTATTATGCTATAAGTCAGTAGTATGAGTATACTAACAATGTTAGCAAATATTGTATGTATTATTTTTGTAACAATAAATCCATCATTTTTTTAATCATGTATTGTGAATGATCCACTTACATTAAAAACACCTCCTTGTTTTAACCCAGCTGTTGATGTCGGTGAGATCGTATGAGGCGGTGTTGGAGAGGTTGCCGCTGATGGAGGATAAGCTGTCTCAGCTCCTGAACAACATCCAGATTGTGCGCCGGAAACGGAGACATCACCTGGTGATGGCCGAAGAATATGAGTTGTTGCTCAACAAGCTCCTCAACTCCCTCCGTCGGTGTCAGGATGCTGCTAGGACGAAGCTGTTGCAAAAGAACCTCTCACATCTGCAGCTGGTGGTTGAAGGGTAGGTGTCTGATTCCACGGCGTTGTCTCACATCTGCAGCTGGTGGTTGAAGGGTAGGTGTCTGGTTCCACGGCGTTGTCTCACATCTGCAGCTGGTGGTTGAAGGGTAGGTGTCTGATTCCACGGCGTTGTCTCACATCTGCAGTTGGTGGTTGAAGGGTATGTGTCTGGTTCCACTCGTCCTCTCTGGGTACATCTGCAGCTGGTGGTGGAAGGGTAGGTGTCTGGTTCCACAATGACCCTCTCACATCTGCAGCTGGTGGTGGAAGGGTAGGTGTCTGGTTCCACGGCGTCCTCTCACATCTGCAGCTGGTGGTTGGAAGGGTAGGTGTCTGGTTCCACAATGACCTCTCACATCTGCAGCTGGTGGTTGAAGGGTAGGTGTCTGATTCCACATCTGGCTGTCTGGTTCCAGAATGACCTCTCACATCTGCAGCTGGTGGTTGAAGGTGTCTGGTTCCACAGGGTGTCTGGTTCCAGGAAGGGTAGTCTCACATCTGCAGCTGGTGGTGGAAGGGTAGGTGTCTGGTTCCACAATGACCTCCTCACATCACATCTGCAGCTGGTGGTGGAAGGGTAGGTGTCTGGTTCCACAATGACCTCTCACATCTGCAGCTGGTGGTTGGAAGGGTAGGTGTCTGGTTCCACAATGACCTCTCACATCTGCAGCTGGTGGTGGAAGGGTAGGTGTCTGGTTCCACAATGACCTCTCACATCTGCAGCTGGTGGTGGAAGGGTAGGTGTCTGGTTCCACAATGACCTCTCACATCTGCAGCTGGTGGTGGAAGGGTAGGTGTCTGGTTCCACAATGACCTCTCACATCTGCAGCTGGTGGTGGAAGGGTAGGTGTCTGGTTCCACAATGACCTCTCACATCTGCAGCTGGTGGTGGAAGGGTAGGTGTCTGGTTCCTGCAGCTGGTGGTGGATGACCTCTCACATCTGCAGCTGGTGGTGGAAGGGTAGGTGTCTGGTTCCACAATGACCTCTCACATCTGCAGCTGGTGGTGGAAGGGTAGGTGTCTGGTTCCAGAATGACCTCTCACATCTGCAGCTGGTGGTGGAAGGGTAGGTGTCTGGTTCCACAATGACCTCTCACATCTGCAGCTGGTGGTGGAAGGGTAGGTGTCTGGTTCCAGAATGACCTCTCACATCTGCAGCTGGTGGGGGAAGGGTAGGTGTCTGGTTCCAGGAATGACCTCTCACATCTGCAGCTGGTGGTGGAAGGGTAGGTGTCTGGTTCCACAATGACCTCTCACATCTGCAGCTGGTGGTGGAAGGGTAGGTGTCTGGTTCCACAATGACCTCTCACATCTGCAGCTGGTGGTGGAAGGGTAGGTGTCTGGTTCCACAATGACCTCTCACATCTGTGATATTGACTGACCATGTGACATCTATTGTAGAGAGTCTGGACCCTTGGCTCTGTGCCCCACTGGTCAGTTCCTGGTCCCAGCATCCATCCCAGGCTCCATCCTCATTGACTACATCGCCAAACACAAGCAAGAAGCTGACAAGATCCTCACCGACATGGAAAAGTAAGATTTACCAAGCTTCGGACTGCTTGGACAGATGATAGGCAATTTAGCATAGCCTGCAATTGAATTTAATCCTGTGTACTCAACATACCCTGGTCAAAATAAGAACACAGAAACATAACCTAGGATGCGTCCATTCTGCATTGTGCCGTATTCATGATTGGGACTGTGATACTGTTGTATTAGATGCATTGATTGCATTATATACGAAACGAGCATGCGCATAAATGTCTCGCATAAATGTCGTACTTGTGCCTCTGTTTCGTTTGGGTTGAGGAATATGGATTTATTCCTTGTTATGGTACAGGGTACATTTCTGTATTTTGACTTTGTTTTGGGTACATTTTTGTACACAGAAATGTACCTGGTGTACATATCTGTAGTACCTGTGCCGCCAACGACCCTTCAGCATAAATATTGTTGGTCCTCATTATTTTACAGAGTTTGATGTATAAAACTTATTATAAATAACTTTGTGTCTATATTTTAAACTGCTACAATGAATGCTAAAGTTAATGCAATATAAACGTGAGCTACTGACACTCTCCCTATTTTCCAGTTGTCTGCGACAGGAACAGGAAGTTGTAGATTTGTGCCAGGCTGAACTAGAGTTATCTGCCCTTTCCAAGGATGAGTCCGTGAATCCCCAGCAGATGGTTGACTGTTGCCAGAAGCTGATTGACGAATCATGGCTACTGGGTGTGTCGCTGAAGGGGCTGTGTCTGCGAGTGTCACACTTCTACTCTGTCATGCAAGACGGAGAAATCTGTATTCCCTGGGACTGGAAGAGCAGCTCATGATTGAGAAAGGGAGATATCATACACAGATTTCCTTGATGTACAAGATTGGGGTCAAAGTGACCCAAGAGTCCAAGAAATATGATAGTCCTTTAAAGTACTGAAATGGTGCAGTGTTCTGTATTCTCAAATTGATGTCTTTAATTGAGTGATTCGTAATGATAGGATACTGAGGAGGCGAGTATATTGTATTTTTATTAGGGCTGATGAAACACCTCAGGCTTCCATACACTTTTATGACTTCAGTTCAACATCAAAGCTCAGTCAAATTGATGGGTAATCACTAACACAATGACAAGAAAATAATTGTAAGGATACTTGATCATATATGACAGTACTTTCAAACTGTAAAAGGGTACAGTTTCAGAGTAAAATTGCATTAGTTTATGTTTGTTTTTAGGCAGGACAGGAAAACCAAATCTGATACTTTGACTTGAATATATAGCATAAGTTTACGGGTAAAGTGCTAGATAATGATCAGTCTGGTATGGTTGTAATTGATACAATTTGGGAAATGAGTGGTACCAATAAGAATGGGGAAGCTTATCATAAATCATGTCACATAGTTTAATTGATGAAATTTTCAGTCTGATTAATTGAAAAGGATTCATGCAATGTAAACTGACTAACATTGATGCGTGTCCCAACTGGATAGATCGATGCTCATGATGTCAGTCACAGGATTGTCTGGTGCAAACTAGACTATTTACTGACTCCCATCATATAGCTGTAATGTTGATGTGTGTGACATTGAACAACTTACAAACTAGACTATTTACTGACTCCCATCATATAGCTGTAATGTTGATGTGTGTGACATTGAACAACTTACAAACTAGACTATTTACTGACTCCCATCATATAGCTGTAATGTTGATGTGTGTGACATTGAACAACTTACAAACTAGACTATTTACTGTCTCCCATCATATAGCTGTAATGTTGATGTGTTGAACAACTTACTAGACATTTACTAGACATTGAACCACTGTACAACAAACTAGACTAGACTATTATAGCTGTAATGTTGATGTGTGCTGACAACTTACAAACTCCCACTCCCATCATAGCTGTAATGTTGATGTGTGTGACATTGAACAACTTACAAACTAGACTATTTACTGACTCCCATCATATAGCTGTAATGTTGATGTGTGTGACATTGAACAACTTACAAACTAGACTATTTACTGACTCCCATCATATAGCTGTAATGTTGATGTGTGTGACATTGAACAACTTACAAACTAGTAGAAAGGACCAAGTCAAGTAGAATGAAACTAGATTAAAAGCAAAGGGTCCAAACTAATATTTTTCACTGCATGTCCCATGTTTGTTTGACAATTTAATGAAAGGTTCACAAATGTTCAAAAGGGGGGACACTCCTATTGACTGTTCATAGTGCTGTGACATTTTTCTTTAAAAAATTTAATAATGCTGAAAGACGACTGACTTTGTGTGCTGGCGATTAGGTGCCTGACTCTGAGGGTGTGGGTTCGAATCCCGGATGGGACTCAACCCGACAAAAGTACAAGAATCTGTACTTTACTGGGATAGTGTAAACCCAGAAATAACATGTTACATTTGACCACTTTCTAAATGGCATTGTGTCTGTATAGCTACATATACCCCAGTGTATGAAATAAATGCCTGTCCGACCGCCCGAAACAGTCTAGATTTTTGACGAGCGGTCTAAATTTACAGATAGCCAGCCGATGGTCTGGTAAAATTTTTAGATGTTCCATACATCTGAGTAAATTCACCATATTTGGTCTGGTTAAATCCATTTTGGGCTGGTACTTCAAAATGTCTGATTTCTGGCTTATTTCATACACTGATATACCCTGAGTGATGTCGCTCTAGAGTGACTGGGTGACAACTAGTAATAGCAAGTTCTCAAGCTGTTCTGACTGGATTCCCATCAGATTTTCTAATATATTTACAGAATGACTCTATCCCAATCATGATGAAACCTAATATAATATATAACCACCAACTCCGGAATACAGTGTTGTCAGGTGTTGGTTCTACTTACATGTTTGTGTCACGACAACTATACTGTCTCCCTTTACAAGAAGTGATTCCAACTGGAATCAGTGATGTATGTATCACCAGCAGCTCCCTGCTGTGCTGTTTCACTCTATCAAGGATGTTCATATAACATTTAGAGATCACCGACAAATTAGGTAAGGTGTATGTGAGAAAGGATTTGTAGAAAATGGGACCAGGTGTGAATTGCTTTTCAGCAACCCAGTTTTGTCTGGTCTGGTTCAGTCTTGGTTAATCTGTAGAGACCTACAACAATTTGCTGAAAGTGGAATCAGACCAGCAGATTCTTTGGATGGAGGGACGGATGAACGAACAGACAGACAGCATAGAGATGAAAAAATGGAATGATATGTAGACTTTAATCGGGCCTACGTCGGATGCCAGGAGATAACGGTGCTATATATTACACAAATTCTGGTTGTGGTAGTGTTGTCCATTGATTCCAAATCCAGTATTGTATTGTTAGCAGCTGGTCCAATGTGAATGTATGTTAGTATGATCGATCCGAACAAATATTTAAAGAGGTGAAAGAAAAAAATACAGATTGCAGATGGGACCAGATAAGTTTGCAGGGCCAGTTGAGTGACAAACTTTAGAAATTTGTTTGACATCATCTTTACATTTAATATGAATTATTCGTTAAAAAATATCTGGCATGAAAAGAAAGCTGTTATATTTCAGTGATTGCATGTGATCTGATAATAATCTTTCTTTAATTGTCAAGTGTGGAATATCTTGATTCTTTTATAATCAATACGATGATACACATTTGCTACTGTTACTTGAGACTGTGACAGCAGGGGTGGAAATAACCCATTGCCCAACGTCCGAGTCCAATGTTTTTTTCTGTCGGGCAAGCGAATTTGTATATTTCACTGTACCGGTGTCCAGTTGACTTTCCAATGTTAATTATGTGGTTTATTTAAAAAATCAGCAAGAAAACGGTCGGTATAGTGGAAAAATTATCAGGGCAAGTGACATTACATGTGCCACTGTACCGGAGTACACTATCAATTTTAAAGTTATTTCCACCCCTGTGACACTGTTAAAATTTGGTACTTCCTTAGGCCAGTAACTGTTCTAAATGGGTCTCTGTTCTGGGAATGGGTACCTAGTAGGATAAAATGATCATGTGAACCTTTTACCACGCTATGAGCAGCCTTCAACCCTATTGAACTGAAAATGAAAGAATGTAGTGCTTTCAGTATTCTTCAGGGAGCAGATTCGGTGCATTATAAATTTCCACAAAATTAATATGCATGTATGTATTGTTAATAAGAATTAGTTACATTGTGGGCTAGAGAGAATCTCTGCAGGCTATTGACAGTGATGAATGGCTCCAGGGTGTTTCTTCATAATAGAATGGACAGCCAGAGTGGACGTTTAAGAAGAGATTGAATATATTGTCTTGATGGATGATGAAGTATGTATTGTTATATCAGGAAGATACAGGAGTATGGCCTGGTCATGAAGCGGTGGGGTAGCCAAGTGGTTAAAGCGTTCTCTCGTCACGCCGAAGACCCGGGTTCGAATCCCCACATGGGTACAATGTGTGAAGCCCATTTCTGGTGTCCCCCGCCGTGATGTTGCTGGAATATTGCTAAAAGCGCGTAAAACCAAACTCAGTCAGTCAGTCCAGTAGTAGTGCACCTTCTACTTCCTGCTGGGGTATCCTTGTAGTCAAAGCGTTCGCTCATCACTCTAAAAACCTGGGTTCGATCCCCACATGGGTACAATGTGTGAAGCCCATTCCTGGTGTCCCAGGCCGTGACATGGCTGGAATATTGCTAAAAGCGGCGTAAAACTAAACTCACTCACTCTTCTTTATTTCTTACCTGAACAGGACTATGGAATGTCAGCATTTTTAGGGCGGTTATTTGGTTTCTAGTAATTACTGTGTCCATGGTGGTCAGTTTTGGAATGAAACATTCAGTCGGTTCAACATTCAGTCCTTGTTGCCTTAATTTTTATCTTTAGTACTATAGAACTATGTACAAACAATCAGAAACTGATAGCTAGTCCTCAAGGGGATCCCTGTTTACAAATGGTTCCCAGTCATCTACGCTTGTCGCTTGTCGCATGAAGCGACTCAGTGCATTGGGTTGATATGGCCGAAATCATGTCATCGTATTGATGGGGTGGATCATTGGTCAATATCATTATTTATTACATGCTGCCATCGCCATATTGATGGAATAACCCTTGATTTTTACCTGGGTGGGAATAGAAGCCTTTAAATTCAACCCTGTGTATAGCAGTATTGTGGATATCGATACCAAAGACACTCATACTTCTTTAACCACTAGTCAGACTCAGATAATCCATGTTTTGGTGTGGAGTCAACATAGAACGTCCAGGCTAGAAAATATTTATAGGACTGGAGACATAGCTGTACCTGTTCTAAAGGTGTGAGCTTATTTTATGTTAACTGTTATCTACCTGTTTGTTTTCTATTGTTGATTTTCACACTTCGATAGATCTCATCCCTCTTAGGGCAGATAGGTGGACAGTTGTCTTGTTGTAACATTATTCACTGAGTAACATTGCCCCAGATGTGTAACACTGTACAGTAAGGGGCATTGGTGTGCTGTATATAGAGATTATTACACGAGCAAGTGTGTCATACGATTTATACGAAACGAGTGTGAGATTGTGTATTGCCCGAGTGAGAGCAAGGGCAATACATAATTTTGCACGAGTTTCATATAAATCGTATGGCACACTTGAGCGTGTAATAATTTCTTTAGTATCCCGCGCCGCGCGTTTAGCTCGAAGCGGGAATATAGTATTAGGCTCCGTCCGTCCGTCCGTACATACGTACGAATTGGAATATCTTAAGAACCGTTCACTAGATTCTTTTCATATTTGGTACCTAGGTTCATCACAAGAAAGGTCCAAGTCAGGTTTGGTGACCTTGACCTTCATTTCAAGGTCACAAGGGGACTTTCACGTTTTACCTGCATGTTAAGCTATCTCAAGAACCGTTCACTGGATTTTCTTCATATTTATCACCAAGCTGTATTCAGGGAAGGCGCAGGGCCCAGTCAATTTTGGTGACCTTCACTTAATTTTCAAGGTCACAGAGACACTTTGAAGATTTCAGCATGTTAAATTGCTTGTTAAGAAAGTCAGCAAGATATCGCCAAAAAAGCATTCAGTGGATTTTCTTCATATTTGACACCAAGCTTCATCTAGGGAAGGCCCAGGGCCCAGTCAGTTTTGGTGACCTTCACATAATTTTTAGGGTCACGACAACACTATGAAGATTTCAGAATGTTAACCTGAATTGTCAGCAAGATATTTTAAGAACGGTTCACTGGATTTTCTTCATAGACTTTCAAGACCTCCCTTGAATGTTTTTCAATAAGCAATTTCTTTAGTACTAGTTTTGCATATTTCATACAACTAAAGAACAAGATAATGTTTTTGTTGACATTTAACTTCATCTTAAACTTTCATTACTTTATAGGTTTGATTTGATAATTTGTGGCAGGGGATTATGTCATCTTAGTGACAATGCTTGTTATCCATCTTATTTATGTACATTTGTTCAGTAAAACACGTTCTTCATTGACGTCTCGTTCAATTGTTTAATGACGTCACAGACGACGAAATACAGAAACCATGGTTGCTAGGTAAAAGTGATATGTGCACTAGTGCACATATTGAAAATATGACGTGACTTATGTTCCACCATATGGATAATAATTAGACTTGTGCTATATTTAGGCACAGTTGTGGATGGTACTTCAGGGTACCATTAACTCAATGGGCATTTCCACTATATTCTGACCCAGGGTGTTGGAGAATCTTCTGGGGTATTTTCTTAGGGATATAAAGGGGAGGAAACTCTTTTCTCTCACCTCACATTACACCTGAAGAAGACCAGCAGTTATCTGGGATCATTCTTACCTAAGATATTCAGCCTCAACTTCATTGTTGCAGGGAGGAGAATACTATCGTATCTGTCTGTATTCTGTTATCACTTGTATTGTATTGTACTGCCTTTGAAATTATACTGCCACTCAATTTGTACATCCTCGATAATCTCCAGGGTTTGGCAGTGATTTGTCCACTATACCCTGGTGCATCCAAGGCTTGGCCCCATAATTATATTACCTCCCTTTGCTGGCTCCGCACTCTCACAGTAGCCAATCAGCTAAGCCGCCATTATATCCGAGCTTGCCAGTGTCAACAAAGATAGCAGTCGCAGTTGTGAAGGTTTGTTCGCAGTGCCACTCAGATTTTTCTGGAAATAATACAGACAAATTGACAGATCTGAAACTTTAAAAAAATTATATGAAAGAACCCTAATCAAATGTGTTTGCCAAGTTTAAATGGTTAGATAATTTAAGAAGTTTAAAGTGAGTTGTTTGAGTTCACTCAACTTCCCATGTACTGATTGGATAAAAAGCCAAAGGGAGGTAATATAATTATGAAGTATTGCATCCAGGGTATAGTGGAGATATTACGTTGACTAGAGATTATCGATTTTTATTTGTTCTGCTAATGTCATACTTTTGGCAGTGATTTGTATTAATTTGTAAACTTAGTTAATTTTAGAATACAACTGTCAAGTTTGTCTCAATGCTTTGTTCTTTCACATCTACGGACTGATTTCTCTTTAACATTTCAACTTGAGAATCAACAGATCCCTTTCACATCCCCATATATGGATGTTTGAAGTCCATTTTAGTCCACACATATATGTGGTAATGCTTCCTTGGAAGGGTCTGTTTCATGCAATTATATCCAACAATGAAATATCAAACAGTTATTGCCTCCACTTGAGGTGGATCCAAGCATTTTTGTAGCTTGGACGAGTGATGGCGAAGAGAATAAAAACATGAAATGACACAGTAATGTTGTTTAATAAAAATACTGTAGTTTCACTTTGCTTAGATCTATGAACCATCTTGTCGGCCATTGATAGGAAAGGGAAGCAACTCTAAATTGTATCGTCACAGGAATGAAGCAACGCCTACCTTGTGCAGTTGCAATATACACTGGGGGGTTTATGTTATTTGTTTACCGTTCTAATTTTAGCTGAGTGGGGTCTGTGGACTGTTATATTAACCTCATTGGAGGTTAACATAATGTTTTGTCAAGTTGTCCAAGTGACAATTTCACCAATCAGATGAAAGACGATTTAAGTCATATATAAATAGCAAATGAAATATAATCTTCACTATTGTATCAGTGTGTAGTGTGATCTTCAGTGTGTATGATCTTCAATGTGTATGATCTTCATTTAGCTTGTGTGGACCGTATCTTTGTCCAGCATCTGTTCAGTGTTCACTAGAGGATGCTGGGACCAAGAACCTGAGTAACTGGGTGGCCTAGTCCTAGAACGATGTTGCTTACGCCAAACATCATTGTGGCCATACTGAACATGTTACTTGTACCCTCGGATTGGGTGGTTGTCATAGGATACCAGTATGTATGTGCAGATACAGTAGAAAATGATAGCACAGGAAAATGAGGGTGATCTTGTGAGAATGATTCATAAGTACTGGATGAATTCAAATTATCTGTGATTTAGTGAATACACATAATCAGTGAATCAATTTGTGAATGCAAATTGCAAATTATCTGAAAATATATTTGTGAATTCAATTATCTGTGAATAAATTTGTGAATTCAAATTATCTGTGAATAAATTTGTGAATTCAAATTATCTGTGAATAAAATTGTAAATACAAATGTTTAGTGAATCAGTTAGTATTTGGTGGTCATGTTTTTCTAAAGACATGTCACCAACTGATAGTTATAGACTGTTGGTATTGTAGTTACAGTTGGTGCATCACGTGACCAATGTAAAACCAAGTTGTAGTGAGTGTGATTTAAAGGATCAGAGATTATGTTAACCAAATGATCGAAACAAAGGTACATCTTGAAAGACATTTAGAAGTTGGACGAACATGAATACGTGGACACGTTTTATGGATAACGACTTCATTTTCTTCTTTGTACAATGTTTCAGAGGTAATTCAAGCTCCTTCATCATCTTTCACCTGACAAAGGATGAAGAATGAGCTCTGACACATTGTATAAAGAATAAAAAGTTGTTATCCATAACACCTGTCATGTGTTCATGAAACAAAGGTAATTGTTTGATAGTCGTTTCTTACAAGTTGACCCGTGAAGGTCCTGGTTAGAATGAGCCTTCAGTAACCCATGCTTGTCATAAGAGGCGACTAACGGGATCGGGTGGTCAGGCTCGATGACTTGGTTGACACATGTCATCGGTTCCCAATTGCTCAGATCGATGCTCATGCTGTTGATTACTGGATTGTCTGGTCCAGACTCGATTATTTACAGACAGCCGCAATATAGCTGGAATATTGCTCTCACTCTTACAAGTTGACGGATAACAAACTAGACAATATTTATGGATAGCTATTTCTTTATTGTACTTTAATAGCAATGCTTTGGTGCAGATGAAAAGGGTTAGAGGTTATCTTTATCTGTACTGAAACCTCACTATTCAGGTATGAAAAAGAAGCTGGTTTACATAAGTTGTTTCTTTTTTATTGTACAAGGATATGAAAACATATTGAACCAATATGCAGAACTTGATGTATGATGTGATATTTGAAATAAATGAGGTGAGCTACAGAGACTACAGATCCTTGCTGCTTCATTTGTTGTTGAAATCTAATAGTTTCAGTCAAAGCAATTTAGGGCATTCCTTGGGAAATGTGTTGTTTGTTGACAATGAGAAAATAAATTCTTTTCCATGTTTTGACCATACTGAGTGTTATTTATCACGACAACCAGTCACCACACTGCTGTCATTTAAGTGAGTGAGTGAATTTAGTTTTATGCCACACTTAGCAATATTCCAGCTATATGGCAGTGGTCTGAAAATAATCGAATCTGGACCAGACAATCCAGTGATCAACAGTATGTGCATCTATCTATGCAATTGGGATACGATGACGTGTCCAAGTCAGAGTCTGACCACACAATCCCGTTAGTTGCCTTTACAAGCTTGGGTTACTGAAGACCAATTCTAACCCAGATCTTCACCGGTAACTGTCATTTAAGAATATGATATACTATCCTGGCTTGGATATATTCCATTTTGTGTATCTCGCTCAGAAAAATATAACCAAATTTTAAGTTTAAAATACTGCTTTTAATAAAATGAGTGAATCGTAAACATGTTTGTTTGTCAAAGGTTGATATTTGTTGGTTGTGTAGCTGGTGCTAATTGATTGAATACATACTGAATGATGTGTGTTGTGAGTGAGTGACCTCTCAGGCTACCTTTAGGCATTCCATGTTAAACAATATGCGAACTTTAATCATACTAAGGCTTATCTCTGTGGGAGATGAGAGGATGGTTTTATGTTGCTTTTAGCAATGTTCCTGCAATATCGTGGCTGGGGACACCAGAAATGGGCTGCACACATTGTACCCATGTGGGGAATCAAACCTAAAGTACTGTCGGAAATAGGAAAAAACTGTTTTTAGGCTTTTACTCTGTATCCCTAAAATTTACACAATTGCAAACAGCATATGTCGAAATAACACACATCGGCCTAATTGGGCGTTCAATGGGATGCGTAATAGGATATCCAGAAAAGCATGTTTACTCGTAAAATCGGGCAAAACTAAGAACAAATACGAATAGCTGCTGAAAATAATAGATCAGACTATAGATGGCAATTAGGTCGCTCAGCCAGGTATGACGACAGACCATCAACTCACCTGGCATGAAAAGCATATGCTGTCTACAAGCCTAAGGGGTCATCTCAAAGATATTTGATGCCTTTTCTTGTGTTGAATTTGTCGCATCTAATGATTAACATCTTACGTGTATTTCTTTCATAAAGTTTATGTTCAAATATGTAAAAGAGTATGATACCCGTAGAAAAGCATAATCAGTCATCGTATTAAATGTCTCAAAATATATAGGTGGCATGACCACCTGAAGATGGACAGGACTGGATATTTTTTTGTAAATTTTTATGGCATGCCGTTCACTTCCCCAGTTTAATTCCTCTGAAGGATCATTTGATCTTAGCTGATATCTCTATACCCCAGCACGACCCCAAACCACCATCTCCGACACCCGTCCTTGTTTTGCTTTTGAGACGACCCCTCCTACCTGTTTCTCAATATAGTGACAGTGAGACTCCATGGTAGCTACATCCTTAATAGTTTCAGTATTAATATTATTTTTTTACGTTAGCTATCGTTTATAATGAAGCCAAGTCTAATTTCAAAATGGGTATTTAAAAAGTTTCCTTTGTAATACAATATCATCGCCCTCTAATTTGCATTAAGCCATGGTCTGTTCCAAATAAGTCGATTTGGACTTAGAAAAAACCCACATTGTTCATTTCTGCACTTATCTCTCCTGAGTAAAGTCCAATTTTTACGTTTCCTATCTCCCTACCACTGAGACAATAGTTAGGCCGAACTTTCACTTTCACATCTACATCAATTGTAGATGTAAATGTGAAATAACAGTTTTTTTCTATTTCTGACAGTACTTTAGTACTTCTGCATGCTGAGCAAACACTTTAACCACTGAGCTTATCGAATATTGGCATCATGCACACATGACCTCTATTACAGCCCACTTACTGTTACTGAATGACTAAGTTTTGAGGACCACAAAAGACTGCGGCCAGCCTATGTACAAGTAACAGTTTCACGAATGAAAATATTGCAATCTGTCAAGACACGGACGGACCGACAGATTACAACCTGAGGGCTCCCTGCAGTGACAGCCATTATTGTAATGAATAACTTTGTGCAATAATATTGTTATTACTAAATAAGTTATCAGAAGTTGATATATGGTTTAAATGCAGGATAGGACTCAAACCCCAAAAGTACTAGAATGCTTTTTAGAAAGACAGTTAAATTCCAAAATTAATGTTACCCTATGTTCCTCATACAAGTGAGCTCAATCCTGAATAAGTCCCAAACCCATCAATACCCACTGTTAACATGTGGTTACGTAGTAACGGTGGGGGACACAGAAATGGACTTCACACATTGTACCCATGTTGGGAATCGAACCCAGGTCTTCGGTGTGACAAACACTTTAACCACAAGGCTACCCCAGTCTAAGTAAACTTAGGCTCAGTATTATTCGTTACACTGCTATACACTGGAGTCTAACAAAACCTTGTAGAAGGTCGCGTTAGCTAACCTTTTGGACTGACCAATCAGAACACAGCTTACCAAATCGCGAAAATTAACATTCGCACATATCATTTGAACCTTTACCTAAAAAAACTCGAACGATTCCGAATGCTATTTTCCGCACGATCGCTTCCGAGTGATACACGCAATGACTGACTGACCGAGTTTGGTTTTACGCCGCTTTTAGCAATATTCCAGCAACATCATGGCAGGGGACACCAGAAATGGGCTTCACACATTGTACCCATGTGGGGAATCGAACCTAGGTCTTTGGCATGACGAGCGAACACTTTAACCACAGGGCTACCCCAGGAGGAAGTAGAAGGTACACTGCAACAGAATCAGGCCACACTCCTGTATCTTCTTGATGTAACAGAAAGCATCCATCAACCATCTTACAAAGAATATTAAGTGTGCTGGAGACAAAGTCACATCCACGGACAAACCGGCACCCATGCTCTGAACCCCCCAAACCCCGTACAAACAACTTTAAATAACCCACATCATGTTTTGTATGAATTTATTCCATATCCACAATATCATGATACATGTTAACATTAAATAACTAAAAATTGCACATGGTATATTTATGTTTAAGCAGCACTATTAAATGTACGAAATGTGAGTATATTCTTGCCGTCTCATTAAACACAGTGTACCTTATCAATAAAAAACGTTCTTCTCTAGCAATACTTTATTTAAATATTTAGTATTTGACAAGACAGGAGGAATATTCTACTTATCATCAGGAACCCTATTTAACAGATAACGTAAAGACATAACAGTTTATATCCAAGTACAGTATAACATATGATCGGCTACTGTTTCAAGTGTTCATGGTCTAATCTGAAATCACAACACTACAGAACTGTACAAATTCTGGTCCACGTCTTAAAACCTCCTTTAACCTTTGACCTACAGACCAGCTGATTCTAACATTACAGTGTTCACTTGTTTCTAACAGTGTCCAACACAATATAGTCTGGTTTTACTATCACCAATATCAAACAGAGATATGTAAATACTTGAATACACATATCTTGATTGAGGTCACGTTGTTTGATGCTCTTTGCTATATCACAAATACTGACCAACTCACAGACAAGAACAAGAACAGGGCTGGAACCATTCACCAGAGCTTCAACATCATCTTCCACAAAACAAGCATCACATCCCCTAGACATGCATCAACAGGGCTTGCTATAAAATTAAACATATTTCATGTTGCTTTGCATCGTCCAATGTTTGTAGTTTCAATGACGCAAGCTTTTCATATGTTTTGTTTGCGATGATCCAATCTCGTTTAGGTGTCAAGATTTTGTGTATTGTATGGCTGTAAAGATGTGTGTTGACTTGCAGCAAGTGTCTGGTTACAACCCTAGACAGGAGTGGAAAGACGAAGATGCCCAGAGGCTTGACTGAGCAGAAAGACAAGACGAGTAGGGACTCTAAGACAGAATGAATACATGTGTACTATACTGACTATTGGTACTTTAAAACATAAATACATGATAATAATTACAATATATATGAATAGTTACGTTGACAACAAATTTTTACATGTCTTTCATTGTAGGCAAATTATGCAATGAAAATATGGAGGTAATAATAGTTACGTTTATGGATTATGTCATAGAATTTAATTTTAATTAATTCTCTGCATGACTACATTGTTTTGTTAGTTAAAAACGTATTGTTCTGTTTTGTACTGGTCTTAATATTTGGCACAAGCAATTATGTTTCAACCAATCTTATGTTAAGTTTGTATTTGTGTAGAGAGTGAAGATTTGATCGAACAGTTGATACGTTGAATTTCATTAATGTTTGTTAGGTTCACAGTTGCAGAACAAGCCAGCATGCAGCACCTCAGTTCGTCCCTAACCACACAATCACAATACACAGCTGGCTGTCGGGATCAGTCTCATAATGTCTGCTGACAGACATTTCCACAGATCAATCGCCTCTTCCTGATGTCCTCCAGGGAGATAACTCTCTCACACGCACACTGACACATTCTGGCAAGTTAAATGTCTGCTATCACAGTTAGCTTTTGCTGGGTATTTTCACTGGGGGGAAGGGCATCTGAGTGCCATGTGCAGATGTTGGCAAGAGCTCGGTTGACCTTGTTGCACCAGACGATTCTCTCCTCTTTTGTGTCTGCTGAGAGCATGTGTCTGTGAAGAGAAGGAAACTACAATTAGTATTTCATACAAGAGTACATCATCAATGTTTACGAAGAACAGACAGAAACCCTGCCATGGACCTGTTTTCAAGATATAGTATGACTGTTGTATAATGTCAAAGACAGTAACATTCCAGCCAGTAAATTCATAAGGGCCTGACAAAGATGGAAAATATGAACAGTATTATGTGGCAGATGAAAATAGCCTGAGTTCTCATGATCTGATCGTCGGTGGCAACTAATGACTGAAGCACTGGTAAAATGTAAAGTGTTGTGGCCAAATTAAGATTTTGTCTTATCATCAGTGTCCCTACAGAATGTCAGAAAAGTAATTTTCACAAGCTTGGGTGTGTCCCTTGAAATTAACAGAGAGGCATTGTGAAAGTAAAAGATTTGAATCTGCTGAGATCGTTTCATAAAGACACCATTTGGTACTGAAACAATATCCAACCAAGGTAACATTCCTATGAAGGGATACAAACCACTCGTGCTTATAGTACAGAAATTGAGAATAAAGCAGTGTTGCTCATCTTATTTCCCATTCTACTGTTAGGCAAATCCGACCATGATAATTATTTCTAGAAGTACAACTTACTTGATTGTTGTCATGGTGTTGTATGTCCGACTGACGAGGGTATCTCTTTCTCCTTGACGAGGCTGGCGAACTGTCATCAGTTCAAATGTGTTAGGTCGTGCACAGATATCCCGTGGGATCAGACCAACCTTTTCTGTGATGCATCGCTTCAGGTCAATCATACCCATAGGGTCCTAGGACAAAAATCAGTGTATTATTGAAATATTAATTGAGAAGTCCTCAGCAGATTGCCTTCACAAATAAAGGGGGCAGTTGAGATGTGTGGAGAAATGGAGTCTTGTGTCTCGTTCAAGATCACCTGGCTGTCCCTTTCTCTGAACTCCTCCCTCGTAACAAATAGTGAACTGTGTCAATATTTTAATGATAGATTGTTAAACAACTTTTTTATTTTTAGGACAAAAATTCTGCAAAAACCTCACAGAGTTGGTATGATGTTTTGATTATGATCAGCGTTTCATTGAGTATTTTATGTTTATTAGTGTTCGAGTTAGATTGCAATTCATCGGTCCGCTTTTGAGCCAAACGGACTATACTTTTACGTCTTTTCCTGCACACATGAGAATAGAAATAATAAATGGTCCCCTGATTCTATAACCAGACACACAAAACTTAATGCTCACCTTGCGATTCTCATCGTCAGGGTACTTCCAGTAACACAGTTTATTACGAGCCAGAGCCACCCACCGCCGATGCCATGCTCCAAGGCCACTCACATCTTCAAACATTGTCTGGAAAAATTATATACCAGGTATGAAAGCATTGTACACTTAAAGAACAAACAATCCCATGATTACTTCCATGAATCAGCAACATTACAGCACATTCAAAAACTTCCCATCAAATAGAATCTCTTACTGGTATATTCCAATTTATCAAACGAGAGAGCCAGTTATTACTGTGTCTATTATCAACATAAGTCAGGAAGTAAGTATTAACTCACCAGGAAGCCTCTCTCCTCCACATTGGCCTCCATGAGACATTTGAGTCGGAGGTAGATGCTGCCGTGAAGTGGGGACAGGTAGGGAAGCTGCAACACACATGGCAACATCAGTACCTTTCTAGCAAATGGTAACACCAAGACCCTTCTTGTAAACAGAATCTAGCATTAAGTCTGTAACAAGAATGCAGAAAAGGCTTCACAATCATATGGAATTAACCTGAATGATTTTTGTTTATTTATAAGGAAAATGTGGAGATTTCAACTCAATCTATTTTTGGACAATGCTCGATAAACACATCACAAACAACGGAAATCTTTAGTCATTCCAACAATCAGTCATGAATAGATGGCGCTATGTACTGCTTTGCAACAATGAATTAAACTGAAGTAAACTGACCAATGAGCATGAAGTATAATGGCACCAATACCCTTGCATGATAGGTAAGACAGTTATTATGAAGGTTGACGTTGTACCCACCCTCTCCAGATTGAAGCAGGTCTTGTCTAATGACTTCATGGTGATGGGTACTGTGGTGATGTGACTGAAGCTGGTGGTCCTCACGGCAGCTGGGCCACCCGGACTTTGTACTGAAAACACAAACATTCCATCAAAATACATGAATCAACTGTCTCATCTATATGCTAGGTCCTCTGGAACACATTACACCATATGTGGATCCAAAGGGGGAGGGGGTCTTTAGTGTTTGATGGTGTGAGCTAAATGCTTAGGCATAAGACGGTACTCAATCGGATACAACTTGATCAATATTTCTTTATGTTCTTATTGCCCTAAATATCTCCCTTGGTCTGACCGCCTCCGTGGTGTAGTGGTTAGAGCGTCCGCCCAGAGAGCGGAAGGTTGCGGGTTCAATCCCCGGCCGCGTCATACCAAAAGACGTTAAAATATGGTACTTGTTGGTCCCTGCCTGGCGCTCGGCATTAATGGGTACAACAAGGACTGGTCGGCTCGGAGTCAGTATAATGTGTCTGAGTGGGGTATTCTCAGTGGGCTAGCACTATAAAACCAGCTTCAGTCTGGGCTAGTACAAGCAGCCGCACATACACATACAGACGCATGCACGTTGTCATATGAGCGAAATATTCTCAAGCACGACGATAAACCCAATTTCACCTCACCTCTCCCTTGGTCTGTAACCATATTAGGCAGTAACTAAGTTGATTGCTATGTCAACATAGAGAATCATTTGTGGTATACTGTTAGAGTGAGTGAGTTGGGTTTTACGCTGCTTTTAGCAATATTCCAGCAATATCACGGCGGGGGACACCAGAAATGAGCTTCACATATTGTACCAATGTGGGGAATCGAACCCGGGCCTTCGGGGGTGACGAGCCAATGCTCTAACCACTAGGCTACCCCACCGCCCCGGTATACTGTTAGATAGGGCTAGAGGCCATGGTCACATCAGGCCTGGAGATCGGGAATATATTCTTTGATAAACACCCCAGGTCACCAGGTACATAATCAGTTATATCTTGATTTTCTTTATCACTGGCAGAGCAATGTACAAAACCACACCTGGGGAATGAGACAAATCTGTCATCTACCTACTGACTGGTAAAACAGCTGTGGAGAAGGAACACTGTCTTTGATGGAGAGAAACTAAAGAGTCGATGTGAAGCCTTGTGTATCTAAACTACCACTTACATGTCATTGGATATTTTGACTTCTTGGGTGTCTTCGGCTTCTTCTTATCCTTAGTAAGTATTTCCTTGGAAATGGACTGCAATGTGACAAAAAATAAAAATTGCAATAAAAAAATAAATCAATCTTTTTTTTATTATTTTCGAGTAATATGTTATCCATAGTCAAAGAAACGTGTTTAATTACCAAAATTTGTTTCCACGTTACTAAAGTCTTTGATGGACATGTTCAGAAATTTGGATAGTATGAACACTGGAAAAGTTTATGGACAACTTTTCACATTTTTAAAACAATTTTAGCACTACTGCTCAACCCTTTATCAGATGAATGATCCAGGCCTAAAAGGTCCAAGTAACAACATATTTGTTTTAAAACGTCTATAGTCTTCAGTAATCCCCCCCAAAAGGTCAGATAAAGTTCTTAAAGCTACTGTTAAACCCCAAAAGGATTTAGTTTTCAGTCTGGACAAGTCAGCAACACTCACCATGCCATAGATCTCCAGGTCCAGTCGGAAGTCACCGGTGATGCCGTTGATCTTGATGAGGTTGGGGAAGTCGAGGCTGCCGCGCATCATAGGCTCGTGAGTAGAGAGCATCTGTGTGCAGATCACTTGTGTGTCCTTGCGGATCAGGATGATGAAGTAGTACGTTGTGTTATCTGCACAACACAAGATTATACTGGTTATCATTTGTAGAGACTTATCTGAACTTTTCATGAATAAACATATATGTTCATACCTATGTTATATCGTTGAATCTTTTAGTAAAATACCTTATCAATTATGACTGTAAACAAAGACATTTATACACCTCTTATACCCCCTGATACAATCTGAAACATGTTCCATTCATCCAGGATCAGCTGCTAACCTTTGTCACAACTGTTTACACTGCATACATAGAGATTATTACACGAGCAAGTGTGGCACACTTGCAAGTGTAATAATTTCTTTATTATCAATTTTATTCACGTGCATTTGTGCAGTAAAACACGGTAAGCAAGTGTGACTGCCCAGTTCACTGACATCATGTACAATTATACACACAAGCAGGTATGTAACGGCCTGACAACTCAGTAATGACAAAATCATAAGAAAAGTATATTCTAAGCTCAATATCAATTCCAAAGACAAAAGCACATTTTCACCATACATTAAAAAGAGTGATGGAAATACAGTACCATCGCCAGAGTTAATATAAACTTTGCACCAACAACTTCATATATCAGCATTAGCCTTTGTACATTGACAGAGCAAATCAGGAGTTGTGTGAAACTATCACCCAAGTAAGGTCTCACCTTGTGATGTTCCAATCTTTGTCACAAACTCTTTCTTGAGAGGAAGGCGGATGTCATTTATAGTGAGAGAGCCCTTGGGTCCGGGGCCAGTCTTGTCAAGGTTGCCTGTGTTCTTCAGTCTCTGGATCTCCAACATGTAGGACTGGCGTTTCTGACCTGCAACAAAACGTTAATCAGTTCACTTTTAGATGAACAAGATGACCAGAATCAGTCAGCCATATTTTGATAAAAAGCTTTTAAATAAACAGAAGACATCTTGATACTTGAAAAAAAATGCTACTCATGTGTGGTCATAGAGACGTTATTTGACAAGACAAGTGAACTGCATGTACGTACAAGCCACAAGCAGGACCCGGTTACACTCCACTTGTTCTGGGGAGCCGGCGAAGTACGAGTCCTTGCTGCAGCACTGGTTGAGTGCGTTGCTGGTCTGCATGATAACACTCTGCTCTTGTTGAACCAGCTCTTGAAGCTCCTGAATACAAGGGAGACGAGTTAAAAGAGCTTGAATAATGATAAATTATGATGGATTTTTCCGGGGCCGAGATGTTATATCGAGACAACCGAGATATCGAGTTATCAGAGTTCGACACAACAGTGCTTGACTGTATATCCTAGCTATAACATGGTCTGTTGATCTGTAAATAATGAAGTCCTGACCAAACAAGTGACTGACATTAAGAACATCATTACACATAATTTGGATATGACGACATGTAACAACCAAGTCAGTAAACCTCTAATAAAAAACATGGATTGCTGATGACCAGGGAGCCGTTGTACAGAGCGATCTTAGCACTAAGGTGACTGTAACTCCCATACCTTAACATAGACTTAAGGTAGTCTTAGCACTCAGGTGACCGTATCTCCCATACCTTAACATAGACTTAAGGTAGTCTTAGCTCTAGGGTGGCCGTAACTCCCATACCTTAACATAGGCTTAAGGTAGTCTTAGCGCTAAGGTGGTCAGAACTCTTACCTTAACATAGACTTAAGGTGCCTGAAGGTGACCGTAACTCCCATACCTTAACATAGACTTAAGGTAGTCTTAGCGCTAAGGTGACCGTAACCCCCATACCTTAACATAGACTTAAGGTAGTCTTAGCTAAGGTGACCCTAACTCCCATACCTTAACATAGACTTAACGTAGTCTTAGCGCTAAGGTGACCGTAACTCCCATACCTTAACATAGGCTTAAAGTAGTCTTAACGCTAAGGTGACCGTAACTCCCATACCTTAACATAGACTTAAGGTAGTCTTAACGCTAAGGTTGTTTTGTACAACGGTACCCAGTTCTAACTAGGATCCTTACAACACGAAAGTCATTCTCAAAGACAATTAATGGTTTGCTGAAAAACTTCCCAACAAAGGATATGGAGCTCATCACTACAGGGACCACATATCATATGGAACTAAAGCCATGACGAGTGGTACGAGACATCACCCACCTGTATCCGCTCCTGCACCGATTTCCTCTGTTCCTGGGGAGGCGGGTGATGAGGCATGGGCACATCCTCCTCATGAACCTCACTGTCCACGTACTTGCTGTGACGAGATATTATCATCTTGGCTGGTGGAGGAGCTTGAAGATGCCTGGAGATATACAATAAGTTGACAGAAACTGAGCGAGCTCAAATCAAGATGGGGTTTACGATACATTATAAGTTGTTCACTGGTCACGAGGGGGACATGAGGTGAGGTGAGGTGAAATTGGGTTTTACGTCGTGCTTGAGAATATTTCGCTCATATGACGACGTGCATGCGTGTGTATATGTATGTGCGGCTGCTTGTACTAGCCAAGACTTCAGCGGGTTTTATAGTGCTAGCTCACTGAGATACCATGCCGCAGTGAAGCATGAATACCCCACTCAGACACATTATACTGACTCCGATTAATGTACCCATTAATGCCGAGCTCCAGGCAGGGACCAACAAGTCCCATATTTTAACGTCTTTTGGTATGACGTGGTCGGGGATCGAACCCGTGACCTTCCGCTCTCCGGGCGGACGCTCTAACCACATCACCACGAGGTGGTCCATGAGTTGATGTACCCTCTATGTTTGTTTATGTTCAAATATAACTCAAAACAAGATTGATACTGTTCTGAGACTCAAGATTACTTCGGCTTTAAACTCTATCTCACAGAAATGCAGCGATTTATTAGAAAATGTACATTACAAACATAGCATCCAGGCAGTGAAGTGAAGAAACTATGGCAACAAATGGCCTCACCTGCTTGACCTGTAGGCACTGACACTGTATATAAGACTTCTATCTGTTCCCTCATTGGTCTGGCGGTGATGGCGCCGCTGAAATACACCGTCATTTATTCAACAGGCTACTGGTATGTTGGCAGATGGCCATCGGAAGGGGGAAGAAATATGTATTTTCTGATATATTGTTAAATAATGTTTAAATTCCACGACTTCATGAACGATGACTAATACTGCCTTGCTACTATTTAATGATGTCTGAATATAACGAAGCTTTGACATGTCAATGAAAGTGAGTTATATTGACCATATCTGTCTTCAGTCATCTGATCTTTCTTTTTTTATTTAATAGTGCCACTCTGGGCAATATTCCAGCTATACAACAGCTATCTGTTAATTATCAAGTCTGGACCACACAATAAAGGGATTGACATGAGGAGTTATCTATGCAATTTTACATGGCATACATCAGCCAACTCAGTAAATATGACAGTGTGAACCCATAAGAGTGATCAGATGCTTCGTATCAGCTCCTGTTAGCAAGTTAAAGCAAAGCAACATTCCCCCGGTCTCAGATTGTTCCATTTTCTAGCCATGCTAATTATCCATTAAATATCGCCCCCAATTGGCGATATTATATGATAGAGAATAATGTTGATTCAAGGTTGATATATTTATGAAAATTAATCTCAATGACTGTCCTATTGAAACCTGAATCAAGTATGTGTCCTGCTATGGTAACTTACCGGGGCAGGAACTGGAGTTTCGCTTTCATCCGAATCCATTGCTTCATCGAGGAGGTCATCAATATCGTCCCTGTTGCTCTCTACACTACTGGCCAGACTGCTAGAACTGTCCTGTGCCATCTGTCTCAGGTTCGAAGTGCTGCGGTACGTGTTCCTGGGTGCTGGATGATGGGGCTCCTCGAAACTATCCAAGCTTGTCTCGCTGGTGAAGCTCTGTCTGTGATCCTCCGGCCCGGCTGGTAGGACACTCTGTCTGCGTACAGAGTCAGGCACAAATGCACTGAGACTAACATCATCCTCTTCATACACTGGAGGCCGTGGTCTGTTCTGATGGGCAGGTTTCCTTCTCATCACAACTTCCTCCACCTCAGACTCTGATACATCTTCCGTCTCTGGTTCCGAGTCAGATTCTGGAGCTGTAATGTCCGTCTGAGATTCAGTGTCCTCATCTTGTGATGTTCTCACATCTTCGCTCTCATCCGTGCTGTCAAAGCTGTCGTCAAACTGTACCTTGCGGCTGTTGATGGAAGCCTGTCTGTGCACAGCATTGCCAAAAGCAGGTTGCTGTGAAGGTCTAGGTGCAGGAGCGTTGCCTTTCTGGGAGATGATTCTGTAGATGCTGGTGCCTTTCCCTGGCTGCTGTTGTCCCGAACTTGGAGGAACTGGTGGCTTGGATGCAGTAGAGCCATGATTTGATGGTGGCTTGCGTGGGGGTGCTGCCCCTGATGGAGGAGGTGGCGGTGGTGGAGGGGGGATACATCCTGCTGGGGGCTGTCCAGCAGAACCATGTTTCTCAGCTGCAACATGCTGGTTGTACGACTGCTGGTTGTTGCCGTTCTTGAAGTTGAAGGAAGCCATGTTCTGACCTTCATCTGAAAGGTCAAAGCCCATGGCAGCTAGCTTGTCGTCAAACTCTGTGTGTAGATGAGAGAAAAGCAATGTTAAAAAGCCGGCAGTGTATCAGTAACATGAAGGTGATAATGCAACACCTTGCACACAGATCTGTTGACTTTAGCAGAACTTTTATAGCACAGTGGATGATAATTTGTCAAGCTGAATATGAAAATAGGTGCAAAGGTGAGCTGACAAAGCGTAAAAGTGTGCAATTTTATCTGCAAGCATGTACAAAATATAAACCACGAAGTGATTCTTATTTGTTAGTTTGTTGTTTAATACAGCAGTCAGCAAATTCCTCAAAACTCGAACTAACCTCAATACTGTAAATCAATAAAATAATGCCATCAATTTTCTCATAATCGAACACAAAGCTACTTATTAATGCTAAAAAGCACTGCTCGCTCCACACTATATCTGAAGCGCATTAATAAATCTCGAATCTTTAAACCTCCTGGCTATGTTGTCATTATTATATTGTCTTTTGCACTCGATATCGTTATTACTAGTATTTTGGTCACGATAACCCAGTGAACAAAGACGAACGATAGATTCACAAAAATTCCTTTATTGACACAATAACATCGACATTATATTATATCAACAAGTAAAATACATTCTGGGGAAGAAAGATTGAGCACTAATCATTTAAGTTGTATTACAGTCTTTGAATAAACAGTCTAGTTTACAAGGTTTGAACTCACTGGACCACGTCCAGCAGACCTGCCAACTGCCATCCATGTAAGATTACCTCACGATTTCTGCCTACCTTTTCAATTGCTCTCTGCATCCAGCGAGCATGGACAGGTTTCATGACGCTAATCCTCAAATCAACACGTTTGTCATCGTCTTTTGTCTTGAGATTACAAACTGAGATCATCCTGTCTACTGTCAATTACTAATACTAACAGTTGAAAGGAAAGCCGTCTTTGATCCAAACGCCCATGTGTTCGGGGAATTAAGATGTTTACACTAGAGTCGGATTAAATACTAGTATAGTATTTCTCAAAGTTGTGAGTGTAGTCATTAGTGAGTATAGTCATTCTGGTCAACAATTTCCTGATTTGCCTCCTCATTAATAAATGCACGCATTAATAAATGCACGATTTTTGTTGATTTACGCTTTGAGGTTTGCACTACTTGTCATCCTTTTATTTAATTTTGCACACCCATTAGTTTGTTGATTTGAGCATTAATAAAAATAACCAGGAACATTTCATAAATGACTTTATAACCAATTATTTTCGATGATTGATCGGTTTGTAATGAACCAATCATCAATTATAACATTTTAACCAATTCCCAACACTACCTCAAAAGCAACAATGGGGCACACAACTTTTTGTTTATTGCATAGAGCAACGTTTCGGTGTAGATTCTTACAGTGTTATCAAGTGAGAAGTGACTACAACCAAGTGATGAGGAGTATATACAGTACACCCTGGTTATAATGCCACAGTGTGTCCAGGGGAAACTATGGCATTATATCCACGGTGACAAACAGCAGGTTAACATTAACACAGCAACATTAATCTATGTAATAAACAATAAGTTGTCATCCATAAAGTTGTATGCCTCATTATTGGCTGACCAGCTACCAGAATGCCGATCAAACAACACCACACAAACAGATTAAGATGAAGCAGCTTTAACTCACCAGCCCTTGCTTTGGCTCGGATAGCTTCTCGCTTCTCTTCTTTTGTCACTGAGGGAGTGGTGGCACTAGCGCAGGCCTGGGATGCCTACAGATTTGAATGTACAAGATTTACACGCGATCACGATATAATAGTGCACTGAAACTAGATGATTACCGGTAATTATCATTCTGTAACAACTGTTATGAAAATATTGTCCAGTCCTGGTGAAACATACAGATATCCACAAACAAAATATATCAAACATTGGTAAAATAGATGAATATTACTTAATATATATATATATATATATATATATTTACACAAACTGGAATAAGAACTATCAAATAATTGATGGAATGTGTATAAAGAAAATGACAAAACTTGAATACAAAATCCAAAGTGTTATATTTCATGATACTGATTACTGAGTACTCAAAAGTACTCGAAATTTCCTCAAGTGCCATAATCCAAGCCAAATTGCCCAGTAGTTATCAAAAGGACATGTAGAAATTTGCCAGATTTCAGGTGTTCCTATATATGATAAAGTGAGGACTAGTGAAGTACAAATGTGAGTATATACCCATGCTACTTACTGGCTGATCAGATGGGTCGTCTTCCTTCAGTATGCCGTTCTTCCACCTGTTTTGTATGGACTGCAGCTCCGCCATCCGTTCCGTCCTCAGCTTCTCCATGATGTCCTGGCTCTTGCTGCTGTTGTGTGTCTGTTCCATCAGACGCTGGTGGACGCTCTTCATCGTCCCGCTGGCGCTGCTTGGCGATAGTGGACAGGACTTCAACGACTTAGTAGGAGACGTGGCCATTATTTGCTGGGCACGCTCACTGATTGCATCCATCACAACCTTGCTGGGGGTCACGCCCTTCTTGGTTGCTGACCCTGGGGGAGGGGGTTTGGTTGGGGAGCTCTGGGGAGATGCTGGCTGTTCACCTGGCTTCACCTTCTTGATGTAGCTCACCTGGTTCGACGATGACATGTGTTCCCATGCCGACATACGAGCATTGACAGAATATGCTGTTGGCTCCTCCTCCACAGGCGGAGGCTTGGTCTGTTCTTGCCATTTAGCCATCCTCTCCGATACCGAACGGGAAGTTGGATCGTCAGAACCCGCAGATACCATGCTCACTGGTCTCTCCGCCTTTGGTGTTGGCTGGGAACTCTTAGCAACAGCTGCCATTGATGGGGTACTTATAGGTCGAGCTGGTGCATTCTGGGACCGAGCTGGGGTACCCATCTGCCGAGGGGTGTTAATGACCTTACTATCTGCTGTATTTGGAGCATTTTGGGGCTTGGCTGGGGTACACATTTGTCTAGGAGTGTGTAAAACTTTTGTGACTGTGGGAGTGGCAGCTGGTGTCTGATTTACCTTCTTTTCCCAGTTAGCCATTCTAGCCGACACAGGTGTCTGAGTTGGGTCTACAGGCTTGCTGGCTTTCGGTGTCTCACAAGTGGTTTTCTTGGCCCAGGAGTTGAACCTCTCCGATACCGGTTTGGTAGTTGGTTCTTCGTCGGTCCTTTCCCCATCAGATTCATTCAGTCCTCGGACATTAACCGGGATCTGTGCAGGGAGGCATCTGTCATCGTGTTTCGGCGGGACCCGTACCTGTGGGGTGAGAGGTGAGGACAGTTTCTGCTCAACCCTTCTTGATGGGGACTGTGTGGATATACTACTGCCGGACAGGTTACCGAAGGTCAGCTTGGACTTGACCGGTGAGGCTGGGGCATGGCGAAGCTGCTTCACAGGGGATACCTTGGCAACCTCGGGCTGGACAGTGGTGGGGGGCGGGGGTGCACGGTACTTCTTGGGGGAGTTCTGTACCCCAGTAGGGGGACATGGAGCGGCATGGGACTTGCTTCTATCTTCTGATGGTGCCCTTGGGGGCTGCCATCTTGGTTTCTTCTCTTCTTCTTTTCTGCAAATGTACAGAGACATCTCTGTATCAGTAAATATGCAATAGCTATATTACAGAACCCAGATATATCATATATCTCGCAGAAGAAAGCTATCAAAGTCAAATACCAAAGCGCCTCATACACATGGACGTCTCCCTCACATATTTTACAATCCATTGAGTGAGAGAGTTTACTTTTGCGTTGTTTTTATCAATACTCCAGCAGTATCATGGCAGGGGACACCAGAATGGTCTTCAAACATTGTACCCAGGTGGAGAATGGAATCTGGGTTTTTGAAGTCACGAGTTAATGCATTAACCACTATGCTACTCCATCTGTTTTTACAATCCAAGAAGCAACAGATAAGCTGAAGAAATATGCTTCACATTATGATGAACAACTCCACTTCAACAGCATCATTCACCCAATGAGGTGGCAAGAAGTAACCACCGAAACCTTAGAAATATATACATGAAAGGCAATGAAAGTTGATATCCTTAACAAATTTGCCCTCGTCTTCCCCAACTTATGTGCAAAATAATCAGGCCATCATGATGATACATCTTTATACTTACTGTATCTTTGGTTGACTGAGATCGTCCTCCCAGTTGTTGATGTTCTGTGCCAGAGCAGCCAGTCGACCGCGGCGTGATGGTGGAGGTTGCTGGCTTGGGGTGTTCTCATCATCCAGGCAGTTGCTTAGACTTTTCCTCGGCACAGGTACCGGGCTTGCTGCACAAATGGATAGCATCAGGGTATGGGAATTGTTTAGATGGATTACTGACTGACTGAGTTTTGGTTTTACGCCGCTTTTAGCAATATTCCAGCAACATCACGGCGGGGGACACCAGAAATGGGCTTCACACATTGTACCCATGTAGGGATTCGAACCCGGGTCTTCGGCGTGACGAGCCAACGCTTTAACCACTAGGCTACCCCACCGCCCGTTTAGATGGATTAACAAACAGGACTGTTTCAAACTTTTAGCAGTACAAAATGTTACGGCCCCCTAATTTCTAGTTGGAATGCCCACTGGTACAATACATAAAACGTTTATCAGTAGAAGGTTGCAGAATAAACACTATTGAGCCACCCCCTCTCCCTTTGATAGTTAGCTCTGACCCACCTTTAGTTTTGGTTGTTTTTAACATCACTCTTAGCAATATTCCAGCTATATCTGTACATTATCAACTAGTGGTGGTCCGATTAATTGAAATAATCGAAGATTGGTCGCAGTGATTAAATGACCAAGCAATCGATCATGTTTTCTCATAATCGAACACAAACAATTCTGGAACATTTGTTTGCATTAATAATATTTTTCACAAGGCTGGTTTTGTCTGTCATTAAATTTACATTTCATAATCACTACAAGCTCGTTCCTGTTATGATTGAATTTATCTTAAAGACTTCAAGAAGTTTATGTTCCGAACATACTAGTCATCCTTTAAAGACGTGCAAAAAATTTTACAAATGCATTTTGTTTCAATTTGCAAAACAAAATAAACAAAGAACTACATGTTTTTTCTTTATGAATTTTCATTAACAAAATAACCAGGAAAATATCATAAATGAGATTTTAACCACTTCCCAACCCTATTATCAACTCTGGACCACAAAATTCAGTGATCAAGAGCAAGAGCATCGATCTACCATCGGGATACAATGACATGTGTCATCCAAGTCAGCGAACCCGACCACCCATTCCCGTTAGTAGCCTCCCAGCATGGGTTTTTGAAGACTCGGATCTTGACATACCTGTATCGGCAGTGTCGGACCATTCTTCTCTCTGGTGAGACAGCTGTTGCAGTCGTGAACGCACGCCGGTGATGGCTGGGGTGTCCTCCTTTGCTTCTCTCTCACTCTCACGTAAGCACTGACGCTTAGGGGAATCTGACAAAACCACAAGTGCAATAATGACAAAAAAATGTTTCTGAATAACAGTTACACATTACTTTCCCATGATGTTCAGTGGTGGGCATAAAATTAGGCATAAACATTTGGGGGTCTCTGTCATAACCGTTGTGTAACAAGTCAAATATTTAGTGAGTGTACTAATTCAATTAGCACAGATGATCTCAAGTGCAAAGTGTACAAATATTGAAGGGTATTTACTGGCTCAAACACCTCATTCCAACAAATATAAAGAACACTGAACATGCTGGTGAATATGATCCGTTATCATGAATAATGGGTAAAAATTACATAATCAGACAATAATTATTCACTTAATAATTGTAGTTGAAGTGATTGATGTGCAATATGGAACACCCATGTTGACAGTGTTAATTTGTCACAGCAATAACCTGCGGTGATCTCGCATGACACTCAAATTTGGTATGTAATAGTTATAGTTGACAGTACCATGTGCAGTCTTGGCAAACTAACATGACTTTAAAATGCGCTACTGCAAGGCTAGTACATATTCCATTCTTGCATATCTTACTTTCAAAAAGTACACACGTGTTCAAGTAAAACATGCTCCTTTAAAAAATCGTGAAATATTCTAATCCGAGCGTAAACCGTAATATTCAGTTCTGGTGACCTGAAAGTAGCGTTATAGCTTAATTGAATTGAATTCATGAAGGGAACTCTACGGTTTGATTCACGGAATATGCGGCGAATCGTCGTTTGTTTTCCTTGTAATTATCTTTAGAAAGTATTTAATTTGGCTCAAACACCTCATTCCAACCACCATGTAACTATAAAGAACACTGAACATGCTGAACTTGAAGAAAAACTTACACATCCCACAAATAGTTCAAAAGTGTCTTGTTTTAGGTATACATGAGGTGAGGTCATGTAAACGTCATGGAAATGGAGTCCTAAGGAAACATGAGGGTGATGTAAAGTCATGGTGGCAGTGTCGAAGATACAATGATTATAATCACACATACTTTACATTTTGTTGAGAATTTGGTACAGTGAATATCATTATGTGTGTCCCTCAGGTGAGTGAGTTTAGTTTTATGCAAGCTTTTAGCAATATTCCTGCAAATATCATGGCAGGGGACACCAGAATTTGACAGAAATGGGCTTCACTCATTCTACCCACATTGGAAATCGAATCTGGTCATTGGTGTGAAGAGTGAAAGCTTTAACCACTTGGTACACCATATGAATTGTTTCTGCAATTATTGGTAAGTAAGAGTTGGAAATGTACTCTATATAATATGATTATTTCTAGGGGTTTGGGTTAAGATTTAGCACTATGTTAGGTTTAGCCTTTTAGGGTAGGCTTTTTATAAACATGATAAAAAAATGCATCTGTTCTTATGCAAAGGGTGTTACAGGTGGAAATCTTTTAAATTATTCTATACATTGTTTGTACTGGATGTACATTTCTGCTTCATGTAAATTTCAGTCTTGTTCAAGGACAAGCAACAAACCTTTGAGGAAGAATGTTTACGCTAGTCCCTAGTGGTACTTATAGATATGAAGATTTAAGGTTGCGGTTCCATACCATCATTCTGCTGTTGATCTTCTATGATATTTTCTGTTGTGTCCTCTCCAAGTGGTGTTCGGCTTTCTGAGGCGGGTCAGGTGTCTTGCCAAGCTTCTGATTCAGCATCTCCTCCGTTGATTCGGGTCCTCTCTATCAGTTTCTGTCAAACAGGGAGATTATTGTACCATGATTTCTGACTGTCAAGCAACCACTGATCAATGTTGACTGCGTTCACAAAAGGTGATGAGATGAACCTTCATCTGTTTGTGCATGGGCCTAGTACATTTGTGGGGATGTAATTATACACGCTATCAGGTTTAATACACTCCAGTTATTCATACCCTGCTATCTTGTTATATGGAAATGCTGTTTGATCATATACAAAGGTGTTTCTTAAAAATATCAACACTAAAATGAATACAAATGTCCATGTTCACAGGTTACCTTTGAATGAGTGAGTGAGTTTAGTTTTATGCCGCACTCAGCAATATTACAGCTATATGGCAGCGGTCTGGAAATAATCAAGTCTGGGCCAGACAATCCAGTGATCAACAGCATGAGCATGGATCTGGACAATTTGGATCCGATGACAATATTGACAATTGTGTCAACCAAGCCAGCCGAGTCTGACCACCTGATCCTGTTGAGTAAGCCTCTAGCGACAAGCATTGGTTACTGAACATCAGTTCTAACCTGGACATTCATGGGTTGGTTACCTTTGAAAGGTTATGATAAGTGTGATGCTACATTGGCGTAACATGTACAGATTGGATACTGAATCTTGTTTAATCAGGATTAAGACAACCAGAACTTCCGTCTCACAAAGACAAGATCATCACTCTTACAAAACATGTCTAGGATTCAGCATTTATACCTTGACTGCCTCCTATCCATCATCGACAGATCAATGTAAATCTCATGTATCATATCTCACATTTTAATTAACAGGATATTATAATTGATAGATGCAACATGCATGATACACCAAACTATCAAACAATATTTTTCATCTAGTACATTCAGAATACCTGTTTAATCTAAAGGTTTCTTAAAAGCATATGACATCTACTTTGGGATCAGACTGATAAATATTACCAATAAATGTCATATAAATTGTTATGCATGTTTACAAAAAGTTGAAATTAATTGTGTGATTTCACACTATCATGTTTGTAATCTCTACTTCTATAATCTATGCTACTACTTCATATATGGTTTACTTTTGAGTTCCTTTTGGCATGTTAGTCCAACTGGAGGCTGTGGTTAAAAATTTATTTCCTTTGGTGGAAATAACCCATTGCCCGATGTCGATAATGTCCAGTGTTTTTTGCTGTATGTAAGAGGTGAGGTGAAGCAAATTTAGATATCACACTGTACGGTGTCCAGTTGACTTTCAATATATAATTATGTTGTTTATTTGCAAAAAATCAACAATTTATGAAAAATTTGCATTTAGTATAGTGGAAAAATTATCAGGGTAAATTCTCAATAAATGTGATTTTACATGTACCACTGTACCGATTCATACACTAGCAATTTTAAAGTTATTTCCACCCATGGTTAGTATGTATTGCAGTTGTATGTGCAACTGGGTCGTGGTTAAAATGTCAAATGTCCTTGTTGGAAAGTTGAGTGACAAACTATGTTTCATTTATCAGTTTTGTGATACAATACAATGGCAAATATGATGGATTTTGTTGCTATATGTAAAGAGGATGAGGTGAAATGATCGTTTAATGTCATACATAGAATATTTTGCTCACATAACTATGTGCATGCATGGAAGTATGTGTGGCTGCTTGTACTAGTTTTATATAAATAGTGCTAGCTAGCTCACTGAGATATCATGCTGCAGTTAAGCATGAATACCCCACTCAGACACATTATGCTGACTCGAACCGACCAGTCCTTGTTGTACCCATTAATGCTGAGCACCAGGTAGGGACCAACAAGTAACCTATTTTAACGTCTTTTGGTATGACGTGGCTGGGGATTGAGCCCGTGACCTTCCGCTCTCCTCTGCATGCTCTATGCTCTAACTGCTACATTACAGAGGCGGTTTATATGTAAGATTATAATACAATTAGCACCTGTTTCAATATCAGGTAATACTTGTAATACTGATAAGTGCATGTAGTTTCCGTAGAGGAAATTGTGACATTTGAGAGTCAGTTAAATTTCAGAAGTTTGATTACTTACATAGGAACATTTTGATATTTAGACACTGTCACCAAATGTACTCAATACAGGTTAACACATGCTACTTTTACTTACAACCTTTCCATGTTGTTTATTCAATTTGTTTGAAACACAAATAATTTTGAGGCCATATTTTACCATGTAGAAAGTAGTAATGTACCATGGCGCTTTTGAAACATGGCCATAGGACTCAAGGACTAGTAAAAATATTGAGGAAGAGATATATGCAGCAGTTGTTAGATAGACAACTGTATCAACTCCTGTACTTTTTAATCCAGCATGAGTAAATATTGAAATTTTGATGGTTGCATATAGTTAAATATCAGGGCGGATACAGCTTTTTGAGAAGGGGTGGGGGTTGCACACTTTTGAGAAAGGAGGGGTGCACACTTCATTTTCACGCCGTTTCATTGGTCATTTAATAAACTTTCAGGACAAAGGGTGTGGGTGTGCAGTCCTGCACCCCTCTCTGGATCTGCCTATGAATATTAGCATAACTGCTACAGCAATATCTCAACATAAAACACATTAACTAACACAAGAAACTCAGTGTCTGTCATTGTGTCAGTTTTAATCAAACTTGTACAAGTAAATACCTAACTTCATGAACTAACGAAAGGTGCACACTGATGATTTGGGTATCTACTAGTACTACAAATACTTGGAGTGGATCAATATGAAGGAGAAGAAACAGGTTTTCAGAGACTGCTGTGTCACATGACCACTTACCATCAAGTCCCCATCTCTCCTGTCATCACCATCAATCACAGTTACTTTGATGTCTATTTCAACATCAGTGTCAAAACTTGTCTGACATTGCATTTCTTCCATGATTCGTAGATTTTAATCAATGCATTGCAAACAAAACTGGCTATTTGAACAGATGGTCTACTTTCAAATTGACAGTTAGATTTGTCTACATGCCTTCGGGCTTATCCCTCATTACTGGCCAGCTTTTGAAGAGGGAATTTCTGCCTTGATATTTAAACAAAAGCAAGTCAGCAAGAAGGAATAATCACGATGTCCTGGATTTTGTTTTAGGATTCTTGAGCCTTTTCACTTATCCTGGTCGTGTTGATTCAAAATCAGACTTCTTAATTCAGTTCAGAATCTTGCGAAGCACACTGGCACAATTTTTCCAGGGCATAATGATGAGATCACAGTCTACAAATATATCCAGCAATGCAAAGCCGCCCGGGCTGCAAGCAAGTAAACTCTCAAAAGATGGTCATGGTATTTTGGTGTGCCCCAGACGCAAAAATGATCGTCGCCACAAAGTTTGAAGTTCCATTTGTCTCGAGCTTACGTGTGCCTGCGTGATTGCATGAGCTGAGATGCATGCACGTGAATAACTTACCTCAGTGTAGGGATCCATTGTCTTTTGTTTGTAAACATCAGCGTCCCGATCACTTTAGAACAAGAAGCACGGACTTTCAGCTTCCCAGCTTGATTTTGAAATTGGCGGTTAAAGTCACGTTCTATCTCGTGCAGTCTCGCGATGAGTCAAACCGGAACCACACACAATCCGGAACGAGTTGCGAAAGTTTCAAATCTCATTGGACGTGCCGGGCCGTCCAAAGCAATGCTTACCCAATCAAAACCGAGAAAACTTTAAACGTTCATAATAACATATATAATAACAAATCCACGTGACTTGAGATATTCAAAGTACCCCAGGCATTTGACAGATGGGCGAGTATATAAGAAACTAAGCACGTACAAGTACATGGAAATAAATCAAATAACCAATTTAAAAACACGGCGGAGATTTACTGCTAAGGTTGTGCATGCAAACTCAATTGGCCCTACAGACAACGAATTCTTTAACCTGTTGCAGTTGATTGATGTGTTTAAAACTAAATTAACCTGACAATCAGATTTTATACCCGCACTCGTTCATTTTTAAATATCGTTTCTGGTTCGCTGCACACAATTAAGTGAGCCTACATCAGGAAGTTATTATGTTATGTATCCAAAAGTTTTGGTTGGATTGAGAGAAGCTGCAAAACGCGTCAGCAGAAAAATATATTTTACTAATGCATAACATCTATTTAAAGCCGGTTTTGTTCTAACATCCGCCTTTGTGACAAAACGACATTATGCCAAGACGATCTCTTCCGACACCGAGAACGCATATTTGTGAATGTTGTCAAGTGTGACATATTCCTGACATAAGTAACGATACCCGGTTGTTGATAATTTTGGCGACCGAAATAAAAGAACACCTGTATTCGCATACGGAGGACTCCGATCACAATTCATCAAATTAACTGTTTATCAGTTTTCTGAATCAAGCACTTTTAATTTTCAAGAATTAGACTAGAAATGAAGTATTTTGTTCCTATTGTGTATATATCGTATAACAATGAACACATGCGCCCGGAAGCCCAATGATGCTCTAATTATCCTAGTTCAGGGCACAGGTGTTGATTATTACATAATATTACACATTCTAGCCATGGATATCGGGATCATTACTTTCGGGGAGGTCCGCTCGAGCATGAAGCATTACGTCACTGAGCGTAAACAAGCCTTTTGCGTATCACGTGACAGGACGTTTATTTAATTTGTAAACAAAATCAGAGCATTTCATTCCAATTGAAGATTAAAGGGATTATTTTATGTTGCTATTGTTACTCCACAATTGGGTGTAGATGGGCTATATGTTTGGTAGAGAATGGGGTCGAGGAAGGATTTCTAGGGCAAATTCATCGCTTACAATAATCTTCATTGAACCAATCTGTTTTATACAAAATAATCAAGCCACGGACCATTTCTTACGAACTGTTGAAGAACGTTTTGAGCGACACTTTTGAAGTTGGAATATGCAATAATGACAAATTTTGTAGATTTAAGATAACAACTTCTTTTTCTTTAGTGAGTGTGACAAACCCAGTAAACCTCTGTTGCCTATTTTAAGTGAGTATAGTATGGTTTTACGCCGTTTTTAGCAATATTCCAGCAATATCACGAGGACATGGGCTTCACCCATTGTACCTATGTGTGGAATCGAACCCGGCAAACGCTTTAACCACTAGACAACGCCACCGCCAATGGCCGGCTAAGACAATGCAGCAGTGTAACACTGATGCCCTAATCAGATAAGGTTTACTAGTCACTATAGTCTGTTTGCGGTGAAAACGTACCGATGAATTTCACTTTAAACAAAAATGTAAATCAAATAAAGTGAAATGAAGATTGCGAATCCTCATAATTTTACCTTGCCATTTGAAAATTTAAATCTCAGAATTTTATTCAACTTAGGATAAAAGTTGTTTAACAAACGATCAAGGTTCAAATCGGTATTATTGGTTTGTATTACAAGGGGGTATGCACATTAAATGAAACACCGAGAACAAGGAGGGTTGGTCTAAGTTGACGCTCATCACGTACCGCACGTGCATTTGTTTCACTGTTCCAACTACTGCGCTTACCCCCTTGTAATACAAACCAATATAAGCGATTTGAAACTATGATCGTTTGTTAAACAACTTTTTTCCTAAGTGGAATAAAATCTAAGATTTAAATGTTCAATTGGCAAGGTAGAATTATGAGGATTCGCAATCTTAATTTCACTATATTCGATTTACATTTTTGTTTGAAGTGCAATTCACCGGTACGTTTTCACTGCAAACAGACTATAGTGCCCTACTCTCACACAGTATAGTGACCCCAAAGCGACCAGATGATCTTGTTTTATTTTATAATATCGAGCGCATAACAGTGAGTAATGCTTTACGCATTCTCTTCCCACAGAGGTTACTCAAGTCATATCTTCCCACGTACGTGACAATGGGCTTTACGCCGCTTTTTCAATATCTCCTCAATGTCACATACGACGACACCAGAAATGAGTTTCACACATTGTACCCATGTAGGAATCGAACCTGGGTCTTCGGCGTGACGAGCAAACACTTTAACCTCTAGGCTACCCCACCAAACCAACTCCTAACACGTAGGGTAACAGGTACATACATCTAACGTCTTTTGATAAGACAGCTGGGGATAGAACCATGCACCGACATTCCGCTCGCTCGGTAGACGCTCTTATCCACTAGACCACTGGGGTGATCGGCTTTTTATAATGGTCAGTAATAAATAACCAGTACTCTTTATTTATTTACTTATATTTGAACTTTATTTGACCAACACATGCATCATCAAATGTTACTGAGAAAGACTGAGACGACTGACAGGATTGGTGGTTAGGCTCGCTGATTTGGTTTAATTGTATTCCATTTATGTAGTTATATGTTCATGGTGTCAATCACTGGATTGTCTGTTCCAGACGCGATTTTGTACAGACTTCTTCGCAATATAGCTGGAACATTGCAGAGTCCGGCGTAAAGAACAAAAACACCGTCACGGACACTCGTTTGAAGTAAAGACTTCATTGTTGTTTATTTGTTGTTTTACGCCGCACTCAGCAATATTCCAGCTATATGGCGGCGGTCTGTAAATAATCGAGTCTGGACCAGACAATCCAGTGATCAACAGCATGAGCATCGATCTACGTAATTGGGAACCGGTGACATGTGTCAACCAAGTCAACTGGCCTGACCTCCTGATTCCGTTAGTCGCCTGTTTGTTTGTCGGGAGTCATCGTTCACAAGGCAAGGACTACATCATCACTATGATTTTCCTTATCTTTTGAGAGTGAGGGATAAGTGTAAGATGGCAATTTGCCAGCAATATCACGTCGGGTACACCATGCTTCCAAATCTTCCTTTGAATATAGACAATTCTACTGATAATGGTAGAGACGAGTAGCACACGTGTGGGGGTATTTGCTCGTAATGTGTTAGGGGCGGTGGGGTGGCCTAGTGGTTAAAGCGTCCCCTCGTCACTCCGAAGACCCGGGTTCGAATCCACACATGGTTACAATGTGTGAAGCCCATTTCTGGTGTCCCCCGCCGTGCTGGAATATTGCTAAAAGCGGCGTAAAACCAAACTCACTCTCTCGTAATGTGTTAGACATGGGTTTGATTCCCCTTCCAGGTACTGTTTGGAACCCTGTATGATTAATGCAGTTATTAACCACTGGTTTCTTTGGACAAAAGACCAGCGGATACCCTATCTCTTTAAGCGTTCGTTCGACACGCTGAAGGCCCGAGTTCGGTCCCCAAATGGATTTCAAGGATGAATCCCATTTCTTGAGTCCCCAGACGTGATGGGATATTACTTGGAGCGGCGTAAAACAATCGTAATTCACCCTGTAGGGTTTATTGCAGGGCACGGCTGCGATGTTATGGTGGTGTGTGGTCTTGAGCTTAGAGTCAAGGTCACAAATCCGTTGAAGTGAAACAACGTTGGACGCGGAGAGTCCTGGGATGGGTGACCGTGTTTGGCAGCTTGACTCCCGAGTTTCTAGGACATCAGTCCTGCCCCACAACGCAGCATACATGATACATGATACATGTGGTCTCACCAAAGGCTAGTGAGTTTGTTCAAAATTGTCTTTGTTTACCAAACATAATATGGGTATGGTATTGGGTACTCGGTAGGATAAGTCATTAACTGACTATTAACCTTCTCGAGCCTCACAGGCAGCTTGGGTTATCAGGTATAATACTGTCCATCGTGTTGTATGCGCTTAGAGCATGCCGGGACGGTGTGGAGTTTAGCGCTATATAAGTGGCCTTATTATCATTATGCTACACTGTCTTTCATTGCACTTTCGTTCCCCGGCTTAAAACAAATTTTGCTGAATTAGTCAGGCGTACTCGGACAATTGCGCATTTTAGTGTCGACACCAGTTAACCCCGGAACTAACAGACCGTGTCCGCAGTGTGAATAAACGCTATGCAGTGACGAGTCATGCGGCTTCCGTTTTTAACTTCCTCGTTCTTATTTTGGCACTGAATTCGGCGATGCACGTACGTACACGTCACCCAAGTAGGTGGAAAACCCAATATCCTGTTCAAAAGGATTATCAGGATTCACAATCACCCAGCTCACCCAACCCGTCGTGTTATCTATCATATGACCCGGTACTGGACTGTCTATATCACCATCCATGGCGGTAGTATCGGACAGAACACTGCCAACATGGGTCGAGAGCTGACGCTGTGTGTCATCGTCCTGGGAGTACTGTGCTGTCTGTCGGGGGGCGCGGCCTCAGGGTCTCGGGGGTCGGGATATCGGGCCATCAACGGCGGGTCTAACTGTGCAGGTAAAACAGTCTACTACTTTACATTCCTCATCTTTATGGTGTTATTAATGAGAAAATGAACCCTCAATATTCCGGACAGAAAGGTTCACAATAATACCTCCCGGTTTAGAAAGTGTTCGGATTAACGAATCACGAGTTATTTGTGTGTAAAGACCTTTCTGACAGTAATTAGGTTTTCGAACCTAAGTGGTTTCACTGCATTTGGGGCCGTGGGGTAGCCTAGTGGTTAAAGCGTTCGCTCGTCACCCCGGAGACCTGGGTTCGATTCCCCACATGGGTACAATGTGTGAAACCCATTTCTGGAGTCCCCCCGCCGTGATATTGCTGGAATATTGCTAAAGCGGCGAAAAACCCAACTCACTCACTGACACTCACTAATTCAATCTGATGTTTTAGGCTCATTTGAGAGAGTGAGTGAGTTTAATTAGCGAACGCTTCAACCACTAGGCTACCCCATCGCCCTTTTGAGAAAGTGCTTGGGTAGGGCTTAAACTGGTTTTCAGCAATATTAATAACACACTGCACCACACGCGGTGAATCCACCTACGACTTTGGCATTTTAAGCTCTAACCTTCTCATTTAGAAAGGAGTAGATGTCCTTCGTTAAACTAGGAAAAAAAATGAGGATTTGATATGTATTTCAAGAAAAAACAAACGTTTATATTTTTTCAGTAGTATATACTTGCACGATCGTATTCTAAACACGGAAACTTAAGGGCAAGTCAGCATGAAAGTGAATTCCGGTTAAAAGCGTTGTATCACTTTTGAGATCACCCGTGAAGGTCCGGGTTAGAATGAACCTTCAGTAACCCATGCTTGTCGTAAGAGGCGACTAACGGGATCGGGTGGTCGGGCTCGCTGACTTGGTTGACACATGTCATCGGTTCCCAATTGCGCAGGTCGATGCTCATGCTTATGATCACTGGATTGTCTGGTCTAGACTCGATTATTTACAGACCGCCGCCATATAGCTGGAATATTGCTGAGTGCGGCGTAAAACTAAACTCACTCACTCACTTTTGAGATAAATCGATTTTATTTTATTCAGAAAAAATATATATTTCCTAATTAAATACATAAGAAGACTAATATTGCCCCTGGCAGACTTTAACGAGAAATGAGTATCATCATCGCACTGATAATGATTAACAAACAGGACAAGGTACAGACAATACTGTAGGCCAGATACGGAATAACCACAAACTGTGTCTTCGTTTCATAAAGATAAACACTGATATCTTATTTGAGACAGTTGATAACCCAATAACCTTTGCCTGTTCCTGATCCAGAACAGTTGTATTCTCCAAACATATTTGGAAAGTAAGGGTGAGTATGGTTTTACGCCGCTTTTAGCAATGCAATATCACGGCGGGGACACTAGAATTGGGCTTCACTCATATATACCACATATATGAAGTAAAAAGACAAAAAAACAAAAACATTTCCGTTTATAGATATTTGAAACCCTGCAGTTTGACTAAGACTTTCAAGGCGGATGGAGGACTCCACAACTCCCGACAAGGAATCATAATTTTGAATCGCAAACATGAATCTTTTGTTTTCTATTCCTGTACGTCATTTCTCATATAATCACGTGAATATGAACGGATTTCCATGAGGATAGTCAAGTCATACCTGTTCGCGTGGAACAATATCAGCATTATGTGACCCATTATGTATATATTCCTTTCGCGTTTTACGTCATCATGGAAACAAATCCCTAACTTCTCTTCCTCAATGACGTAGCCTTGTGTGCATGTGGATGTGGCGTGACCTAGTGGTTAAAGTGTTCGCTCGTCACGCCGAAGACCCGGGTTCGATTTCCCACATAGATACAACGTGTGAAGCCCATTTCTGGTGTCCTCCGCCGTGATATTTCTGGACTATTACTAGAAGCGGTGTAAAACTAAACTCACTACAATGCTACAATGTATATTTTCTGATCATCTGTTATGTATCCCGTAATAGAAAATACAAGACAACGTAAGTCCGTTTCTTTAAAATCTTTCACATAAAACTGTCCTTAAAACAATGTCCTGTAGAGGAGTAGTTCTTTACCTTTGCTACACTACTCTCCACCTGTTTCGATGAATAGACCCGTGAAGTTCCGGGTTAGGAATGATCTTCAGTAACCCATGTTTGTTGTGAGAGGCGACTAATGGGATCGGATGGTCAGGCTCGCTGACTTGGTTTACACATGTCATCGTATCCCAATTGTGTAGATCGATGCTCATGCTGTTGATCACTGGATTGTCTGGTCCAGACTCGATTATTTACAGACCGCCGCCACATAACTGGAATATTATCGAAGCTTGCTTTTCTCTCCCGAATATCAGGAGCACCAAGCAGTACAACAAGAAGTCCCATCATCTAGCATATTTTAGTATGACTCAACCTGGGATCCAACCACCTTCCTCTCTCAGGCTAACACTCTATCCACTACACCACAGCCATGTTTGATGAACAACTCTTTCGTACCACAATATCAGGGGCGGTGGGGTAGCCTAATGGTTAAAGCGTTGGCCTGTCACGCCGAAGACCCGGGTTCGAATCCCCACATGGGCACAATGTGTGAAGCCCATTTCTGGTGTCCCCCGCCGTGATGTTGCTGGAATATTGCTAAAAGCGGCGTAAAACCAAACTCAGTCAGTCTTTCGTACCACAATATCAGACACGAAACCCTTTAGCCGCGAGTTGTCTCCCTTTACAGCCTGCACGGTTGTGATCTCCTTGGTGGAACAGCTCTCGGAGATCTACAATGAGACGACGGTACAGGCACTAGACCGACTGTGTTCCTTCCTGCCCACTAACTTCCAGAATGCTTGCAAAGCCTTCGCCGGCTTCGTTGGACCCATTCTACCTGAAATGTAAGTTGTAGCCACTGCTGTCTGCGCATGTGCAGTGGGAAGTATGAGCATGCGCAAACTTATACAAATTAATATGATATTAATGAAGTATACGAATCAATATTTTTATAAATTACAGTGAATTCTTTTGAAAGGGATAGTGGTTTTCGTTTGAACAACAAAGGTGTGCTTGAATACTTAAAGGTCACATAAACCCTAGGGGTAAAAATACATAAATCACTAACTGGCATCGTTATAAATGAAACCCCGTCATTAAACTACTCATTTCGACCTTTAATTGACTTAAATCGACCTTTTTGACAACAGTGCACAATTCTCACCCGCGAACGAAATTTCAACCAATCAGAGCGGCGCGACTCTGTGACGTCATATGAGGAATAACTTTTAGGGCCGATGCAGAATTCATCTACATTTTAGGGGGTAAATTATCTTGTTTACAGGCTTGTATAAACCTGAAATCGTGACAATTGTTGTGGAAAATGAAAGCTATATGTTCTCACAATCTACTGGCATTTAATTTTGTCTCCTGCTTTGCCTAGTTTCCGAGTTACAACTTGTTTTCATAGACGCTTCTGTCACAATTGATTGGTGTCGTTAGGCCCTATTTGTATAATGACTGATCCAAATTGATCCCATTTCTGTGTTTTTTACCTCGATATTTAATCATGTCATGTAAAATCTGTTTGTATTCTCAAAACAGTGTCGGCCCATAAGTTTTCACATGCAATACAGCAATTAATACTCCCTTGTTGTAACCCGTGTTAGGGGTTTGACCTCATATCGCCTACACCACTATTTCGCCTACAGCTTATATAAACATCCTGTCAAATCCCATCTACCCTGTTCAGGGAATGGAATGGCCCTATTCCACTGTAGTTTCATCGAATGCAACTAAATGGGAGAGAAGACTATTGAGAAGTTACTATTGATACATGATTTGTTTTAAGCATACAGTGAAGGATATTAGTGAAGGGGGTTATGCTTACCCCCGGTGTGAGATAATCCCATTGTTTTGATTAGAATTAATACTTCAAAAGATTTATCTTATAAAAGTAAAAAGATTATAATTAGGTCTGTTGTGGTTGCAATGAGGGGTCATCTCAACATAATTTTCTCAAAGTATATATACATGCCACTGATCTTTAGTCGGTATCAAAATGGCAAATCTCCAGAGAGCTGAGTTCGTGACTTCACAGAGAGGTGGACAGCAGTTACTGTATGCAGGCTACCGGTACAGGCTCAATGTCAAGCGACAGGTTGCTACACACTGGAAGTGTGTCCTCACAGGATGCAATGGTCGCAGCAGCACCATCGGAGACCACGTAGTGTCCTCCACTATTCACAGCCACCCACCCTTTGAGAATGGAGAACACATCCGACTCCGTCGCCCGTGTAAAAGAGGTGTAAAGACTGACATCTCACCGGTGCTGCAGATCTACAACAACGAGCTCGACCTCCTTGATGAAGATGATGCCGCAACTGCACCCACGTACTCTAATATTCAGGCCGCACTGTACAGACACAGAGCCAAGTCCATCCCACCACTGCCTGAGAGCAGGGCTGGCGTCACTCTAGAAGGAAATATGGACCCAGACCGATGATGGCCGAGAGTTCCTCTGTAGACGACGGTGAAGATGACAGACTTTTGCTGTTTGCTACAACCGAGATGCTGGAATTAGTGAGCGACGCTGACATTCTCTTTATGGATGGTACATTCTTTGTGTGTCCTAACCTGTGGCTACAAGTGTACATCATCTATTGTCTGGTGAATGGTAAAATGTTTCCTGTCGCTTTTGCGTTGCTTCCCAACAAGACCAAGCGGACGTATGTTAGGCTTTTCACTTTTGCTGAAGGATATTGTTGTGAGACGACTTGGCATCGAACTTTCACCAGAAATATTCCAGATCGACTATGAAGCAGCAGTTATCAGTGCTATTAGTGAAGTCTTCCCCGACAGTTCCGTCCGAGGTTGCCTATTCCATTATTCTCAAGCTTTGTGGCGTCAAGTTTTGAGAGGGGACTGTCTCGCGACTACATGAACAACCCAGCAGTCCGGGCCCACGTTCGACGAGCAGCTGCTTTGCCACTCCTTCCTGGAACCAGGTCCAAGATGCTTGGTTTGAAGTCATCGAGCAGTCTCCCCGACGGCGACAGAGTAGCAGCCTTCAACGACTACGTCACCAGCACCTGGGTTGAAGATGATGCCAAGTTCCCAACAAGCACACATCTGGAACCAGCACGAAAACACAGGCCCGCGCTCAAACAACCATCTTGAGGGATTCCACTCTGGCTTGAAGAAACGCATACCCCGATCACACCCCAACATCTACCAATTCGTAAAGGAGCTCAAGAAGATCGAGAGAGAAGGCAGACAGGCGCACAAGACGACAGTTTGGACTTGAGGAGCAAGGAGACCACGAGCACGTGTAGACCGTGATCGAGATCAGAGGATCGAGAGACTCAAGGTGCAGCTTTCCACCGGTGTGAAGTCTGTGATGCAGTTCCTTGATGCTGCTTGGCCACATCCTCAAGCTAAACTGAGAACTCAATTCAATCAAACTCATAACTCTGTGTGCTCCTGATGACAATGAAGTGCTTTATTTTTTTAATTTAAAATCAAAGTTATTAATGTATTAAAGTAATGTGAATCACATACATTTGTTTGTTTTTCTTATCCCTTAGGCTGGTCCATTATTCCATGGGTAACATAGGCAGGAAATGGTGTGCAATGGTGCATAAAGTTGTTTTGATAAGACTGTAGGCGAAACGGTGATGTAGGCGATATGAGGACAGGCCGTGTTAGGTGGTATAAACCTACACATGTTATTTGTCATAATTCACTTGATGGTCAGTTAATGAATTTATAACAGGTATAATTAGTGGTAACACACTTAGATTACCCGACAAAGGTTCCCATTTGGCATTTCTTGTGTCTGGAGTAAATATTCAACATTATAAACATCGATCAAAGGATTAACCGATAACACGCTGATTGATTAATTACTTTTATCTTACACAGCGGATTGGTCAAAAGGTAGTGTTTATGTTTGTAGATTTACTAATCTATACTGAATACACTCTGCCGTGTCGGTGTCTGCGTAAAAACAACGTCCTTCTTTCAAAGGATTAACCGGCAATACATTGATTGATAGCCCATTATTGGCTAACTAAATTACTGTTTTTAATGAAAGGCGGACATTATGCAATTAGTTGCCAGGTGTGCTATCTTGGGTGACCAATGAGACTATACACCAATACCTGAAAAGATTTATCACCTTTTCGTATATTAAACTAATTAAAAAGACACATCATTTGGAACAGTTTTGTGGATATTGATGGATACATTCCTCAAACAAGGTAATGGCCTGATATTGTTCCTATAACTTTAATCTGTTTTAATTTTAATATTTGCATTTTGTTTTTATTCATTTGTCGTAGCATTCAACAGAATCATTGTTTTCGCCGTGAAGTGTAATGAGACAGACAACATACACTAGGGTGTGTGTGCGAATTATGATTCACATTGGCAAACTATAAAATGTCTAGATATTACAGTTCTGTTATAAATTCACTATAAGTATCAGCAGGTCGTCAGCTTTTTATTTAGTTTCAAAATGCATAAAAGTATGATAATAAACTAATTAGGATTATAAGACCAAATATAAAGACGCACATTGACTAGTATCTACATACTGGTGAGTGGACATTAACCATGTGAATGTAGCAAGAAATTTATCGCGCAGTATTGTGACTTCGACCCCCACCTCGCTTCCGTGGAAGAAATCGTTATGTTATAAGTTGTGTCATGCAAAATCCTTTTGGTTATGATTCCAATACATATTTAACTACGAGTAGAAAGTAGTTTTGATTTTCTAACTTGATGAAAACAAACTATAATCTCATTAATTCTAACAGACTTTACGATTTTCAAAAATGGCGACGCCCTGTCGGGAACATCCGCCAGTCTGTGGATAAATGCTATTTAGGTTTGTTTTCACCGAGTTACAAAATCAAAACTACTTTCTACTGGTAGTAAAATATGTATTTTATTGATGGCCAATAGGATTTTGCATGACATAGCGTATAACATAACAATTTCTCTCCTGGCAGCGAGGTGGGTGTCAATATAATACTACTTACAATATTGTGGTGACTTCGACCACAACCTCACTTCCGAGGAAGAAATCGTTATGTTACAAGTTGTGTTATGGAAAATCTTTATGGTCATCAATCATATACATATTTTACTATAACTAGTAAGTAGTTTTGATTCTTTAACTTCCGTGAAGCGATCTGAACACAAGTAAGATATCGTTTCAGGCTTCCACAACGCTCGCTTCGCACTCACAAACATAACCCATTTAGCACGAACTGCGGGGTCCTGTGGAAATCTGTGCATGGTGACACCATCACCCGACCCCTAGGAGCAATTGACGACAAAGCAACGATTCGGCATGTCGTCGTTGATGTCGAGAAATCATCAAAATGATGAGCGTGCTACACACTTTCTATACAACTAACTGAAAATCGTTCCTCATATGACGTCAATGCAGTGCTCTGGCGACAGAGTTACGTAACCTGTCTGTGGTTTCGTTGGCGGGCGAGAGGGAAGCAGGCGACTTTTTGGCCACTTTTAATCGCTCGGTATTAATTAACCACAAGTTTTAAAGAATAAATTTGGTGTTCCGCATAAGACTAACCACAAATCTTTCATATGTAATGGTTAAAAGAGTAACAAAACAAAGTTTAGTGGTTCTTTAAAGAAAAATTACCAATTCTCCTGACGATCTCTACAGTTGGTGTCACAACAAAGACACTATCCATGAATATTATCCAATGCAGTTCTTGTCTTTCTATCCTTATGTTTAGATTTGATATTGAGCTCTATATTCATGTCTTTTGACTTGTCTCCCTTGATTCTGAATCATTAATGTCCAGCCCCCGAGTATTCTATCGACTCACGCTCTGAGATTTGCTCCCACAGCCAATGGCATCGTAGTTTCCAAGGCTTTCGGTCACGTGGTGTGTATGGTCCAACACGATTGGTTATAAGAAGAGTGAAGTGTTCAGCGATCTGAAACTTCCCAGAATCCACTCTTTTGAAAGTGGACGTGTTACCCCCCAGTGTCCTGCCTTAGCATAAATAGTTTGATATAGATCGCCATAACGTAAAGACACTCGAAACAAACCCAATAAACCTAAAACATCCTCCTCCACCACCACAAATAAAGACTATAAACAACCTTAGAACATGATGACACAATGCCATTTAGAAAGTGGTCAGATGTAACGTGTTATATTTGGGATTTACACTTTCTTGTAGTTTTTTGGGCTGAGTCCCATCCGGGATTCGAACCCACGCCCCTCTGATAAACGTTAATTGGCATGGCTCCCACGGCCGAAAGCTATGATTACACAATGCCATTTAGAAAGTGGTCAAATGCAACGTGTTATATTTGGGATTACACTTTCTTGTACAAATGTAGTTTGTTGGGCTGAGTCCCATCCGGGATTCGAACCCACGCCCCTCTGATAAGCGTTAATTGGCACGGCTCCCACGGCCGAAAACTATGATTACACAATGCCATTTAGAAAGTGGTCAAATGTAAAATATGTTATATTTGGGATTACAATTTCTTAGTAAAATACAGATTCTTGTACTTGGGGCAATGGGAGCCGTGCCAATTAACACTTACCAGAGGGGTACACAAAGCCCGCAGTCTAGACTACCAGTTGTCCGACCTCCATTTTTGTGGAAGTCGCGGTAGCTGAGCGGGTTAGGCGGCTGACTTTGTGTGCTGGCGAGTAGATGCCTGACACTGAGGGCGTGGGTTCGAATCCCGGATGGGACTCAGCCCAGCATATGTTACGTAAATTTAGAACATTCTCAGCTATTGCGAGAAGTAAAATGCGAATTCCCTTTGATAAGTATTAAACTGAATGTATATCTACCTTTTGGTGACGATGCTGATGTAACGACACGATGTTGTTATAGGTAGTTGTCTGTTGCAGCATCACCAAGGAGGAGAACTCCGACACCATCTGCCACGCCCTCCCCTTCTGCTACACCGAACCGGGCCATCAGCGTTGTCAGGCTTACCCCTCACCATCGGTAACAACATTAGGATTCAATAATCATAGGAACTAGCCTTTTAGTGACATAAACTTTCCCACTGTTTTATAGAGTTCTACAACCCCCGTTAATCCGGATAAACTGTTCTCGCATGTCCGTTTGATAAAAATAGACTACACACACACGCGCTCACACGCACACATGTAAACAATGCGAAAACCCATTAGTCTATTTTTATTCATATATGCATTTTACTGTATTGTGAATATGGCGTTCAACACTAAATTCCATAAGTACTTGGACTTCAAATCTGTAAAGAATACCGGGGCCCACTTGCATATAGTGATCTCAGCACTAAGACTAACTTAAGTGAGTGAGTGAGTATGTTTTTGCCGCTTTTAGCAATATTCCAGCAATATCACGGCGGGGGACACCAGAAATGGGTTTCACACATTTGGTACCGAACCCGGGTATTTGCTGTGACGAGCGAACACTTTAACCTCTAGGCTACCCCACCAAACCCACGCTTAACATGCAGGGTATCAGGTACATACATCCAACGTGTATTGGTAAGACAGCTGGGGATCGAACTATCGGACCCGGTGTAACAGGCCAGAGTATACCCCTGTCCCAGACTATACCCGGGGTTAAACTGGGCTAGCCCAGACTATACCCCGGTATAATCTGGTCTAGCCTAGTTTATACCCCGGGGTATATTCTGAACTAGGCCATAGTATACCCCCCTAGCCCAGATTATACCCCTACAGAAAACAAGTGATTAAGGATACTACTATAATTTTATTGTACTTCTCACACAATTAAACACTGGTTACAACATTGAAATGGTCCGATACATTTTCCAGATACAAAGCATAATCAGTGTTAGTTTTCAAGCTGAAGCTGGCAGGGTACATCAGCCATTGCATTGACTGACCAACTGCACAGTAAATATAAATGTCACATTTTAACAGACTGGCTGTTGACATAACTTCTGCATCTGTTGCCCACACTCCATCTCGTGAAATTCCCGGAATTAGTGATGTACTCATTGACATTTTGGTTCAGGAAATGTTTTAGTTCATCATTAATGTCATTGTTCATATGGTGAACCACTCGATCTCGGATAGTGCTGTGACTGTCTTCGGATCCTGTCAGGCTGTAACTGATGCAGCGGAAGTAGCAGTTGCCGTCGCCTTTGGTTCTGTGGCGTGACGAAATAAATTGTAGGAGTTCCCACCACTGAAGCGCAGAAACCGCTTAGTCCCTGAATATATATAATTGTGATAGTAACAATTAAACCCATTTGAATTGAAAAGGAGACCCTTTGAGTTGGGAGATTCTCCCTGAATATATATAATTTTGATAGTAACAAATAAACCCTTTTAAATTGAAAAGGAGCCCCATCGAGTTCAGTGATTCAGGACCTGGGGTAATCTAGACTAGGGCCAGGCAGTAGGGAAAATAAGGTGGTTCAGGGGCTCTGAGACAGACTAGCTTTGTGTAAGTAGCCCCTGTTGTTTGACTGATACCTGTCCAGTATGTGCCCTATCTGTAACGACTATCTCTCTGCCAATAAACATTTTAAAAAGGAAATAGTATATTCTACACACACAGTACTGCCGTTTGACAATGAACGGTATTTTTACTGTATTTTTCAGACCGGGTTCGAGTTTGGTGTGCGCAAGCGCCGAGAAGTCATGAGACAGCATGGAGTAAGTCATCTGTCTCACATCACTTACTAAACATAAGTTACTAAACAATTCCACTTTTTTAAATTATGGTACTCGAACACATGTATGTGATAATTAATTCTTTTTGATTATTTTATGGTAATAAGTGACACCATTACCGGAATATTTCATAATTAGGGGGGATTTCGGCCCAGAATTACACCCATTTTTGTTTATTGTGTAACGCTGTAGTTTACAGTATTCCCCGTACATAAGGGAGCAGGGTCGGAAATAACCCATTGCCCGACGCCCGAGTCCAGTGTTTTTTTCTGTCGGGCAAGCAAATTTGTATATCACACTGTACCGGTGTCCAGTTGATATTCCAATGTTAATTATGTTGTTTATTTAAAAGATCAACAAGAAAACGGCAGGACAAGTGATTTTACATGTGCCACTGTACAGGAGTACACTAGCAATTTTAAAGTTATTTCCACCCCTGGGGAGGTTTGTAAGTAATGAGCCAGTAGCCCCAAACCCAGTGGTTGACAGCATGAGCGCATCGATCAAGGCAACTGGGATACGATGGCATGTGTCAACCAAGTCACTGATCCTGCCCTATGTTAGTCATGAGAGGCGATTTAACAGACGGGAGGACCAGACACGGTCGCTTGATGGGTAGCGCGTCAGCTTACCCCGACGGAGTGGATCGCTGCTCGTTCCAACAATGAATGGTTTGTCTGGTCCAACACTACGTGAGCTACGAACCGCCATGAAAATGCATGTATAGACCAGTCTTAGCCAAATATACCTATGGCTCTTTGTCGACCGAGAAACTAAGCATAGCTTAGCTATACTCCGTATCCAAATGACAATGGTCGGGGAGGCAGGTGAGGGTCAGTGTATGGGGCGATGTCCGGTCTACAGTGACATACGATCTGAAACGTCGGTCGATAATGAAACTCAATAATTACTATATTGCAGCTCTCTCTTGAAAAAGCCGACATCTGCAACCTTCCAGGAATCAAGGAAATCTGCGACTACATTGACAAGTATGAACTTATATATACGTCTGCTGACTAATAGTCATACACTCTTCTGCGTTTTGTATTGTAGAAGCCGGTCAAAAGAAAATTTATTGTCAAATGTGTGTAATTGTATTTTTAATACCGGTTCTTCGTTACCCAGAGAGATGCATATATCAACATATCAGTTCTTTTTTACCTCTTCTTACGAATATACTGATATGATACTTTCTGATCCGTTAATCGTAGAGGCCTTGATTGTCAGGGCGGTGTTAGATTCGTTTTTCCGAACAAATGTGTTCGTAATAAAGATGTCCTTATTAATGTCTTGTTGTATGGACAAGGAATGGACAGTGGCAACAGAGGATATGTATGTAGCATACAAATCTGATATTTACATTACTTTCATAACCTAACAACATCAAAATGTATTTTGCAGCATCTTCGACAACCACGATCCTGGTGTTGATATAGACAAGGATGGCTTCAGCACAGTAGAGGTGGGTGTTCACGTTGTGTTAGATCTAAGTGAGTGAGTTTAGTTTAACGCCGCTCTCAGCAATATTCCAGCTATATGGAGGCGGTCTGTAAATAATCAAGTTTGGACCAGACAATCCAGTGATCAACAGCATGAGCATCGATCTGCGCAAATGGGAACCGATGACATGTGTCAACCAAGTCAGCGAGCCTGACCATCCGATCCCGTTAGTCGCCTCTTAAAGCAAGCATTGGTTACTGAAGATCAATATTCTAACCCGGACCTTCAAGGGTATGGTTACATCTAAACATTTCGTATCTAACACTTATGAATTACGCGTCCTTCTGGGAAACATATAACTGTTACAAAATTGAGCATAATTGAATATTTTATTGGTGATGTGAATCTTAACGATATCTGAGTGAAATTCCGTTTATCACGACGATGACATTCACACTGAAATCATACGGATTAACGAATGTCCGGATAATAAGATCATGGGTAAGGGTAAATATTATAGTACACATAAAGCGTTTTCAGTGATTTGGCAGTTTAGAAGTTGATGAATAATAAGACAAGTACGATACTTTATGGATTACAAAAAAGTTGTAAACCATAAAGTATCATACTCTTATGTTTTTAGTGATTGTCCGGAATATGGGGGTCCATATTTGACGGGATGTGGACTAATGAGGTCTCACTGTTTAAAGTGTCTGTTTAGGGCCATTCCGTTGTTCAGCACCTTACATACTTGATCTTGAACCTGAGTACATGATATAATCAATTTAACCGAGTCTTCCTTCTTATACTTACGGTGTTTCCCCATTCGTTTTTGTTTAAAACATTTGCCTACTGCCTACAGAATGTAGGCAATGGAAACCATACACCCACTTTCAGTGACGAAACATACAAGACATGGTATTGGATGGTGACGTATTTCTTACTGGTGCTATAGTTCTGTTTAAACTTGCTTTGCCCAATGTTTCAGCCTAGTAAAGTTTGGAAAACAATTGTACATTTTAAGTGAGTACATGTCCTTTGTTCAGCCCGGTAGCTTAGATATTCAGTTTTCACACTTGATGTCCATATTGTTGTTACAGACGCTGCGAGGCACGTCGTGGAGAGGTCGTGACTGCGATGACGGCAACGGCGACAAACATGCTGGCGCCAGGTAAGTCTTCGAAGAACAAGAGTGAGTGAGTGAATTTGGTTTTACGCCGCTTTTAGCAATATTCCAGCAATATCACGGCGGGGGACACCAGAGATGGGCTTCGAACATTGTACCCCTGTGGGGATAGAAGAAGAGTGAACACAACCGCATATAATGATTCAAATTACACTTCCAGTTTGGGGACCGGGGGAATACATATTACGTACGTGACACAAATTTGGAACTAATGAGCAAACATAGTTTATGCAAAGGACTTTGATGTTATCATGAAATTCTGGCTTTCCTAAACGACAATATTTTCATTTTGCAATAATTGACAAAACGTAACAACTTAGGACTTATATATGTAATATTTACTTTGTAATACATTTTCCCATGTTCTAAAGTACTGACACTCTAAATCAGCATGATATTCATCTCCTACAGACTTATTGCCAAAAATATATTCATTATGGGAGGAGGTGGTGCAGTTTTCAGAGATTATTCACGGGTGACAAACCTAGAAACAGAACCCGGAATCGAACCCACAATCATAGGTTTCTGGCGTGTCCAAAGAACCTAACGCTGCATAGCACATTGTGGCGTCTTAGACGAATGTGCTGCCCTATTAGTATCATTATATCTAAACTGGTCCTCGCTTTGCGCTTCGTCATGAGAGACCGGACCAAGTGTATCATTATACTCAAACAGCGAGGGGCGTTCATCAGAATGTGTTACCTGTTTGTCTGACCCAGATTTGATTATTGTAAGATCGACACGTTAAAGTTAGAATATTGTGATTAACAATCAAACTAACAAACAATTAAGGCACTTTTCTTCTGCAGACCAATTATGAACGACATCGCCGATGATTCAAACTGCAACGGCATTTACGTGAGTACAACATGTACTTTATGTCTTCATCACGAAACTGTGATATAGATACATGACTTCTGCTTTGACAACTGGACACTATATTTGCAATGGGGCATTAACTATCACTATATTACAAGTGCATCTACGACAACACAACAGGCTGGTACCCGTGAAGATCCGGGTTAGAATTGATCTTCAGCAACCCATGCTTGTCGTAAGAGGCGGCTAATGGGATCGGGTGGTCAGGCTCGCTGACCTGGGCCTCGTTTCACAAAGCTCTCGTAGGCCTAATATCTCGTAACGTTTCTCGTAGCATTAGTACCTGCTTTACTGTAACATAGGAAGTACGAATGCTACGAGAAAAGTTACGAGATCTTAGGCCTACGAGAGCTTTGTGAAACGGGGCCCTGGTTGACACTTGTCATCGTATCCAGTTTGCGTAGATCGATGCTCATGATGTCAATCACTGGATTGTCTGGTCCAGACACGATTATTTACAGACCGCCGCTATATAGCTGGAATAGTGCTAAGTGCGGCCTTAAACCATTAAAAAACCCAAAACAAAACAGATTATAAATTGCCTCACACGGTTATGTCAAACAACCACAAACAAACTGACCATAGTAATTAGCTGATTGACTCCTATTCCAGGGTTCCGATCCCACGACTGGCAAGACTTACGAAGAGGTGTTGTGTGGAGGTACAGAGCAGAGGGGTATTGCTGTACTGGGGGACTCCATCAGCGCCCACTTCCATCTTCCAGAGGAGTGGATGGACGCCCGGAAGCTCTCCATTGTACGTACACGTGATGTTATACAGGAGTTGAGAATATTACAGTTATATAACGGCTTCTTGGACAAAATATCTCCTTAATTCGGGGTCATTCTAGTTCCGGAATCAGCAGATTCGAGACATTTCTCCGACTTAAGTGAGTGGTATGGGTTTCACGCCTCTTTTAGCAGTATTCCAGCAATATCACGGCGGCGGACACCAGAAATGGGGAATCGTGTGGGGAATCGAACCCGGGTCTTCGGCGAGACGAGCGAACGCCTTAACCACTATTTACTACCCCACCGCCCCTTCTCCGAACTATACGTAGAAAACGATTTTTTTCCATTTGTGACATGTCATATATGTAGTTTTGGTGAGTGAGTTGGGTTTTACACTGCTTTTAGCAATATTCCAACAATATCGAGCGAACTCTACAGCCTCTAGACTACCCCACTAGACTTTCCATGTTGAAATATGTTTACAATGCTTTTCGCAATACATTACAAATATCAGTCATTGACGTCACAATTTGTACGTTGAGGGAAAACACAATGCTCCCATCCTCCTCTTTTGCCAATGTACAATGTACTCTCAGACACATTGCTCAAAAGTCACCCATTTCACGTGCTCGTCACATGTGACAGTATTTCAGTTATATCACTCCGAAATAATTGAGTGATTGATATCATGAACAATGTCCCAAACCATAAGGGCTACTCAGATCATAAGCCGAAATCCACATATGGGGGGTCGTCTTACAATATGTCTATATACCATCACCGCCTCCTGGTGTAGTGGTTAGAGCGTCCGCCCGGAGAGCGGAAGGTCGAGCGGAAGGTCGCGACGTTAAAATTTGGTACTTGTTGGTCCCTTGGCGCTCGCGTCATGGCTACAAAAAGACGTTAAAATGTTGGTAACGCCTCTTGGTCCCTTAGAGCGCCGCCCGGCGCTCGGCATTATCCCGGCGTCACAACAAGGACTGGTCGGCCTGGAGTCAGTATAATGTGTTTGAGTGGGACTGGTCAATTCATCAGCTTCATTGCGGCATTCACTGTATCTCAGTGGGCTAGCACTATAAAACCAGCTTAAGTCTGGGCTAGTACACGCAGCCGCACATACACACGCATGCACGTCGCCATATGAGCGAAATATTCTTAAGTGCGACGTTAAACCCCATTTCACCTCACCTCCTACATACCATCATCAAATGCGGTTGTAGCATGATAAAGAACACTAATGTTTCTAAACAGTGTTTGTCCGTTGATATCTCCAGGAAGTGTTCAAGCACCTGCCCTTCATCTTGGAGAACGAGATAGATTGGCCTCAGATGTCCTCGGCTACAGGTAGAACATGAGCCTTATTTATGCTTCCAACTTCCAGAATATATCAATTTGAGGAATGTCTCCTTCGTCCTATCGTTTTTGTCGTTATTTGTGATCAATTTTGATTTAGCTGTGGTCCAATCATCTCAGGTGCTGCAATTCAATTTGCAGAGTTATGTACCTTGGGCACGCCAGGAATCTATGATCATGTGTTCAAAACCTGGTTAGTCCCGATTATGTTTTAGTTTGGCAGCACCACGACCTGAGTCGGGGATTTCACAAATCTTGAGATCTGCATTACTTTTGGTTTTCCTTCCATATCAAGCAGACATACCGTGATATAACCGTAATGAAGCTCAAGGCGGCGTTAAACCCAACTCACTCACTCATTATCATATTCACCATCATTTTTCAAGGTCACGGTAACAACAGTTGGCCGGAAGTAATCCAAGGACCAATCGACTCATTGTATCTGAGACTGGCTGCCAGGAACCGTTGCAACCACAGAGATTACCAAAACATCGCTGTCAATGGTAAGGCCTGACCTTCGCACAGATTTTAGTGCCGAATCCACGACGAACAGGATGAGGATTTTACGAACTCTTATATGAATTGATTCATCAAGGGAGGGAACTCGTAGTTGCATCTGCGTCCTTGACTTCAGTTAACGCTTATTTCACTGTCAAACATGACCAATTGTAGGAAACCGAAATTTAGAACAGGGATATGTTAAACATAACGGCCATGTTACTTTTGTTTTTGAAAACATTTCACCAAATCATTTCTTTATTTCTTTTTATCATTAAAGTGTTCATAAAAGATGTATGCTAATAAGCCTATTGAAGAAAGGAGACATCAGATTTGAAAACAAACAGGGATGATATTTCTCTATATGTGTTCGTGAGAGAACTTGAATATGGACGTGGTGTAACTTTCCTTTCTTCAAACAAGACACGGTAACATTCTTACCGGTTTATTAATTTCGCTTGACAGTTTTTCAGCAGCTGAGCTTCAGATGCACAATCGCTCCAGTTCATAAAAACGTGTTATTTTTGTCAGGGCCATGTTTTTCAGCAGTTTTCTGAGATAACTCCCTGTGCATTCTTTAGTGCTTTACGTTAGTTTTGAAACCCAGAAAAACTGAGTACGGGTAGCGGGAACTATTTCTTCTCCGGAACTTCTTACAGAACATAGAATTTCATACAATATGTATAATTGGAACGACTACACATACTGCCAATAGTGGTCAGATGTAATGTATGTTATAGTTGGCATTTCTCAGTAACGTACAGAATGATTCTGAGTTCAACCCGGAATTCTAACCCTGAATCGCAGAGCCTGGCGCCTAGGCACACAATGTCATACGTTAAGTATACCGGGAATGGGTACCAAACAGAAGCTAAAATATATCGAATCAGCGAATTCAGATGCATGTAATCTGTTTTAATGTCTTTATGAGGCTGTAATGAAATGCATCTGCACACATACGATCTTCACGTTAAGGAATCAAGTGAGATTTGTGGAAATGAAATACCACTATTCTAATCGAATGAAACTTAAAATATGAAACCAAATACCGCTCCTGAAAACACCCCAAGAACAAACATGAAGCTGTACATGAAACAACTAATCTTATAAAGTTTACATCGACTATGGCGTCTGTGACGAGTTAAGAAGAACTAATCAAACGCAACCGTTGTCCCCCACGTGAACATAACACAACAACCTCAAAACCAACAAAATGAAAGAAGAATTGAAGGAAGAAGCCAAATGATGAAAATCTGATGACACGACTCCAAAACACACAATGAGCAATGACATAAATATCTTTGGACACTGAATATCGACGTAAGCCTTTGCAACTCACGACTACATTCAGAGTGTCGTAAACAGCTTGCCTGAAAAGCGCCGTAAACTTTTCTAACGTCATCTCGCGTTTTCTCACGTTATCTCGCGTTATCTCAGTTAAAAGACAAATTTGAGTTAGGCCAGTGAACTCTTTTGTGACGGACGTAAAATATGCCGGAAGGAGAGTCGTTGCGTGCGAAATCCGTTTTCGATTATTCGGGAGATCTCTAGATTAAAACTGAATGTACTGTTTATTCAACCCATATTGAGGATAAATGTTGACGTAATAATTAACGCGGTGACATGTTTTTGTTATGTACAACTCTTCAGACAAAGGTTTTATCGTAAAGCGGTTGTCCTTCCTTATTTTAAGCACTGATCATTACATGCGAAAAGACAAGACTGAAAGAAAAAGGAAAGATGATTTAAAATACAAGCGTTAAAAACTGGTAATGATCGCAAATTAGGAGGCAAAGCAACGCAACGCAACATGTTTGTTTTTCGGTGTTGAAGAGGTCGCAAATGTGTGGCAAACATTACGTGCAGGGGGTCGCACAGTTTCCGACGTATTGTTTTCATTCGGATAAAACCTGACATAATCTGTAAACAAAGCTTGGACGATAGCCGACAATGTGCATTGGTCAGACAACACAACGCTACATGGAGTATTCAATGAGGTGATATTGGTTACCGTATCATTGTGCAAGGTTATTTGTGCATATCATCTGAGCATTGTAATTAAAACAAACCTTTAAGAAACTTCGTGAATTCAGAATCACCGATTCCTACTTCAGCCCTGAAATTTACACAAAATAGATAAAAACAGAACTTGTCACATGTTCAAAATTTTCTTTTAAAATCCTTCAAGCTTCACCTGTAAACCTAGGCCTAGATTTTCGAAGCTCTCTTAGAGCTAAGATAGTCGTAAGTTAATGTTAATGTATGGCATTTACGACCATCTTAACACTAAGAGAGCTTCGGAAATCTAGACCCTGGCTTCTGTCACAATGTAGGATCTGACGTCTTGAAGAAAACCTATATGCTACCTATAAGTATGGTTTTACGTCGCTTTTAGCAAGATTCCAGCAGTTCACGGCGGGGACGCCAGAATGGGCTTCACGCATTGTACCCATGTGGTTAAAGTTCCACTTGTCACGCTGAAGTCACGGGTTCGATTCCCCATATATGTGAAGCGCATTTCTGGTGTCAGCTAAAGTGATATTGCTGGAATATTGCTTAAAGAGAACTAAAACCCAACTCATTCATTCAGGTGTATCCTGCAACAAGCACATGATATTGCAGTGAATCAGCAAGGTACGCCACAATGGTGAACCATTAATCACACTAGACACACGAGTTGCGTTTGACATTTTCTAGGATCTAGATTTTTTACACAATGTTATGAGTGAGTGAGTTTAGTTTTACGCCTCACTCAGCAATATTACAGCTATATGGCGGCGGTCTGCAAATAATCGAGTCTGGGCCAGAAAACCCAGTGATCAACAGCATGAACATCGATCTGCGCAATTGGGAACCGATGACACGTGTCAACAAAGCCAGCGAACCTGACCACCCGATCCCGTTAGTCGCCTCTTACGACAAGCATGGGTTACTGAAGATTCTTTCTAACCCGGATCTTCACGGGTACATAGGGCTTTGGAGTATTCCTTTAGTTGGTGTGGAATAAAATATTTAAATTTCCTTCCTATCTGGTCAGGCCGTTTAATGACTAAAGACAAAAGCCCTTTAAAATGAACAGATAGGGAGGTAAACCTTGGGCTTGTCATGTCCCACAAAGAATTCTTTCATTTAATTAAAAAAAACTCATGACAAACATAAACCTTGGAATAAACTGAGATTAATGTGTTTTATATTTTTATTGAAAATACAAACTCTGCAAAATGCTTCTTCATTCTTTGCTCTTTTGGATGGTTTAATTCGTTGCATCTCTTTAATATTCCACTCACAGGCGGGTTATGAATGATCTCTAGAAAAAGCATACTACCACGAAGACTATCTCTGTTTTCGCTTCATTTTCAGGAGCTAGATCTGGTAAGATGATCGACATTGAGAAAAGGTAATAGTTTTAATTATTTGCCATAAATTCATATATTTTCAGGTGCGGACTCTCACGGCATGCTCGGTATTCAGAAAAGGTGACACTGTAACCTCCACATCACATACTACTACTACTACTACTACTACTAATACTACAGGGGCTGTAGGGTAGCCTAGTGGTTAAAGCGTTCGCTCGTCACGCCGAAGACCCGGGTTCGATTCCCCACATGGGCACAATATGTGAAGCCCATTTCTGGTTGCCCCCCACCGTGATATTGCTGGGCGGCGAAAAAACATATTCACTCACTCACTCACTCACTCGCTACTACTACTACTACTACTACTAAAACTACAGGGGCTGTAGGGTAGCCTAGTGGTTAAAGCGTTCGCTCGTCACGCCGAAGACCCGGGTTCGATTCCCCACATGGGCACAATATGTGAAGCCCATTTCTGGTTGCCCCCCACCGTGATATTGCTGGAGCGGCGAAAAACCATATTCACTCACTCACTCACTCGCTACTACTACTACTACTACTACTACTACTACTACTACTACTACTACTACTACTACTACTACTACTACTACTACTGACTTTAAAATGAATATATATTCTTTATACATAGTAGTAGTTCGTTATCGATGTATAGACGGACTGAACAGGATTTCATAAACGGACAAATATATTTAACCCCAAAATACAGATTGTGTAAGTTTTCAGAGAACAGAGATTTTTCAGCAATCAAGTTTGATATATATTTTCTTCTGTTTTCAAAACTTTGGAGCAGCTTTCCAATCCTTCTTCCCCACCCATGCAACAATGTCTACCGGTATATTAACCCGTCGTCACTGGAAAGTACGCTGTATATTTTCAGCCTGTCACGTGATCCTGCCAAGGACCAGCCTCTCCTGACACTGTACGCCCTCGTGGGCAACGACGTCTGCAATGGGTGCGTATTAATGACGTATTCAGTACGTATCTGTTTATAACGTATGCAATGGGCGTCAGTGATGTATGTAATAGGTATCCATCGAGGGCATACGATGGGTAGGTGTCGATACAAAGTATGTTTGAGAATGATTTTGATCCCTGGACGCATCATGTTAAATCTTTATTAGATAAATGTGGCTTATCTTTTGTATTCTATAACCCTGTAAGCGTCCAATGACAATGGCTAGTTTCACAAGTGGAGATTGTATTAAAAGACCAATTCCACCAAAGTTGGATAGCTCATATTGTAAATAGCTATAAACATATTAAAGATACCCCGATACTTGAAAACTACCTTCTCTTCCCGGCTTATATTTACTCTCCTATTTTGAAATACTCAATCTCAAAATCACAATCTCCCGGTAGAAACTGGTCGTTGTCATGGTATTGCTAGAGAAAACAGAACATGTAAACATTGCAATTCAGCAGCAATAGGCGATAGATTTCATTACTTATTTAAATGTGAAGCCCTTACAGACATTAGATTAAAATATTTACCAACTAGACATATGTACATAATTTGTCAACACTGAAGAAAATATTTAATAGTAGAAATTCAAAAGAAATACAAAATCTATCCAAATACCTACTAGTATTGGATAAACTTATAGGGGGAAAATGGTTAAATTGGTACTATCTCAATTTGCTCATTCTGTAGACAACAAATCATTTAATAGCTCTTGATTTCTGGCATTATTATGTTTCATTTTGAACTGGTCTACCTGTCATTTTGTCATGTTTGTTTATATGTATTTATGTGAATTATGTTTGACTTTCTCTTGTCCCACCAAACGTGGTTATTTGAGAATAAACTGAACTTGAAATTAAACTTGATAAATAATACAGTGGTATGTCTCAATGACGAAAACAGTGGTATGTCTCAACGACGAATACAGTGGTATGTCTCAACGACGAATACAGTGGGATGTCTCAATGACGAATACAGTGGTATGTCTCAATGACGAATACAGTGGTATGTCTCAATGACGAATACAGACGAATGGGTATGTCTCAATGACGAATACAGTGGTATGTCTCACGAATACAGTGGTATGTCTCAATGACGAATACAGTGGTATGTCTCAATGACGAATACAGTGGTATGTCTCAATGACGAATACAGTGGTATGTCTCAATGACGAATACAGTGGTATGTCTCAATGACGAATACAGTGGTATATGTCTCAATGACGAATACAGTGGTATGTCTCAATGACGAATACAGTGGTATGTCTCAATGACGAATACAGTGGTATGTCTCAATGACGAATACAGTAATGAGGTATGTCTCAATGACGAATACAATACAGTGGTATGTCTCAATGACGAATACAGTGGTGTGTTGGTATGTCTCAATGACGAATACAGTGGTATGTCTCAATGACGAATACAGTGGGTATGTCTCAATGACGAATACAGTGGTATGTCTCAATGACGAATACAGTGGTATGTCTCAATGACGAATACAGTGGTATGTCTCAATGACGAATACAGTGGTATGTCTCAATGACGAATACAGTGGTATGTCTCAATGACGAATACAGTGGTATGTCTCAATGACGAATACAGTGGTATGTCTCAATGACGAATACAGTGGTATGTCTCAATGACGAATACAGTGGTATGTCTCAATGACGAATACAGTGGTATGTCTCAATGACGAATACAGTGGTATGTCTCAATGACGAATACAGTGGTATGTCTCAATGACGAATACAGTGGTATGTCTCAATGACGAATACAGTGGTATGTCTCAATGACGAATACAGTGGGATGTCTCAATGACGAATACAGTGGTATGTCTCAATGACGAATACAGTGGTATGTCTCAATGACGAATACAGTGGTATGTCTCAATGACGAATACAGTGGTATGTCTCAATGACGAATACAGTGGTATGTCTCAATGACGAATGTCACGAATACAGTGGTATGTCTCAATGACGAATACAGTGGTATGTCTCAATGACGAGTACAATGGGTTTGCATCTATGACGAATACAGTGGGATGTCCCAATGACAAACATAATGTGTTGTTTTTTCAGTGATATATGCAGTTGGTATGTATTCAAATACTATGACGTAATCAAGGAGTGTGTGTCAATGACAAATGGGCATTTGCCAATGGCGTACATACATTGGGTTTGTATCTAGGACGAACGCAATGGGGTTTGTCAATGTACATTTCTGTTGGTGCCAGTATCGAAATACGCATTGTATTCGCCAGTGACGTGTACAACGAGTATGTATCAATGGCAAATACAATGGGTATATCAACATGGGACTAGTTATGGATCGATGCTGCAGAGAGCGGGTTAAATAATCACTCATTGTACTTTTTTCTATCTATCCAGCCACGAGGACACGTTCGCCGACATGACAACACCGGCTCAGATGCGCAACAACACCATGACGACGCTTAGATACCTGGTGTGTCATTTGTTTTAGAATAGAACTACCAGTTTCCACATCATTCATTTTAGTGATTTTGGTCGCCATTCCATTAAATTTTATACATCATACCATTCGTTAGCGGAACTTCGTTTGGAGTCCAATCTGAATGACACGAAACTACAAATAGCCACCCAATCAAATTACAATAAACTGTAAATAACAGTACAATGAAACCATAGATGAAAATTATCTGGGAAATTGCTGATACGATGGAATGCTACGTCACTTCCGGTCGAAGCTATGGTCACAAACAGGTCCAAGGTATCTACCATTTGAATCCAGTCAGAATACACTGGATCCAAAACGAAGCTTTATGTACGGATAAGGTTGGATTTTATAGCTGCAGAATATATCCTCAACAAGGGGATTTTTCCCATAGGGTTCGAACCCCAGACTCCCTAAATTTTGTCAGCACCATACCTATTCTCGTGAACTCCAAAAAACTATAAAGTACTTAGGTTAGATATTTGTTCATTGGAGCCCGTCATCTTTTGTTTTTAATCACATATTGAAAGGTGGCTGGTTATCCTAGTGGTTGTAATGGTTGCTTAGTCACGCCCAAACCCCGGGTTCGATTCCAACAGTGGTACAATATGGGTCGGGGTGGGGGTTTAGGGGTCTGTGTTGGAAATATTAGGAATGACATATGATTATTGGCAAAAAAGGAAACTACCTCATGGACCATTCATCAGTCACACAGGACATACACAGTGAAACGTTCATGAGCTGAATATTTTATTTTAAACTGTTCATCTTAAATTGCAGGACAAGGTTTTGCCAATGAAGAGTCACGTGCTTCTTATCGGTCTGGCTGACGCCCGCATCCTCTACAACAGCCTCCACAACCGCATACACCCGCTGGGACGTTACCGCAACGACTTCACCTACTCCATGTTGTACGATTTCCTCAACTGCCTTGATGTGAGTGCACTTTGTGAGATTGTTTTGTCAACAGGCGTGTACATCATGATGAATAACGCGGAACGTCTCGTCGAGCACTTAACGCCGTGTGTCACTCCCCCATCCCTCTCCCCCTCCTCTGACCCCAGTAGCTAATCAAATCTGTCCCATCTGTGTATCTATCTATTGTAGTACTCCGACAAGATGTCAGCAGGCTAATCCTAGGCGCGACTTGTCCTCGTCCTTGTGTGATTTTCCAAGCTTGGAATTATCTCTTCGAGTTTTCAGAAACTAACATGTTTCGGATGGTACCGATTTAAGCCTGAAGTAACGCGTATGTACTCAGTTTAAGATCTTCTTTAAGATGATGATGATGATGATGATGATGATGATGACTATGGCGATGATGATTGTGGTGATGGTAATGGATATATTGGTAAAGGCGATGCGCCAAGCTTAGCAGTATCCAAAGCATCAGAAACGGCAATATTATCAATAACCGTTCTATTAGCATTATTTTTCGACCAGACACGCTAGTTCTTCGTGCTTTGAGCACAGTCTTCAGTCGGGACAACTTCCAGCTTCCGTAATTCGTAATATAAGAATCACAGAGTAAAAAGTAGGTTTAATGTCGATTTAGTTCAGGCTTGGCCGATAGGCAGGCCAGTATCAGAGTGACAGCTACTTTTGGACCCTAACTACCGCAGCGCTCCAAGCGGGCAAGGGGGCGCAACTCCAGGAATGTTCCCTAATTTCTTCAACAAATGCACATTGTAGGCGTTCCTGGTCCGAGTCGGCACCATCATCACTTGCTTGTCGTGGGGGGCGACTAAAGTGGGGATCAGGTGGTCCGTCTCTGTGTATTGGATGCAGCATGTTATCACATCCTATCCAAATGGTACCCGCTCTTCAGCAGTTGGGTTGAGTTGGGTTTTACGTCACATCGGCATTTTTCCAGCCAAATAGTGACGAGATCAAGTCTGAATTAATACACCTTTTAAGTCCAAAGTCCAAATGAGTTTTATTTTAAAAGCATATATATTCATTACATTGTTATAAACAAGCAGAAAATGTCAGAACACTATATTCAAAAGCACGCAATTCGTTATTCACATTACATAGTTACAATTTATGATACAGATCAACTTCCCTCTGGTAGTTCACAATGATATGCCCGTTCAAGTGGGAAAACAGATTTTTCACATTTGTCGTATTGTAATGTTAATCCCTTACAGTCGAAAAGTCCACACAGTCAAGCAGTATATTCAGCAACCCATGAAATACACAATGCCATTTTAGAAAATGGTAAAATGTAACATGTTATATTTGGGATTACACTTTCTTAGTAAAGTACAGATTCTAGTACTTTTTGGGTTAAGTCCCATCCGGGATTCGAACCCACACCCTCAGAGTCAGGCACCTAATCGCCAGCACACAAAGTCAGACGCCTAGACCGCTCAGCCACCGCGGCTTCCACAAAAGGAAGTGGGACAACTGGTAGTCTCTAGACTGCCGACTAGACTTTCGGCTTCCACGGCCGAAGGGGCGGTGGTTCGAATCCCCACATGGGTACAATTTGTGAAGCCCATTTCTGGTGTCCCCGCCGTGATGTTGCTGGAATATTGCTAAAAGCGGCGTAAAACCAAACTGCAGTCAGTCAGTCAGTCCACGGCCGAAAGCTATGAAATACATTCCTGTCGTAACGGGATCGGGTGGCCAGGCTCGCTTACATGCTAAACACATTCATCGTATCCCAGTTGCGTAGATCGATGCTCATGCTGTTGACCACTGAAATGTCTGGTCGAGACTCGATTATTTACACACCGCCACCATATAGCTGGGATGTTGCTGAGAGTGGCGTTAAACAACAAACGAAGAAATGTCAATGGCGTTGTTTGTTGTTCATGTCATCACCCACTGGTTTGCGGGTTAGAATCGATTACTTATAGGTACCGTTATACAGCTGGAATGTTGCTGACGCGGTATTAAAACATAATTTACTCAGGGGTTCAGTCAACATCGCTGGTCAGGTTCTATCTTCACGGGCATTTTAAAAGTTCCTTTTATACAATGTCACTGCTGTTACCGAGCGGGGAAGCACCTATAGTCCGTTTGGCTTAAAAGCGGACTGATGAATTACAATCTTACTCGAAAACTAATAAACATAAAATACTCAATGAAACGCTGATCATAATCAAAACATCATACTAACTCTGTGAGGTTTTGTAGAATTTTGTCCTAAAAATAAAAGAGTTGTTTAACAATCTATCATTAAAATATTGACACAGTTCCCTATTTTTACGAAGGAGGAGTGCAGAGAAAGGGACAGCCAGGTGTTCGAGAACGGATGGAGACGGCACAGCACAGGTTAATGAATAAATAACTTTGTCTGTGAACGTGCTTCTCGAACACCTGGCTTCTCGAACACCAGTTGGTATGATGTTTTGATTATGATCAGCGTTTCATTGAGTATGTTATGTTTATTAGTTTTCGAGTTAGATTTCAATTCATCGGTCCGCTTTTGAGCCAAACGGACTGTAGTAGTTTATGAGTTCGCGCGTCGCGCCAAACATCCGGGTTAATTTCCTCCACGTGGGTAGAATTACTCGCAGTGCTGTGGGTGGAATATAACTTAAGGCTACGTAAACCCCAATTCACTCAGACTTGTTTAAACCAGGAAGAGATTCAGTTTGTAACGATTCCATATTATTGTTCTAACTCAAAGATTGCGATAAATTAAGATTAATAACAGTTCAATAATCTGTAAACATTCTTACCTGGATATACACGTATTTCACCGGTAACATTACATGCAGTTCCTGTTCAGGACTGTGTAAATTCTGTGAGGGCCATTTCTGGTGTCCCCCGTCTTATTACACATGGAATATTGCTAAAATCTTGCCAACTCAAATGCAGCTCTGATAATAGGTTGGGATATTGTTTGACACATGTTTGACTTCAATATACATAGTCAAATATAAGTGATCAAATATAAGTGATCAAATATAAGAACAGAGTACTTGTGTGTTGTTTTTATTTACGAGCGCAATTTACGTTTAAAAGAGTACGGCCTGGAAGTAATAAAATTGATCCGTTCCCATATGACCCTTGATGTGCTAGTTTTATATAAACCTGCTTATGGTGAAGGCCTATCAAGCGCTGAGACAGATGTTAATTCATCAGTGTAAGATATAATAACTGAAATAATATTTTCATTTGGGCGAACTGATATATGTCGTCCAGGTATAACACGTGACATCGTTGATGTATGATCACTTAAGGTCTGTCCTGCTCATGTATATGATTTATTGGCCTATTGTAAAGCTTTTAACGCACAAGCAAAATATCCAGTTAAAAAAAGTGTATTTATAGCTTGCATTATGACACAACATTAAATCACTATAAACTAGATCCAGTAGGTCACCTCTTAAGGGAAGTATTGACAGCTCAGTGGACTAAGGTACCATAACTCTTTACGAAGAGTTACGTCCCTTACTAGTGAGGGGATGCACTTACCCATGGTTCCTTCCCCAGATCAGCCCGAAGTATGACTGTAGTCTGTCAGCACAATGCCCTAGACTAGCGCATGGTCTCTGAAAATATATAATTTTGATTGAAACAAACACGTTTAATTTGAAAAAGAGTAACAGTGAAATCGGAGAACTCTAGAAAATCTGCGGCGTAAAACTAAACTCACCCACTCACTAGAAAATCTAGACTTCCTTTAGAGCCGTAGTGTTACAGTGGTGTCCTCTCACTTAGCCAGATTCTGTCAAAACAGGTCTCTCACATAGCCAGAGTGGGATTTGGCTGACTAGGGTTAGTATTTTGATAACACTTAGTCCACATGAGCCATAGTTTGTATCACAAACTAACTTAGTGAGACAAGTGAAATTTGTATTAAAGTGGGATATATTGATATGGTATTATACAAATTTCTATAACTTTTCATACATGTGTTTTGACAAAGAACTTTTAAATTCAGTTCACTCGTTTATAAATGTAACAGGCAGATTTGATCCCAAATAATTTGTTTATAGGACATATACTGTTTAACAATGATTGGCGTTAGTTTTCATTTTTACACAACATTTATATATCATTCACATTGAACTGTTAGATATGGACGCTGTACCAGTGCTCACAGGGTTTGGTTATGACATTATGTATGTTTGTTTGTGGTATAGTTAGTTGCTATGCAACAAAACAAACAAACAAACACTTTTCGATTCAAATTCAGTTGAACATGCTTACCCTTTTCGCGCACACGTGTTATTTTCACTGATTTTCATAAATTTATTCAGATAATTGTCACTAGGGCTGTGTATAGGCAAATATATTGTACTGCAATGTATTGCGATTCTGGTACCCGTATTTCGATATATTGGGACCTTAAGAGTTTGACAGTGAGTGGCACTAATTGTGCATGTCAATCCTATTTCGTACATTACAAGTCCCCAAATATACATGTTATGGTTCTGATAACACCAAATTAGGTTACAATCAGGGATCTATTTTCTTTTTTGAATTTGTGGTATTACAATAGGCCATTTTGTCATTGAATAATGAAGGAAAACATTTGCTGTGAATGAAAGAATGTGTAGATTTTAACTTAAACCATAAAGATAATCACAAAAAGATCATATATGTTCTTTACCCGATATACCGTCTCTCAGAAAAAAATATTGCAATACGTATCGTTTGAAAAGCGTATTGCAATATACCGGTATATTGCAATACGCTTTTCAAACGTATTGCACACTAGACCGAGACATAGTTGCAGCACATTAAAATTCGACCTGTTTCGGGTTAACTTATCTGATATTATTGCCTGTGAATGTGGCGCGCCATGCGAAAATTTATTTCACTTCTTTTTCTTTATATGATGACTTTAGGAAGCCGCTATTCTCAGATATTGATAGATTTGGAGGCCAAAAAAACACTGCACACTATCTTATTTGGTGACCCTAACCTAAACGATTTGATGAATAAACATATTCCTGTCTGTTCACAAGTATATAGAAACTACAAACAGATTCACCAGCTAATACAATATTATTGTTTCCATTTATATTCTAAATGATATATTGTATAATATTTGCAAATGTATGACATGCACTATTTTCACTTTTCCCCTTTCAAGCACACTGTATATATCCTGTAAAACACTGCTTGGAATTATCTCTTCGAGTTTAGAGAAACTAACATGTTTCGGATGGTACCGATTTAAGCCTGCAGTAACGCGTATGTACTCAGTTTAAGATCTTCTTTAAGATGATGATGATGATGATGATGATGATGATGATGACTATGGCGATGATGATTGTGGTGATGGTAATGGATATATTGGTAAAGGCGATGCGCCAAGCTTAGCCAGTATCCAAAGCATCAGAAACGGCAATATTATCAATAACAGTTCTATTAGCATCATTTTTCGACCAGACACGCTAGTTCTTCGTGCTTTGAGCACAGTCTTCACTCGGGACAACTTCCAGCTTCCGTAATTCGTATTATAAGAATCACAGAGTAAAAAGTAGGTTTAATGTCGATTTAGTTCAGGCTTGGCCGATAGGCAGGCCAGTATCAGTGTGACAGCTACTGTTTGACCGTAACTACCGCAGCGCTCCAAGCGGGCAAGGGGGCGCAACTCCAGGAATGTTCCCCAATTTCTTCAACAAATGCACATTGTAGGCGTTCCTGGTCAGAGTCGCCACCATCATCACTTGCTTGTCGTGGGGGGCGACTAAAGTGGGGATCAGGTGGTCCGTCTCTGTGTATTGAATGCTGCATGTTATCACATCCTATCCAAATGGTACCCGTTCTTCTGCGGTTGGGTTGAGTTGGGTTTTACGTCACATCGGCATTTTCCCAGCCAAATAGTGACGAGATCAAGTCTGAATTAATACACCTTTTAAGTACAAAGTCCAAATGAGTTTTATTTTAAAAGCATATATATTCATTACATTGTTATAAACAAGCAGAAAAATGTCAGAGCACTAAATTCAAAAGCACGCAATTCGTTATTCACATTACATAGTTACAATTTATGATACAGATCAACTTCCCTCAGGTAGTTCACAATGAGATGCCCGTTCACGTGGGTAACAGATCTTTCACATTTGTCGTATTGCGTCGAAAAGTCCACACAGTCAAGCAGTATATTCAGCAACCCATGGAATACACAATGCCATTTTAGAAAGTGGTCAAATGTAACATATGTTATATTTGGGATTACACTTTCTTAGTACAGTACAGATTCTAGTACTTTTTTGGGTTAAGTCCCATCCGGGATTCGAACCCACACCCTCAGAGTCAGGCACCTAATCGCCAGCACACAAAGTAAGACGCCTAGACCGCTCAGCCACCGCGGCTTCCACAAAAAGGAAGTGGGACAACTGGTAGTCTAGACTGCCGACTAGACTTTCGGCTTCAACGGCCGAAGGGGCGGTGGGGTAGCCTAGTGGTTAAAGCGTTGGCTCGTCACGCCGAAGACCCGGGTTCGAATCCCCACATGGGTACAATGTGTGAAGCCCATTTCTGGTGTCCCCCGCCGTGATGTTGCTGGAATATTGCTAAAAGCGGCGTAAAACCAAACTCAGTCAGTCAGTCAGTCAGTCCACGGCCGAAAGCTATGAAATACATTCCTGTCGTAACGGGATCGGGTGGCCAGGCTCGCTTACATGCTAAACACATTCATCGTATCCCAGTTGCGTAGATCGATGCTCATGCTGTTGACCACTGAAATGTCTGGTCGAGACTCGATTATTTACACCGCCACCATATAGCTGGGATGTTGCTGAGAGTGGCGTTAAACAACAAACGAAGAAATGTCAATGGCGTTGTTTGTTGTTCATGTCATCACCCACTGGTTTGCGGGTTAGAATCGATTACTTATAGGTACCGTTATACAGCTGGAATGTTGCTGACGCGGTATTAAAACATAATTTACTCAGGGGTTCAGTCAACATCGCTGGTCAGGTTCTATCTTCACGGGCATTTTAAAAAGTTCCTTTTATACAATGTCACTGCTGTTACCGAGCGGGGAAGCACCTATAGTCCGTTTGGCTTAAAGGCGGACTGATGAATTGCAATCTTACTCGAAAACTAATAAACATAAAATACTCAATGAAACGCTGATCATAATCAAAACATCATACTAACTCTGTGAGGTTTTTGTAGAATTTTTGTCCTAAAAATAAAAGAGTTGTTTAACAATCTATCATTAAAATATTGACACAGTTCCCTATTTTTACGAAGGAGGAGTGCAGAGAAAGGGACAGCCAGGTGTTCGAGAACGGATGGAGACGGCACAGCACAGGTTAATGAATAAATAACTTTGTCTGTGAACGTGCTTCTCGAACACCTGGCTTCTCGAACACCAGTTGGTATGATGTTTTGATTATGATCAGCGTTTCATTGAGTATGTTATGTTTATTAGTTTTCGAGTTAGATTTCAATTCATCGGTCCGCTTTTGAGCCAAACGGACTGTAGTAGTTTATGAGTTCGCGCGTCGCGCCAAACATCCGGGTTAATTTCCTCCACGTGGGTAGAATTACTCGCAGTGCTGTGGGTGGAATATAACTTAAGGCTACGTAAACCCCAATTCACTCAGACTTGTTTAAACCAGGAAGAGATTCAGTTTGTAACGATTCCATATTATTGTTCTAACTCAAAGATTGCGATAAATTAAGATTAATAACAGTTCAATAATCTGTAAACATTCTTACCTTGATATACACGTATTTCACCGGTAACATTACATGCAGTTCCTGTTCAGGACTGTGTAAATTCTGTGAGGGCCATTTCTGGTGTCCCCCCGTCTTATTACACATGGAATATTGCTAAAATCTTGCCAACTCAAATGCAGCTCTGATAATAGGTTGGGATATTGTTTGACACATGTTTGACTTCAATATACATAGTCAAATATAAGTGATCAAATATAAGTGATCAAATATAAGAACAGAGTACTTGTGTGTTGTTTTTATTTACGAGCGCAATTTACGTTTAAAGAGAGTACGGCCTGGAAGTAATAAAATTGATCCGTTCCCATATGACCCTTGATGTGCTAGTTTTATATAAACCTGCTTATGGTGAAGGCCTATCAAGCGCTGAGACAGATGTTAATTCATCAGTGTAAGATATAATAACTGAAATAATATTTTCATTTGGGCGAACTGATATATGTCGTCCAGGTATAACACGTGACATTGTTGATGTATGATCACTTAAGGTCTGCCCTGCTCATGTATATGATTTATTCGCCTATCGTAAAGCTTTTAGCGCACAAGCAAAATATCCAGTTGGAAAATCTGTATTAATAGCTTGCATTATGACACAACATTAAATCACTATAAACTAGATCCAGTAGGTCACCTCTTAAGGGAAGTTTTGACAGCTCAGTGGACTAAGGTACCTAACTCTTTACGAAGAGTTACGTCCCTTAGTAGTGAGGGGATGCACTTACCCTTGGTTCCTTCCCCAGATCAGCCCCAAGTATGACTGTAGTCTGTCAGCACAATGCCCTAGACTAGCGCATGGTCTCTGAAAATATATAATTTTGATTGAAACAAACACGTTTAATTTGAAAAAGAGTAACAGTGAAATCGGAGAACTCTAGAAAATCTGCGGCGTAAAACTAAACTCACCCACTCACTAGAAAATCTAGACTTCCTTTAGAGCCGTAGTGTTACAGTGGTGTCCTCTCACTTAGCCAGATTCTGTGTCAAAACAGGTCTCTCACATAGCCAGAGTGGGATTTGGCTGACTAGGGTTAGTATTTTGATAACACTTAGTCCACATGAGCCATAGTTTGTATCACAAACTAACTTAGTGAGACAAGTGAAATTTGTATTAAAGTGGGATATATTGATATGGTATTATACAAATTTCTATAACTTTTCATACATGTGTTTTGACAAAGAACTTTTAAATTCAGTTCACTCGTTTATAAATGTAACAGGCAGATTTGATCCCAAATAATTTGTTTATAGGACATATACTGTTTAACAATGATTGGCGTTAGTTTTCATTTTTACACAACATTTATATATCATTCACATTGAACTGTTAGATATGGACGCTGTACCAGTGCTCACAGGGTTTGGTTATGACATTATGTATGTTTGTTTGTGGTATAGTTAGTTGCTATGCAACAAAACAAACAAACAAACACTTTCGATTCAAATTCAGTTGAACATGCTTACCCTTTTCGCGCACACGTGTTATTTTCACTGATTTTCATAAATTTATTCAGATAATTGTCACTAGGGCTGTGTATAGGCAAATATATTGTACTGCAATGTATTGCGATTCTGGTACCCGTATTTCGATATATTGGGACCTTAAAGAGTTTGACAGTGAGTGGCACTAATTGTGCATGTCAATCCTATTTCGTACATTACAAGTCCCCAAATATACATGTTATGGTTCTGATAACACCAAATTAGGTTACAATCAGGGATCTATTTTCTTTTTTGAATTTGTGGTATTACAATAGGCCATTTTGTCATTGAATAATGAAGGAAAACATTTGCTGTGAATGAAAGAATGTGTAGATTTTAACTTAAACCATAAAGATAATCACAAAAGATCATATATGTTCTTTACCCGATATACCGTCTCTCAGAAAAAATATTGCATATACGTATCGTTTGAAAAGCGTATTGCAATATACCAGTATATATTACAATACGCTTTTCAAACGTATTGCACACTAGACCGAGACATAGTTGCAGCACATTAAAATTCGACCTGTTTCGGGTTAACTTATCTGATATTATTGCCTGTGAATGTGGCGCCATGCGAAAATTTATTTCACTTCTTTTTCTTTATATGATGACTTTAGGAAGCCGCTATTCTCAGATATTGATAGATTTGGAGGCCAAAAAACACTGCACACTATCTTATTTGGTGACCCTAACCTAAACGATTTGATGAATAAACATATTCCTGTCTGTTCACAAGTATATAGAAACTACAAACAGATTCACCAGCTAATACAATATTATTGTTTCCATTTATATTCTAAATGATATATTGTATAATATTTGCAAATGTATGACATGCACTATTTTCACTTTTCCCCTTTCAAGCACACTGTATATATCCTGTAAAACACTGTATATATATATCCCAACACTGCATATGTTTTCCCCAATGTCAAGCTTCCACTGTAAATTGTACATTGTATTATGTAATAATATGTTTAATTGTATTTAGGGAGAAGGCGATCATAAGTGGGGCACTTGTGCCTAATCCCGTTGTCATTTGGACAATAAAATATGTTTAAACCAAAATCGGTATATCGGTAATACCGTGCAGTCCTAATTGTCACCACAACTTTCTTCTATACCAGATGACATCGGAATCGTTAGAAAAACGAGACTTTCTTGACCGTCGGCTTTGTATATTTGTTGTGAAAAATCTTATTTTTATATGACATACATTGCAGGTATCGCCATGTCGAGGCTGGCTACAGACGAATGAGACCATCAGGAATATGACAGCCGTGGTGCGTAATTTACATGCAGTAAACTCGGTGTATTTATTTACTTTAAAAACCGCATTTATTCTAAAAATGTATCACATGAACTCACGGCTCCATCACTTAGGTAAATGAGCGTGGTTCGTTCTCCCGTTCGGACCATCGAAAAGGATAGTACTTGCTCAAACCCTGCCTGGTTTTCTGCATAGAGAGATTAAACAAACTCTGGTATTCTTGGAATGCCCCTACTGTGTCTTTAACTTTGTACCAATTAATCAGTGCGTCTTCTCGTGCAGCGTGCCGCCGAGTTGAGCAATGTCCTTAAAGACATCGCCACCACCGAGAAGTCTGCCTTCTCCGCCTTCAACATCACCTACATGGACTGCCCCTTCGAGCAAGGTAGGCGTAGCGGGGGTATTGTAGCTTTGTATGTACAGACATCAAATTTGTTTTCAAAATGTGCTTCTTTGATATTTAATTAGTAATTACAAATTTATTTAAAATTGTAATTTAGTTTTGAAATTATGTATAACTTAAATATATTTAACTGTAGCGAATATATTTACAAATATAAGTGTTATTTCCATTATTTTCTCGGAATCTGATAAAGATGGTTTAACATCTGACAGTTGATTGAGTCATAGACTTAATGAACAGTACTGCTTATCGCTGCTGAAAAAACCCGTCTTGCATATGGTTTCATTGAAAATACGCTGTTTTAGTCTTACAGCATGATACCCGTGAAGATCCGGGTCAGAATTGATCTTCAGTAACTCGTGCTTGTCGTAAGAGGCGATTCCTGGCTGGGACTCAACCCCCCAAAAGTACTAGAATCTGTACTTTATTCAGAATTCTTATTCGTAGTTGTTGTTGTCTCCTATCATAAGTTGAGCAGTATAGATCATCTTTCTCTTCTTGCATGCTGCATGTCATATCGCCTGTTGCATCTTGTATACTACCTCACTTTTTAATATGATTTAATTTTTTTAATTGGAGAGGGGGTGTTGGGTGGGGTTGGGGTGGGGGTGGGGGGATGACAACCATTCTTGGCATGAGTATATGTCATTTTCAGCTCTTTATACTACATATTGCCATATTCAAAATATTAAGAACGCAATTTTTGCAGAGCATTTTCTGACGATATTGACTTAACAGATATAATTATACATTTGAAACGAAATAAATCACAAACGAGGGTCAGTGTTTTCGTTGGTGTGGTCGGGTTTGAATTTTCTTGGTAACGTCAGTACACTAACACAGAATGGAGGAAGAAATTGCTTTCGAAATTGAAATTATTTCACGTGTTTGAAAATGAAGGTGGATCGATATTACCCACTATCGTGTAATATTTGATCAGTGTGAGGGTTTAATTCCCAATTTCCACACTGCAATAGTCTCTCTCCCAGACCCTAGAGAGTATATTAAAAATGAGTCGAACTCTCATCTATATTGATTGGGCAAGACTTTACTGCCTGTCAGCTCCTGTAATCAAGAACCAATATTGGCTCCTTGTAGAGTTTTAATTTTTTTAATTTAAAAAAAATGTTTTTGTAATGTATATTTGTAACTGAGATCGTTTCATTTCTGGAGCTAATTGTCACCCTATCACTTACCCTAAAGACATCCCGCCGTGATGTTGCTGGAATATTGCTAGAAGCGGCGTAAAACCAAACTCAGTCAGTCAGTCAGTCATAAATACATAACTGGTGACTAAACCACAGACTGAAGTGACATCAGACAGTCATACTGTATGCATACTTGATGTTCTTCTAAAACTGAGTGGAAAGAAATGGATGGCATCACCGATATTATTTCTCGTCATTTCGTGATACGTATACACGTCTGCTGGGTGGGTTCTCAAGCTATTGATGACTGGTTGACAGGACCTAGATTCAATTTGTGTGTATAGTCCTATGATATGAATGCGATTCCGCTTCTTCAAAGAAGACAGAAGAAAATTATATGGTTGGAAAAGAAAACCCGATGTTCCCATACCGTTCACCCAAAGGTCTACTATTGAGGTTTTATGGGGAAAGAGGTATAAAATATACATTTTCTCTATGAAAGATTTTGTTATCATATAGACCGATTCTTATTAGGTCCATGTAATAGCGTATCTGTCTGTCTGTCTGCCATCACGGTGTGTATACTTCTCCTTCATAAACTACTTGCATACCTCAACTCTATAGCTTCTTACAACCGCATTTCCTCGATAAAACTCCCAAAGAATATTACATTAAATGAAAAACACCTGCATCACTTTGGGCTGTCTTCCAGCGTTAAGCGTGACACGTCGTGACATAACCGAAATACTGGTATAAGCCACGATGATGCCTACTCACTCATTCACTCACTCACTCACTAAGTGGCACTGCTTCTATGTTTAATACCCGTGAAGATCCGGGTTAGAATATTGATCTTCAGTAACCTATGCTTGTCGCAAGAGGCGACTAACGGTATCAGGTGGTCAGGCTCACTGACTAGGTTGACACATGTCATCGGTTCCCAATTGCGCAGATCGATGCTCATGCTGTTGATCACTGGGTTTTCTGGTCCAGACTCGATTATTTACAGACCGCCGCCATATAGCTGGAATATTGCTGAGTGCGGCGTAAAACTAAGCTCATTCACTCACTCTTATAGCATGCTCTAAAATATATACTGACGTTCAAAAGAAAGTATACACCCATGTGTGATGGTGGATAAAATGGAACAAGCACTTAGCAAGAAATGGTTATGGTTTACACCTTACGTTTCCTCTGATTCACTCACTCTATGTTTAATGTGCGAAATCAGCTGTCGCTTGAAGCGCTCGGAAAATCATCTATGTGATGCTGCGTTTAGCAATACTAACGCTTCAGTCGACTAAAATATTGTACTGTTGAACATCGCTTGTACTAACGCTTTGGATGGATGCGCCAGAATAGACGCTCTTTAATAGTCTGGCTACTGCTGGCTAACTCACGTGCCTTTTCTTTCTTCTCTGTCACGTGATCTGACACGTGTTGCCACTTTATTTGGATAACGCATCTTCCACGTGGTTTCAGAGATTGCTAATTGGGTAAAACAGGGCGGAGAAGCATGGCAACTCATTGAACCGATAGATGGTTTCCATGCCAACCAGGTAAGTACATGATATTCACTTATATAAGATTTGTCATGAACTCGGATTCATAAACTGGGTCACGCAACCTGAATCATACCACCTGACTTAAACACCTTGACTTCTTTGATTGGCATTCTAGAAGTTGGGTAGATGAAGAATGAGGACTGTTTTTATGGATATACAACTTCTTTATTCTGTATAGGCGACGTTTCGACATAGATTTTAATATCGTTGTCAAGCAAGTTGTAGTTGTCACTTGCTTGACAACGATATTAAAATCTATGTCGAAACGTCACTTGCTTGACAACGATATTAGAATCTATGTCGAAACGTCGCCTATACAGAATAAAGAAGTTGTATATCCATAAAAACAGTCCTCATTCTTCATCTACCCAACTTCTAGAATGCCAATCAAAGACGTCATGATTCAAGGTGTCTGGATCAGGTGTTTAAGTCAGGTGGTATGATTCAGGTTGCGTGACCCAGAAGCATATACCCTGATTCGAACACATTGAATCATACACGTAGAATCATACACCCTCATTCGTACACATTGAATCAGACACGTAGCGCCATACACCCTCATTCGTACACATTGAACCATACACGTAGCGTCATACGCCCTGATTCGTACACATTGAACCATACACGTAGCGTCATACGCCCTGGTTCGTACACATTGAACCATACACGTAGAGTCATACACCCTGGTTCGTACACATTGAACCATACACGTAGCGTCATACGCCCTGATTCGTACACATTGAACCATACACGTAGCGTCATACACCCTGATTCGTTCACATTGAATCGTACACGTAAAATTATATACCCTGATTCGTACACATTGAATCATACACGTTGCGCCATACACCCTGATTCGTTCACATTGAATCATACACGTAGAACCATACACCCTGATTCGTACACATTGAATCATACAGCACGTAAAGTCATACACCCTGATTTGTACGCATTGAATCATACACGTAGAATCATACACCCTGATTCACACACCTTGAATCATACACGTAGAATCATACACCCACATTCACACACTTTGAATCATACACGTAGAATCATACACCCACATTCACACACTTTGAATCATACACGTAGAGTCATACACCCTGATTCGTACACATTGAATCAAATTCTCTGAATCATCTACCTTTGAATCATGCCCTACATCATATAATCAAAACTATGCAACCTGATTCACACGCCTTGAATGATACTCTCTGAATCATATACCCTGGTATACCCCTATGAATGCATTACTTGAAACTGATTCAACGTCCATTCTCGGTGTTTTGTTAAAATGGGTCTTAAAATTAAATATTGGAAACAATACATACCTTAACGTGGGATACCTTGACAGGTGCCAAGTAAAAGGGTTAATATTACGATTGCCTGCAATAACGACCATATTCTCAAATACATAATCAGTATTCTCAAATACAAATTACAAATTTCAGATGGGCCAGGCGTTATATGCGGCTGCAATATGGAAACATTTGGAGGCAAACGTTACCTTCGCTATCGGGTCCCTTAATCCCAACAACGACAAGATACGTGACATCTTCGGCAATCAGGGCGGATATTAAGATTTCACGTGTAGACTGAGTTGTCGCAGTGTTGCGGACACCCTGTGGACGACAGCAGCAATAGAATAACGACATCCGTACATGCGTTCAATATATCAGTCAATCTTTGATTCCAGTGGACAATTTTAGTCAAAACCTCTCAGGAAACTTTACGTGATATACAACCGACAATATGATGGTGTCTCTTTATATCCTTCATGTCTGTGATAATAGGTTCGCGTGCACTTACAGCCATGCGTCAATAGTGTACATTGTATGTAAGCCGTTCGTGTATATAAAGTTAAGTTTGAAAAATATGTGTTTGTTTTGTGTATTGGCTGCTGCTGCTGATGATGATGCTGTCATCAGGACGTTTTGTCGCCATCACAGGCAAACTGTAGCGCAAACAGGGTTGCGCAACAAAGAGAAAATGACCAGTCTTCGTATATGCGAGCGAAGCGAGGCAAACTGTATTCGCTCGCAGATACGAAGACTGGTCATTTTCTCTTTGTTGCGCAACCCTCTTTGCGCTACAGTTTGCCTGTGTCTCCATCATCTCATAGTTAGACTTCCTGTGATGCCAGGGTAACCGTCATGTTTTGAGGGAACCCTTAAAACACACTCTGCCCCCCAAAGAAACGAATAAATGTATTTGCATGAGTTTAATCAGTCAACTTTAAAGCGAGATATCACATGTAATTCTCGATCAGTTACAGCCAAATTTCACAGTATAAAGGATCAAATGTCGGTTAACAGGTACAGCTAATAAAAGGTCCATTAAATGAACGCGTCCGGTCCCAGTTGGGCCTTGTCTTTATTGTCTGTTGTGGCCACCATGAGTCCCCAAAACTATTCTACGTTTACGTCTCGTTCCATGTACACAAGCCAACATTATGTTGGCGAAAGTATAACAATCAAACACTAATTTTGAAATTTCATATATCAGTATCACCTATGCGTTGTATTTTTGGGAGAGTATATTTCAAGTTGAGATTTTGGTGAACGTGTGACGCGATAACCGTTTATGTTTCTGGGGAAAAGATGTGCAGGTTGAGGGATTGTACAAAACATGTCAAGTCAATATGGCCCATTTAATCCCACAGTCCCACTTCGACCAATTTACACACATTGATTGATATTGTTTAAATGGATGGAGGAACCAGTATCTCCATTACAGTGGTATATAGCTAGAGCAAATGTTATCAAGAACCCTACTGAAATGAGTTTTGGTCAATAGGTCATGGTACTTTATAACGCACCTAGCTCATATAAAGCACCTGACCCGAGCACATATCACGTGCGTTAAGACATTCCAGCCAGAACCTACAGGTCCAATATATTTATGTTAGCTTAAAACGGAATCCTTAAATTAAACAGGGGAGGTGTATCTGTGGTTTTACAACTTACACAAGGTTGAATGATAATAATTGATGTTAATGACAGGAGATTGATGTTTATACATAGTTGAATGTTGACACTTGATGTTTATTCATTGTAGAATGTTATAGACTGATGTTTACACAAGCTTAAATGATGTCAGATTGATATTATACAAGGTTGAATGATGATAGAATCAGGTTTATACAATGAATGATGCGGTTTACACAAGATGAATGATAATATATTGGTGTTTATACAAGGTTGAATTTTGAAATATTGATGTTAATGTAATGTTGAATGATGACAGATTGGTATTGATGAAAGATGTTTTCACAAGGTTGAATTGATGATAGATTGGTGTTTATACCACAAGTAAGTTAACAGGTAACCTGAATGATGAACATATCGGAATTAACACACCATTAAGAACAGTTATTGACATGGACAGTCATCAGTCTTACCTGTCGCTTCAATTCAGCTTTGTATAAGCATCACATCACCTTTTTACCAATAAGTTCTGAACATCTATTCCTTGATAACGCCGTTAGTTTCTACCCCAAAGCGTGGCATTCATTGTAACCGTACACTCAAAGAACTTTGTTCATAATACCAAATTCTAAATTCCACTAAAGATAGTTAAACTATACCAAAGGAAACAAAATACGGAACGCATGGAAGTACGCGTGTTCCTATATTCATTTCCGGGTTTCTTCCCATGCTTTGTATTGCACTGTTGGTGAAACTCTAGGAATAAATAAGGACAACTTTTACTTTCACGTTTTGCCTTATTCGTTTCCATCAGTATGTAAATTATTTTGCCATACATTTTGTATAGAATCCGATCAGTTCGCAAGAAAAACCTGTTTACATGCATATGACATGTTCAGCTACAAAACTATGTTCAAAATGCACAGTACTGATGCTGACAAATCATTGTATGCTCCCGGTTTCCAAGCTAACCGATGGCAGAGGCTAGTCTGGGTCTGCCTGCGTTATATTGACTTACTAACTTGGTGCCAGCTCTTCACTCATATCGTTCAAGGTATTACGTCGTGACGGTGTCAGGGGACTTTGCGTGCAGTCAGTGGTAGATGTTATAAGTTGACTTTCAAAACACGACCGGATAATGAAACTCATTTGGGATTATCAGATGTTTTGCTCATAGATCAATGTGTCATAAAGAAATCGGAATCGATACATGTCAGATGAATCAGTATATTTTATCCTCACCTGAGTGTTCACGGTATTCTGTTGTCACTCGGGACTGATTCATTGTCGTTAGGGTAACGGCTCACCTAGTTATCTGTGGCTCCGAAGCAGAGTTGTGTCCGTGGACAAGAGATGTTTTTAAATGGTTTGTTCGAATTTCGAATCTAGACTTGCCCCGATTATGTTTCCAGGTTATAAGCACCATGCCCCTCCACGTGGGCTTTAAACAAAAGCTGTAACGGTAAAAGACCTGTAATACTTCGAGCTCCCTCCCACATTGATTTGACATACCATGATTTAAATGGAAGAAGAAGAAGAAGTTTATTCAGTAGTATCTGGGCCATAAGGCCTATAATACAGTTGACAGATACAATATATATTTCACGTGATTTAAATGGAGCGTTAATGGAAGCAGTGTTAAACTCTCCCCACTAAGCCTCAAGCTGGGGATTGTTGGGTTATATTGGTCGACCAGAATGGATCATGTGGTCAGTCTTGGTGACTTGATTGTTCGTTTCCCGATGGTTTTGATAGTTGTTCATGCTTTCACTCATTGGTTTGCTTCCTTCATCGTGTTATCTGTTTGGTGAGGTCAATTTGGGTTTAACGTCGTGCTTGAGAATATTTCGCTCATATGACGACGTGCATGCGCGTGTATGTGTATGTGCGGCTGCTTGTACTAGCCCAGACTTAAGCTGGTTTTATAGTGCTAGCCCACTGAGGTACCATGCCGCAGTGAAGCATGAATACCCCACTCAGACACATTATATTGACTCCGAGCCGACCAGTTCTTGTTGTACCCATTAATGCCGAGCGCCAGGCAGGGACCAACAAGTACCATATTTTAGCGTCTTTTGGTATGACGCGGTCGGGGATCGAACCCGCGACCTTCCGCTCTCTGGGCGGACGCTCTAACCACTACACCACGGAGGCGGTCTGTTATCTATTTGGAGCAGTGGGGTGGCTAAAGCGGTTACTCTCCACGCCGAATAACGGGTTCGATTCCCCACATGGGTACAATGTGTGAAACAGAAAATTTCTGGTGTTTCTCGCCATGATATTGCTTGAATCCTGCTAAAACGTCGTTAAGCTATACTCACTGTCATCACTTCATCTCTCTGTCATTAACACACACACACACCCTCCCCCACCCCGTCCATCTGCTGAGTTCTAAATATAGTTAACTCAAGAGAAGTGCTAACATCCCAACAAAGCGAAATTACCCGGATTTACATTTATAAGATAAGGTGATTATTCATATAATGCTTAAAGAGTCGCTGCTGTGTCTCCTTGTCAGGCGACCGCCTCCGTGGTGTAGTGGTTAGAGCGTCCGCCCGGAGAGCGGAAGGTCGCGGGTTTGATCCCCGGCCGCGTCATACCAAAAGACGTTCAAATATGGTACTTGATGGTCCCTGCCTGGCGCTCGGCATTAATGGTTACAACAAGGACTGGTCGGCTCGGAGTCAGTATAATGTGTCTGAGTGGGGTATTCATGCTTCACTGTGGCATGGTATCTCAGTGGGCTAGCACTATAAAACCAGCTTAAGTCTGGGGTAGTACAAGCAGCCGCACATACACATACACACACATGCACGTCGTCATATGAGCGAAATATTCTCAAGCACGACGTTAAACCCAATTTCACCTCACCTCACCTCACCTCACCTCACCTGACCCTTGTCAGGCTCGCTGATTTGTTTGATGCATGTCATCGTATCCCAGCTGCGTTGATGGATGCTCATGTTGTCAATCACTGGATTGTCTGGCCCAGACTCGATTATTTACAGACCACCGTCATTTAGCTGGAATACTGCTGAGAGCGGCGCTAAGCGGCCAACGAACAACACGACCAGGAGGCCTGAACTGTAAACGTCTAAGTCCTGTCTCCTGACATAACGTGACATGACTTAATGCTAACTAATATCGTTTACCTGATTGGACCCATTACAAAGGATCACCCATTCCAATATGTTATGTTACAGTGTTAAATGAGTGGAAAAAACAAGGAGGGGAACCATGGCAACTAATTGAACCCATAGATGGTTTCCATGCCAACCAGGTAAGTATACGTTTGTTATCTTTCGGTTTGAAAAAAGACCAAACATAAATTTACTGGTTTGTCTCGGTTAATTGTAACCCGTCACGATGAAGCTGGAAAATCGATTACCGCGGACCTTAATATTTGGCATTGTCAGTCAATCAGTTCATTGACTATCGCAACAGCATGAGTAAGTAAGTTTTACGCCGCTTTTAGCAATTCTCGAAATTTCACGGCGGGGACACCAGATACAACTGTTTGACCGGTGCTGAGGGATTCTGACGGATGCTGACGGAGTCCAGTCGCTACCCATGAGTCCAAGTCTTTGTAAAAGGATTTCATATGACTCTCATGTGTGCTATTCTACAATTTAAGGTTTATTCGCTTTTCAACCCGATTATGTGTTTAGATTTGACAGCTTGGTCGTTGGTGCCATTAAAGTGGTAAATGTCTATCACCTGCAAAAATAATGTTCAAAACGGCTTTATTCCGACTCATGCTCTTCTAAAACCGGAAATGAGGTAGCTCAGTGGGTAAGGCGTTCGCATTATAATCCGAGTTCGATTGCCTGTATGGTTGCAGTGTGTGTCGAGCCTGTTGCTGGTGTTACGGCTTGAATGTTTGAAAAGTCTGCGTAAAATTCCTCTCACCCAGTTCTTTAACCAACTACATCTTTTCCATTGGCAGCAAGGCCAGGCTCTGATAGCCGGCGCAATTTGGGAGGACATTTTGCAGACGAGTCCTGCAGCGCTGGGCCAACTGAACCGAAACAACGCTGTCATACAGAAGATATTCGGCAACCAGGGTGGATATTGAGGGTTGACGTCACTTCCGTTTGCATTAACCCGCTTATTTGAAATGGTAGTATGTGATATAAGGATCACACAGTGACACATACTAAAGGATTCGCTGGTTATTGGCATGTTCAAGACCTTCAAAATTGATATCATATTTTTGATAGATGGACTATTTAGATTCAGGGATAGGCCTGGGAGTTTTGTTCTTGTACAAACATATAACCAGCTATTTTATTTAACAAAATACTCGTTGTGCAGATTTATATATCTTTACGTAACTCTGCTATTCCTGTGTTCGGAACCAGTCTGTGATACTTGGTCTGTCTGTACTTTACCCGTGCCTGTGAAAGACGTTAATTTCATTTGCTCTACTTCCAGCCATTTGTGGTTTCTTGTGCAATACTATTACGCCAGTTCAGTGTTTCATGTGCAACACCTGTGATATATGACAGACCACGTGACCGGTGTCCACATGGCTTCACAGTGTAATTGATTTAAAATATGTTGTTATTTCAAGATTGTGTTTTGTTGTTAATTGTTAATTGGTTAATGTGACATTAATTTATATGGTATCCCACTAACCTGTGAAGATCCGGGTTAGAATTGATCCTCAGCAACACATGCTTGTCGTAAAGGGAGGGTGGTCAGGCTTGCTGACTTGGTTGTGTTACGGTTTAGAAATTACCGAGATAAAAGGCTTGTGAGTCTCCTTTAAACAAGCCAAATGGAACGCAAACAAGTATATAACATTCAACAATATATTGAATAAACAATAAACAAGGTTACAATGAATGACAATACAATACTATTGAGTGACAAATCTAAAATATTAACTCACCAAAGTTTTGATATTCACAGTAAAAACAGATGTACTGGTAGTGAAGGCTTTTGACAGCTGTGAAAGTTTAGTATAGACTGTAGAAGAGGCCTCCTGAGCGGTTGGTCTTAAAACGCTGATGTTAGCAGACAGTCGAACTTAAATCCAAAGTAGTAGTGACTCCCCCCATACATCTCATGATCAGCTACCATCCCTTATATACCTATTATACAGTTCTGGAGAATTCTGACAAAATCTAGTCACAACACAATCTTCTAGAAATTACTCACAGCTTATAGCATCATACCGAAGACCGGAAGCACAACAAATAGGAGGTAACTCCCGAACCCACACTTAACAGGTGAAAAAACACCTAATTTCAAGGTGAGAGTTCAAATCCACACTCAGCGCTTTAAACTTTTGTGACCTATAACAACTAAAAGTTAATTAATGTGAAATTTTTAATTAACGAAAACACATCCTCAAGACAGCTGTCACATGTCATCGTTTCCCAATTGCGTAGATCGATGCTCATGCTGTTGATCACTGGATTGTCTGATCCTGATTCGATTATTTACAGAACGCCGCCATATAGCTGGATAGTTTCCCGAGATCGGCGTTAAACATCAAACAAACGTTATCCCACTGCTAGTGTCCCCGCCGTGATATTGTTGGAATGACGACGAAAGCTCCGTTAAACAATGCTCATACACCCTGTATATCTCTCTGTTTTAATGGGGAGGGAGAACCCGTGCTCATGGGTTTCATCAAAGTGAGACGTTTGGCTTTCCTCCCATATTTAGTTAGGGCGGTGGGGTAGTGAAGTAGTTAATGCGGTTGCTGCACACGCCGAGGACCTGGGTTCGATTCCACACATAAGTACATTGTCTGAAGCCCATTCTTAGTGTCCTCTGTTGCTGGATTATTCCTAATAGCGGCTTACAATTACAGTCACTTCCACATTTAGCTACCACGCCGTTATATAACGGGAATACAGGCTATAAGCGACCTAGAGTAGTTGACCGTAAGTGAGTCATCATTAGTACAATTTCCATAGACTTGCATGTTTAACATATGTTATATTTGGTATTACACTTTCTCAGTAATGTCATGTGTATTTCATGACTTGTATGTTTATTAACTATTGCAAGAATAATTTTCATAACTTGAGTCATTTTATTTTGATATTTTGCAAACATCTTGGAAATCATCTTCAGCTACGTGTACATAATTTTCTTTCATCTTTCCGTTGATTAGGCATCGAATGACACCTGATAAAGCACCACATATAAGTACAACTTAATTTTAATCTTTCCCATAGACAGCCATGTTAAACCTGACATAATTTTTGTCACTTTTGCGTGAAAATGCCTTCTACAAGTTTACCATAAAACGTATAAAAAGCTTTACTTAGGTTGAATGTTGTAAACTTGTAAACATCCTGTGCGCAAGAGTCATATATTTGTTTGAAAGCTTGATAAAAGGATCAAGCTCGATTGAACCTCAAAGTTGTGTAATAGAAGTCCCAATTGCCGGGGCTCTTGGAATATTGCTCACTACAAAGGTACAAGTGAATATTGTAAAGCTGAAATCATCGCTCTTGTCATACCTTGTCAGCCAGGTGAGGATTTGTTGTTCATTTCTGTTATCTTCATTTCTGTAGCCATTCTTCCGCCAATTTACACTCCTGAACTTGAGATAACTGGGACCGCCTCAACTGTTTCTTCTAAGATCCTCAGCTATAAGGGCAAAGCCGCCAGTAGTACTTTATCAGGCGATAAAGTACACGTTTTGTAATACGTCACACTGTACTGACGTCGCTACGTCATTCTCGTCATCAAACGTACCCTTGGTAACCGACGTCACGATGCATGTCAGCACTCTCCTGCCCAGAGTTCCATGCGGCCAACCAGGGTCCCGTTGTACAAAACAACCTTTACTAAGGTTGAACTTAGTCACTAAGGTTAACCTTAAGGTAACCTTAACATAAAGTTTCGACCGTTGCACAAATCTACCTTTGGTCAACCTTAACTGTGGAAGGATACTTAGCGGCAACCTTAGCTAAGGTTGAAATCTTTTGTGCCGGAGACTCGAAATTGTGTCCTAAGTTACGGTTGTGAGTTATCTCCCCTGCTCGCATCAGCAGACGACTAGTGTTATCAATACTTCGACATGGCAGAGGTGAGGTGAGGTAAAATTGGGTTTAACGTCGTGCTTGAGAATATTTCGCTCATATGACGACGTGCATGCGTGTGTATGTGTATGTGCGGCTGCTTGTACTAGCCCAGACTAAAGCTGGTTTTATAGTGCTAGCCCACTGAGATACCATGCCGCAGTGAAGCATGAATACCCCACTCAGACACATTATACTGACTCCGAGCCAACCAGTCCTTGTTGTACCCATTAATGCCGAGCGCCAGGCAGGGACCAACAAGTACCATATTTTAACGTCTTTTGGTATGACACGGTCGGGGATCGAACCCGCGACCTTCCGCTCTCCGGGCGGACGGTCTAACCACAACACCACGGAGGCGGTCTCGACATGGCAGAGGCGTCTTCTAGCAGTGCACGAAAACGGAACAGGTTGTCAAACTATACATCGAGCGAGCTAACAATGCTGGCCGATGAGGTGAAGTGTCGAAGCCACATCTTGTTTGGATCTTTTTCTTCATCCATTACCAACCAAACTAAACTGAAGGAGTGGGATGCAATAGCTGCAAAGTAAGTGTCTTCATTTTTTCATCTTAGAAGAGAGCATTGAATGTTTTGTAAACACACGCTTGTCGATGTATCATTTATATTATGATACTACGTTCAAAATCATCATCCCCCCGGGCATTCTAAGGTTGTTTTGTACAACGGGACTAAGCATAGTACCTCTGCTCGGCTAGAAAGATGTGATCACTCTTGCAGTGGAAACATTACGTTCAAGTTTTCGGACGGAACAAATGTCTCAGTTCGACTCACAACTAAACAGCCATGTTCGCTAAAAAACCCTATATCCACAGTCCCACAATGCATCTGTGGAATGTCGGATGACTACTCAGCTTCATGTAGATTGTTCTAAACTTACGTTGGTAGTAGAAATGCCCCATATAGTTTACGATAATCACTGATGCAATTAAAATGTAAATTAGCGGAAGGGCAATGACCACTCATCACCTTACCGGTCTTTACAATTTGGGTATCTTCTTGGGGTGACTATTGAGGGGAAAACAGCAACATACGATTGCGATAGCGATAGTCTATTGCCACCAACTATTGCAATACTATTGCAATAGTTTTTCTCTCCTTGAATTGTCTCATTTAAAGTCATTTCCCGAATGAATGTATAAATTATATGAAATAAAAACAAGTCGAGGTAGTTTCAGTCTCTTTTAATACCTGACAAGAAACTTGAAACCCAGATCAAGTAAACAGTTAAAGCACAAAATTTTTGTTATTCACAATTTCAAACTGAGAGTCGCATCCGTGTTTGCCGCCATGTTTATTTATGAGGTAACAGGGGCGGATAACTCTAAATCAAAGTGAAAGAATCTGGTACTTACTGTATTATGCGCTGCGCATTTATCAACGGAAGTCAATTACTAATATCAATAGTCACACATAATATCGATGCATTGATAGTTTTTCCTTTCTGACATGGATTAATTGCTATCGGAGACTCAACAACTGCAATCCATCGACAGTTCGATGCATCGTTACAGCACAAGTATCTTCATACCAGGTGGGAAGTTTTAGCTATTCTACATATGCCCATGTGTCTGTTTGTTGTCTGACACCGCACTCATTGTATTTGAGCTATAATAATCGAGTTTGTACTAGACAATCCGATGATTGTCATCATAAACATCGATATATCTGACCACCCGACTTTTACGGTCATCTCTTCAACAAAATTGGTTTGAGATGGCTAATTCGAATCCAGTCATTGACGGGACCACATCCATGAGAATTCGTGGTGGCATCCACAAAGACGATACCGATGAGTGAGTTTAGTTTTAGGCCGCTTTTAGCAATATTCCAGCAATATCACGGCGTGGCAAAACAACAAATGGACTCATGTGGAAAATCGAACCCGGGTCTTCCTCGCGTCGAGCGAACGCCTTAACCACTAGGCCACCCTACCGCCCCCAACACCATCGAGATGACTGAATGGCCGTTATAGTAATTTTTTCATTCATGATTCCGCAGGTATTGAACAGGCTCAATGGCTCACAGTTCATTCTATTGTAGCCATATCTGACTGTTTAAGAAAAATGTCCGATTAGTTTAAAACTGACTTTTAAAAATAGAATTCTAACCATGTCCTTTCCGCCGCCGTACTATGTGCCCTGAACCCACAAGAACTCCCCTTCAGACTGTATTCATCGTGTTTCAGATAGTGCGAGGACAGGCGTGTATTTGCATACAAATAATATGTAATCTCTTCCCCTCGAGGAGTTGAAGCCGCAATGTAAATACAACGTCTTTCTTGGATGTTAGCTTTGATTGGTGACTGTGTTTGATATGAAAGAGTTCGTTTATGGTTTTGACGTTCACATTCAGTTTCTCTTATCCTCAGGAACACGAGTATTTGGCATTTGAAATAACCAGATTACGAGTGCTATTGACCTATAATGACGTGCTATGGCATATGGGAGCACGGGTTGCCTAGTCGTCAGAGGGTTATTATTTACTGTTCAGAGCTGCCTCCCTTTGACGCCCCAGGCGCCTATGATTATGGGTTCGCATCACGGTTCGTGCCGATTATGTTTCTACGTTCGCTTGTGAGTTTCACCAAAGTTAGGCGCGTAGCAAGCCACTTTTTTTGTGTAAGCCCGACAGGCTGCAAAGCTTTATATCTAGATAGTAGTGAGGGCTTGCCCGACCTTTCTGGCAACAGTCATGTGTAAGCCCGGGCTTCTTTTTCATAATGGTAGCCACGCCCCTGAAAGTGGTTCACGTTTGAGACCTGCATCACTTCCGGATTTCCTCCCACATTAAGCTATGACAGTGATGTAATGTAATTTCAAGTACTTACCGACACCTCATTATATTCAGCATATATTTTGTAGGTTCGGTTTAATGCTGTTTCGAACAGGGTTCGGGGTATCACAGATATCGTTGGTAAGAAAGAAACGATTGAAAAGTTGCAAGTCTCTGACGAACACAATATGGTGCCGACTAACCAGGAACCATGATCAGGACGGTTCTGAGATTCGAACCTACCAATTCTGAATTATTAATGATGAACCCAAGTATGCACAGAGAACTGTAACGTTTACTATAAATCTTATTAAAAGCACGAAATATTACTTCTGAAATGAAAATAGAGTTGAGATATTCCTGTTACCAAAAACAACAAACAAACATATCTAGCTAAGACATTTTATTGTATACTTTAACTTATCTACAGTTAAATCTCTCAACAATAAAGACTCTAGGCTACTTCATCATCACAAAATATATCTGATCTTGGAAACCGAACCGGCATCATCGGTTGAAATGTTTAAGTTAAATTTTGCTAAAGCCAAACTACTTGTTTCCAGCATCTCTTATTTCCATGGAAACGACAACCATGATGGCTCTGTAAAGATACAGCTGTATGGTACTTGTAAGATGAGTTTGTTGGGGGAATGGATCGTACCTTATTCAGCACCGTGCTTTCATAGCTACAGCATAGGTAACCCGTGAAGGTCCGGGTTAGAATATTGGGCTTCAGTAACCCATGCTTGTCGTAAGAGGCGACTAACGGGATCGGGTGGTCAGGCTCGCTGACTTGGTTGACACATGTCATCGGATCCCAGTTGCGCAGATCGATGCTCATGCTGTTGATCACTGGATTGTCTGGTCCAGACTCGATTATTTACAGACCGCCGCCATATAGCTGGGATATTGCTGTGTGCGGCGTAAAACTCAACTCACTCACTCACTACAGCATAGGTACAGATATCATACATTGGTAGTTTACAGTAGAATCCATTCTACCACATACCACAGACGTGATCGACAGCCGTCTTAATCTGTACCTTCATCTAAACTGATTCTATACTATGGCTGTATATACTATTTACTATTCTGGTGTACATGTCTAAACTATGGACGTACAATATGCTTTTGTTTCTCATCAGTGACCGACCCTAAAAAGCGTCAACGATTTAATTTAAAAAAAAAAAATCCGCTCCTACATTTCAATTTCTACCTTAAACTTTCGAACTAATCAGCCCGACGACGAATTCATTACATCTCTATCTACCCTATTTTAAAAGAATGATGGGAAACACTATTTTTGTGTAGAACTACAGAAAATCTAATTTCTTAGT